>NC_057736.1:46765196-46772823 GCF_004010195.1 Chiloscyllium plagiosum | reverse complement strand
AAGGGGAAAGTGAGAGGGCAGGTAAGAAGGAGGGCACAGGATGGAGGATGAGAGTGTGAGGAGTGAGGATGTGGGGGTAGTGAGGGTGATAGGTGGAGAGGGAGAATGAGGGTATGGGACTGACAGAGTGAAGATGCAGATAGGCAGTGAGGACAAATCCCTTGAGGCCGTATTCCCCAAATTGCCCATGTGTATGCCCCAGGTCCAAAACCCGTTTAAAGGCACATTGTGAATTTTCGTGATGCATAGCACACATGCATTGCTGTCAGTAAATGCAGCTTTTTAAAAATGCAGTTGATAAGGTGCCACACATTAAACTATTTAATAGAAAAGAGGTCATAGTGCTGGGGTTAGTATATTAGCGTGGTTAGAGGATTGGCTAATTAATAGAAGACAGGGAATTGGGATAAAGGAGGTATTTTGAAGTTGGTAACCTGTAACTAGTAGAGTGCCACTTTGGGCCCACAGTTAATTTCAGCTTATTAAAATGTATAGCAAGTGGTAAGGATTATGCAGAGACTGCATATAGACAGGTTCGGGGAGTGGACGAAAACCTGGCAGATGGAATACAATGTGGGCACTTGTGAGATTATACACTTTGGCAGGAAGAATGGAGGAACTGAATATTATTTAAATGTGGAAAGACTGCAGAAAGCTGCAGTACAGAAGGTATTGGGATTCCACATCCATGAATTACAGAACACTGGCATCCAAGTCGAGCGGGTGATAAGGATGGGAAATCCAGTGTTGGTCTTTATTTCAAAGGCAATGGAGAATAAAAATTGGGAAGCCCTGGTAAAACTACAGCCAACTTTCTGTCCAAGTCATTATGTTATCCCCCACACTATGAGCTTTTATTTTCCCCAATAACACATTAGTCAGACTACATCCAGCATAATGTAAACAATTTTGGCCCCATTATCGAAGGAAACATGTACTGGGATTGGAGGCAGCCCAGAGAAGGTTCACCAGGGCTGCTCCCAGTTACGGAGGGATTGTCTTATGAGGAGAAGTTGATTACTTAGGGCCTGTATTCATTGGAATTTAGAAAAATAAGAAGCAAACTTATTGAAACACATAAGATTTTTAGAGGAATTGACAAGGTAGATGCAGTAAAGTTGTTTGCTTTCGGGAGAATCTCGGACAAGAGGGCATAATCTCACAATAAGAGGTCACCATCTTAAGACAGAGAGGAGGAGGAATTTCTTCACTCAGACACTAGTGATTCTGTGGAATTCCTTACCACCGAGGACAGTCAAGGCGGGCTCACTAGGTACATCCATATATGAGAGACAGATTTTTAATCAGTAAGGGGAATAAAGGCGGAGGAATGCGAATTGTGGATGATGATGTGACCTGGAAGAGCCTTGCAAAGGAGAAGGAGAAGGAGGCAGCATTAGAGGCAGCCGAGGATGAGGATGATGAAGCCCCTGTGGTAGGTGGAACAGTTATTCAGAGGACTGACTGACTGCAGACCTTGACAGCAAACCTTTCCTTTATTAGTCAGGATATGGAGTACAGGAGTTGGAAGGTCGTGTTGCGGCTGTACAGGACATTGGTTAGGCCACTGATGGAATATTGCGTGCAATTCTGGTCTCCATACTATTGGAAAGATGTTGTGAAACTTGAAAGGGTTCAAAAAAGATTTACAAGGATGTTGCCAGGGTTGGAGGATTTGAGCTGTAGGGAGAGGCTGAAAAGGCTGGGGCTGTTTTCCCTGGAGCGTCGGAGGCTGAGGGGTGACATTATAGAGGTTTACAAAATTATGAGGGGCCATGGATAGGATAAATAGACAAAGTCTTTTCCCTGGGGTTGGGGAGTCTGGACGGGTTGGACCGAAGGGTCTGTTTCCATGCTGTACATCTCTATGACTCTATGTCTCTAATTGAAGTTTATGGAGAAAAGGCAAGCAAGTGGAATTGAGGATGATCTTCAGATCAGGCATGATCTCATTGAATGGTGGAGCAAACTTGATGGGCTGAATGGTCTGCCTCTGTTCCTATGTCTTACTGTGACCTTATGATCTCAAAGTGCAACAGAAACCAGGTTCACAGATGACTCTTCCTCTTAGCAGATTTCCAAACCCACTTGGTGTCATCTGCTTATTTAGCTACAATGCCTTCGCTCCCCTGCATCTTGTATACCTTCTGTTTTCAGTCAGAGAGCCAACTTTCTGTCCAAGCCAATATGTTACCTCCCACACTATGAGCTTCTATTTTCCTCTACAATCTGTGATGTCACAGAATAACAGAACTGTTAAGCTGCAAAGGAGGCCATTCAGCCCATTGTCTCTGGACTGGTTCTATTACAGAGAGCCAATCTCCTGCATACCATTTCTATCCAAATAACCATCCAATACCCTCGTGAATGGCTCAGTTGAATCTGCCTCCATCTCACTTCAAGGTAGTGTCACTACTTGTTGTGTGAAAAACGTGTTTTCTCACATCACCCTTGCTTTGTTTGCACATTACTTTAGTTAGTGGCATGTGTGTCAATGGGAAAAGATAATTTCCTTTATTTGTTCTTCATGGTTCTAAACATCTCTATAAAATCTTCTCTTCTCTAAGGAGAACAATCCCTGTTTCTCCAAACAACTGAAACCTCTCATCCCTGGAACAATCCCAATAAAATCCCTGGCTTCTCCAAGGCCTTATCATCCTTTCCATGCTGAAGGTTGGACACAGTACTGCAGTCATGGCCTATCCAGAATTAAAAAGATAACGTGGGTTAAGAATCAAATAAAACAAAAAAGAGCAATTTTTACTCTAGCACTTGAATGAGGAGACCCAAAAATTATAGAGTGTGTGACAATACTTGAGGAAAGTTTGAGAATGTTCGAATCTAGAAAGGGTTTATAAGTACCGGATGAGGAACATCAAAGGAGATTGAGAACAACAGTGAGGGAGGTCAGAGGGTTGAGGTTAAAAACCAGGCAGTTCCTGAAAGTGAGACCAAAAGCAAACATATTGCAAGAGATCAACAAATGGTAGATGTATTCATGTATAGTGACGCAATTTTCAGATAAGTACAGGTCAGCTGCAGGAATTTGACCCACAACTGGAACACCTCTAGAATTACCATCTTCATGAACCATTGATGTCCAATAGAACATCAGCTTATTTATAAATAGAATAGATTACCTAAGAGTGAGTTCAGGATTGAAATCTAAGCATTCAGTCAGTTCAAGGTGATTTCCATACAGATTAATGATACCTAGTAGTGAATTATACACTGGAATTTAATTGAGGGGTTTATACATAGAATAACAGATCCCCAGGAGTGAGTTACAGACTGGAATCTAATCGAGGAGTTTACATATATATAGAATAATACCAGGAGTGGTTTACAGACTGGAATCTAATTGAAGGTGTCAGGGATAGATTATAAATAGAATAACAGTTACCTGAGAGCGAGTTACAAATTGGAATCTAAGCAAGGGGCTCAGGGGACTTATATATAATTAACAGATTTCTGACAGTAAATTACAGACTGGAATCTAATTGATGGGTTCAGGGATTATGGGCTAATGGATTCCTGGGAATGAGTTACAGACTGGGATCTAATCGAGAGTTTCAGAGGGTTTATATTTAGAATAAGGGATTCCCAGGATTGAGGTAAGACTGGAATCTCATTGAGGGGTTCAGGGATAGATTATAATAAATAGAATAACATTTACTTGGGAGTGAGTTGCAAATTAGAATCTAATCCAGGGGTTCAGGACGATTCCCAGGAATGAGTTACAGACTGGAACCTAATTGAGGGATTTAGAGTTGGTTTCCACACTCATTGGTGCGCATGTTGTGATCTAATCAATATATCTGTCTGCACTGCAGGTGATATTCACATTGGGATGGCTGACCGAAGTGGACAGCTGGAGGTGGAGATTATTCAAGCCAGGGGACTGACCCCAAAGCCTGGTACGAAAGCTCTGCCAGGTCAGTGCTCAGAAAGAGTTACACACTACTGTTTGAAGTGAAATGTATACATTATTACCTCATTTTAACAGAGACCTGGGTCTAATATGCATCATTCCTGGCAGTGTGAAAAGGTATGACTCTGAGTAGGTTATCCCATTCTGCATGCAATGAGGCCAGCAATCCTGTCCTTAAAAGGAAAATGTCTTTTGTCAGATGTATCACTGATTATCAGTAACTAACATGTCTGCTCAACATGAGCAAGGCAATTCCCAACTACCATCACAGGAGTCAACAAAGAACCTACTTTCAGGCCTATTATATTGATTACTGATAGATCAAACCCTTTCCCATCCACATCCATTGTAGTGAATCCCAATGGATTAAGCCCCTTTCCATTCACACCCATTGTACTGAATCCTAAAGCAACACATTGGACTAATATCCCATAATTATTAGCCTGTAAGTTAGCTTGCTGAACTTGAAGGTTTGTTTTCAGATGTTTTGTCACCGTACGAGGTAACGTCATCAGTGAGAGTCTCCAGTGAAGTGCTTCACCGGACTCTCTCACTGCTGATGTTACCTAGTATGGTGATGAAACGTCCGAAAACAGACCTTCCAGCTCAGTGAGCTAACTTACAGACTTATCAAGTCTTCTCAAAAATCGCTATCCCATAATTAGCTCAGCTGTTTCAAAGAGCAGGCACACGTGTGAGGGTTCAATGACCTCTGTCTGGACTTTAGGTTTCTGTGATTCTCTCTGGTGATGGCAGCACTGCTCTTCTCTCGGACAGAGACACTGGCACACTGCTTACATATCTATTTGCTTTCCTCTGTCATGTTCTTATGCTCAGCATTCCCTGCATTTTGTTCAGTGTTCGAGTGCACTAACTGAGAAAGACGTTTACGTATTTACAGTGGGTCATCATGCTCCAGAATCAGTGAGGCATTTCTGAACCACCTCAAAAAACAATGTATTCGTAATCATGTCATCTGTTTTAGCAGTTGCTTGAGAGATAACTATGGCCCAGGATGCTGTAAGAACGCACTTGCTGCTCTGTAAAGAAGAGAAGTGACAATTACTGTTGTACATCCGATAGAGATGCAGATTAATATCTGGAGAGCTTCAATAAACACAGTGTCTGTCTGTTGTCACTTTCCAGAATGTTAACTGAAAACATTACAACTGGGGATACCAAACTGAAAAATGTCATGGTTACAAAGAATATTAATACTTGCACCCCAATTGGTTCAAATATTAACGGAACAAGCAAGGAATCAGCCAATGAACTACTCACACTTTTGAAAACACGTAGGAGGAAAATCTTAAACCAGTTACCTGATGCTGACCAACTGCCTCAGGCAGGAACCAAGAATTTAACTGTCAATTTGTTGAAGCACACCTCACTGGAACTATTTTTGATGTCTATTTAGAACACCCGCTCCCAATGGCAGTAGTCACCTTTCATGAGTAGGTTGAGTAAACATTTAGAAGCCATTACAGGAATGAATCATTACAGTAGTGGTTCACACTACCCATGAGCAAGTCCATATGACATCGTTTAAATACTCGTATCTGAGGAGGTGTCTTTAGTAATTTAATTTACTGCACTACTGTGAATATTTTGAGTTACTCTGCCTTTAAGTGAAGGTTTTAGCAGTGCTCGAATTGTTCACAGTTCATTTGATTTTTTTAAAAACCCGTCACTTTTGACCTACTTTACAGTCACTAGGTCCAATCTTATCACCACCAGAGGGCAGCCCAGTATCACCATTCCCCGTACACTTTAGCCCTTGCAAAGATTCCAACTCCCTTTCCATTTGCTGTGGGCCAGAGAAAGTATAAGGATCGAGGTGGTTCCTCAGTTCCAGCTGCTCCATTTCACAGTGAACAGCTCAGTCTCTGATTGCCTCAAACGTAAACTGTTAAAACGAAGATCAATAATCAATAGTTTTGTCTTAATCTTCCCGTTTCCTGTTGTACATTAGCTCAATCACGGCAAAATAGACCACCCCAGCAGGAAAACACAGAATTGGGATACCTTGCTGTAATTATACGGGGTCTTAGTGAGACCACCCTTTGAATATTGTGTACAATTTGGGTTTTCTAATCTGAGGAAGGATGTTCTGGCTACAGAGGGAGTGCAGTGAAGGTTTACCAGACGGATTCCTGGGATGGCAGGCTAATGTATGAGGGGACACTGGATTGCTCAGGATTACATTCACTGGGCTTTAGAAGAATGAGGTCTCATAGAAATCTATAAACTTCTCACAGGGTCATCGCAGGAAGATGTTCCTGATGACGAGGGAGCTCAGAACCAGGGGTTACAGTTTAAGGATAAGTAGACCATTTAAAACTGAGATGAAGAGAAATGTCTTCACCCAGAGGGTAGGGAGCCATTAACCAGCACTGAAATTAGCTACAATAGAAAGCAGCTGAGGCCAAAATGTTGAACGTTTTCAAGAAGGAGTTAGATAGAATTCTCAGGGCTAAAGGGACAACAGTGGGACCAGGGTACTGAGTTGGATGATCAGCTGTGGTGAAGCATAGTTGAATGGTTTAGCAGTCTTGAAGGGCCGAATGTTTCTATTTCTATTTTTTATTTTTTCACTGCATCTCAGTGCTAGAATAAAGGGTTCACCTTGTCACTTGAACTCACTGTCTCTGACTCAGGCCTGAGTGATACCCACTGAATGACCAGACAGCTGATTGACTTGGTCTGAGCTGGTCTGACCACTGGCCTGCACTGATCCTTTTCACCTTTATCTGGAAAGGACGGGATGGTGCCAGTGTTCATGCTTTTCTTCTATGATAGCCCCATGAGATCAACAGAGTCGCAAGCCTCTGGTTTATTTTGATACTGATTTCACGAGTCCCTCAAAATGCACAGTGTCTTCTCATGGGGGTATCAGCTGTGCATGTGCTACCGATTGCTTGGCATAAGTTACAAGGTTATTTCAAGGCATATCGCCTCCAGCTAGACACAGAGCCAAGCAGGCACCAGTTTGGGCTGTTGTTCTCAGAGTGTGCTACACTGTCAAAGGTACAATTCTTTCAGATTAGGTGTGAAACTGTATTCCTGTTTCGCTTGTAGTGTGGACGTAATGAATCCCTCAGCAACTTTTGATGTGGATCAGATGAATTCATCCCAGTGTCTGGGCCAATTAGTCCTTCCATGAGCATCCAGATTTCCTGGGGCCACCTGCCGTGGGAGCTTGCTTATTGTGTTTTGAACATGACAACATTGTAAACTAGCTAATCAGCTGTAAATTGCGTTGGTTGCCCTAAACTTGCAGATGCTGCTTTATGTAAAGACAAGTTTATTATACTTTCCAAAATGCATGAATCATCACGATGTTTCAACACCTTTATATTCGCTGTTGGGTTTTTTCTGGTGCCCCACAGTTTACAAGTTGTACCTTGTGTATTTCAGCTCCATACATTAAGGTGTACCTGCTGGAGAATGGTGTGTGTATAGCAAAGAGAAAAACCAAGCTATCAAGGAAATCCATGGACCCTGTTTACCAGCAAGCTTTATTGTTCGATGAAGGCCCACAGGGGAAGGTCTTACAGGTCAGTGCTGATAGCTACTGGGAATACATGGTGTATTGACGATAGGTCGGTGCTGATAGTTACTGGGAACACATGTTGTATTGACTATAGGTCAGTGCTGATAGCAACTGGGAATACGTGGTGTATTGACTATAGGTCA
>NC_057736.1:46764576-46764696 GCF_004010195.1 Chiloscyllium plagiosum | reverse complement strand
TGAAGCCCATCAGGACCCAGAGAAATGTCATCTTACAGCTCCATCAGTTTACTCAGTACTGCTTCCTTCATTAGATTTAGATTACTTTACAGTGTGGAAACAGGCCCTTCGGCCCAACAA
>NC_057736.1:46736433-46764491 GCF_004010195.1 Chiloscyllium plagiosum | reverse complement strand
CCTGAGGCAGGAATTGAACCCGGGTCTCTGGCACTGTGAGGCAGCAGTGCTAACCACTGTGCCACTGTACCGCCCACCATTCCTTCATGATTGTCACTTCACCAAATCCCTCTCTCACTTCCACTCCTGATTAACAACTATCATTGGAATTATCTTTGTAACATGTACAGTGAAGATAAAAGCAAAATACTTGTTCATTTCACCTGTTACTTGCTTATAAACTACCCTTCTCACTCTCCAGAGGACAACTCCTATTATTTTCCTGTTCTCTTTTTAAATACCTACAGAAACACTAGCTTCCTCTCATAGTTTAGTTTCTTTTTGCTCATTAATCTTTGTCATTTTCTGCGATTCCATAAATTCTGACTAAGCATCTGACCTGTCACTCAACTTAGGTGCTTTTTTATTAAGTTTGATACTTTCCTTAACTTATTTAGTTAACCACAGATTAAATCCCCAATTCTTAGGACTTCTCCTTGCATTAGGAACATACTTATTCTGAGTTGACTGAAATATCCCTTTAATGTTAATCACTGTCTTCTATTAATCTATCCTTTAGCTTAGTTTCACAGTTCACTTCAATTTAGTTCAATTTTCAAGCCCACAAAGTTGCCCTTATTTAAAGATTAAAATATGAGTCTTAGACCCAATCTTCTTCCTTTTAAACTGAATGTAAAATTCAATCATACTATGATTGCTGCTACCTAGTGGCATCTTAACTTTGTGGATAATTAATCTTGTCACATTACACAGATCTAGTAGAACATGTTGCTTTAAGAAATGATCCTTCTCCAGGCATGGTGGCTCAGTGGTTAGCACTGCTGCCTCACAGTGCCAGGGACCCAGGTTCAATTCCCGCCTTGGGCAACTGTCTGTTGGAGTTTGCACGTTCTCCCCGTGTCTGCGTGGGTTTCCTCCCACAGTCCAAAGATGTGCAGGTTAGGTGAATTGGCTATGCTAAATTGCCCATAGTGTTAGGTACATCAGTTAGGGGGGAATGGGTCTGGGTGGGTTGCTCTTCGGAAGGTCGGTGTGGACTTGTTGGGTCGAAGGGCCTGTTTCCACACTGTAGTAAATCTAATCTATCAAATTAATAATTTGATTTTCCCAGTATCTATGTAAATTAAAATCACCCATGATAATCATTGGCCCTTTATCACAAACACCAATGTTTGTGTTCTATATTGTGGTTACTGTTTGACAGCCTGAAGATCAATCCTAAAAATCACTTACTTCCCCGAATATTCCTTAACTCCAACCAAACCAATTCGACATCCTGATGTCCTGAAAAGGTCACCTCTACAGTTGCACAAATGTCAACATGAATTAACAGAGCCACTCCTGCACTTTTAGCTAGTTTCCAATTCTTCTTGAATGTTATATACCCATCAATATTCATTTGTATCTGTTTATACCTGTCTTTATTTCTTTACACTTGCTTTTACATCTTTATTCTTGATTATACCTTTCTTGTTCTATGTTTACGTGTTTGTATGTGTCAGTACTTGCTATATCTCCTTATACTTGTCTATACTTGCTAGTATCTGTTTAAATTTCTTCCTACATCTGTCTTTGTGTGTTGGAAATCATGTCTCACTAACTTGATTGAGTTTTTTGAAGAAGTATTGAAGAGGACTGGTGAGGGCAGAGTGGACGTGATCTATATGGGGGTCAGTAAGGCGTTCGACAAGGTTCCTCATGGTAGACTGGTCAGCAAGGTTAGATTACATAGAAGAGATGGAGAAGTAGCCATTTCGAATCAAAACTGGCAAAAAGGTAAAAGGTAAAGGGGTGACCTTATAGAAATTCATAAAATCATGAAGGGCATGGATAGGATAAGTAGACAAGGTCTTTTCCCCAGAACAAAACTAGGGGGCATCGGTTTAAGGTGAGAAGGGAGGCACCTTTTTCACACAGATGGTGGTGTGTTTATGAAATGAGCTGCTAGAGGAAGTGGTGGAGGCTGGTACGATTATAGCATTTAAAAGGCATCTGGATGGGTGTAGGAGTAGGAAGGCCTTGGAGAGATATGGGCAAATACTAGCAAATGGGATTAGATTTATTTAGGATATCTGGTCGGCATGGACAAGTTGGACTGAAGGGTCTGTTTCCATGCTGTACATCTCTATGACTCTGCGCATGTTTCTATCTGTGTTTACCTGTTTATAGCTTTCAATGCCTTTAAGAACAAAACAGCGAATTGTAAGATTAAGGTTAGAGAGGGAGACATCTATAAACAAGATTGAATTATGAGCAAGAATACGTGTACAAGGGCTCCAAAATGTGGCAACAAGCAGGTATCAAAGTGAGGGACCGATGGAGTTCCAGACCAATAGTAATTCATACTGGAACACTGCAGAGTGAAATAGACGGGCCTGCTAAGTTACAAGTTGCTGTTAGCCAGGTTTGATTTGATTTGATTTATTATTATCAAATATACTCAGATATAGTATAAAGTATTGTTTAACATGCTTTCCCAGGCATAACATACCTTATGTAAGTACGTTAGGATAATAGAACAGAATGCAGTATACAGTGTTACAGCTGCAGAGAACATCCAGAGAAAGATCCACTCTAATATACAAGAGGTCTGATCACAAGTCTGATAACAGATGGAAGGAAACTGTTCTTGAATCTATTCGTACATGCTTTCAAACTTTTGTATTGACTGCCCAATGGAAGAGGGTAGATGATAGTATGACCGGGGTGGGAGAGGCCTTGGATTATGTTGCTTGTTTTTCCGAGGAAGTACAGATGGAGTCAATGGATGGAAGGCTGGTTTGCGTGATGGACTGGGATGTATTCACAACTCTCTAATTTCTTTCTATCTTGGGTAGAGCAATTGCCATACCATGGCATGATGCATCGAGATAGAATGTTTTCTATGGTGTGGTTTCAATATTTAAAGGGCCTTTAAGGATATCAAAGCATATCAGAAGATGTCTAATACCCCTGCTGAGTGATGACATGTCAATGAAACCCAGGCAATGTTCTGGGGACCTGGGTTCAAATCTCACCCCAGCTTAGGGTGGTATTTGAACTCAATAATAGTCTAGAAATAAGAGTCTAATGATGTTCTTTGGGGGAGGAAATCTGCCATATGACACCCACATTGGAATTTTCAGTTATTCAGAACCCTTCAAATTGGAGGCAACAATCTCAAAGGAACACTCAAAGAGGAGCAGGTTAAGGAGTCACTGATACAAAAATAAGCACAATATCTTTAAAATAGAAATCAGGAGATACTGCTTCACAGAGTTGTGAGGATTTAAAGAAAACTTTCAATGTTATTGGCTGTGACAGAAAGTGTGAAGTTTGAAACTGGATTGGACAGGTGTTGAAGGGAAATGGGAAGCAGAAAAGTAATCCAGAATGTTTGTTTACATGGAGGCTAAACATCCATAGGGACTCACCTGTCTCTGTGTTCTCTATATTTCCATCAATATGAAGCCAACAGAGATTGATTGCAGATGGGATTAAACAACAAAGCTTCTAGACACAACTAACTGAGAGAAAGATTCCGAAGCAAAGTGACAACCTACAAACCTGCAACAACAGAAAGCCAAACTCAGCAGAGTGTCGGTGAACACAGTCTCGGGCTCTTACCTGTAATACCTGGTGGACCGGGGAGACCTGGATGTCCATGACCTTTCTCACCTCGATCGCCCTTCTCTCCTTGTTTTCCTTCATTTTAAAAAAAATGCAAAGATTGGGTGAGATTCCAGAACCAGCTACAGAACTTCATCATCAGTAAATGTACAATCATTGAACTTAATTCACTATAGTAATCAGCAAAGGGTTCTACTTGACCAATATATTGTTTTTGACATATTGTCTTAAAAATAGTGACTTGGTTGAGGGTCGGTTTAGTTCAGTTGGCTGGACAGTTGGTTTACGGAGCCGAGGTTACCATGAAGGACTGTCCTTCTCAACCTCTCCCCTTGCCAGAGGTGTGGTGGTCCTCGGGTTAAATCACTACCAGTCATCTCTCTCTAATGAGAGTGGAGCCCCGTGGTCTCATAAGACTATGGCGACTTGACATAAATGATTTGGGTTTCTGAGAAACTTCCATCATGTTATATCAGACAATTCAAGCTATGAACCCACAAATGGCCTACTTGTAAACTGCTCCTTGTCAATATATTCCCATCCTTAACATGTCTTTGTCACAACTAGATAAAAAATAAAATGCCCTCTGCTGAGCCCTAATATCTCTCAGTCACAGTCAAAGAAGACTCCCCTCCCCCCACTGCAACTGTTACAATTTCATTTACAACATTAGTCATCCTATGGGCTCTCTCACCAAGGTTACCAATTGAGGACTGCATAGACTCAGACACATGAAGTAGGTGCTCTCTAGGAAGCAGTTTCTGGCCACTCTACACTCACTTCAGGATCCTCACAGCTCACAGACGAGAGATCTTCAACCTGCCAGTACTGAACTGGAGCTGAACTGTGCAGATCTATAACTAGTGGCCTATGTTAATGCAGCAAATAGATATACAGGTGATTAGCATTAATTAATTGAGTAGGTATAAAGAAGGACGAAGAGGGGCCAGAGTATGAAAACAGCTGCAAGACTGACTCATTAATAAACTTTATCCACAAAGAAAGCTTCCTGTCTCACTGACTGGATTTGACCCAGATTGACATTAAGAGTAGAGGTTGGTTGTCTGAAGGTGAAGATAGGAAACTCAGAGCTCTTTTCAGTCCAAACATTGTAAGTGGAGTTACTTTTAAGAAGAATGGCTGAAATCAAATGCAAAGTATCTGGATATGACATTCTACTCATGTTGTATGAAGTTGAACATTACGATGAATTTAAAAATGAAGTGAATAATGGGCAAGGGTTAGGACTTTACCTTGTCTCTGTACTTCCTCCAGGAACAAAGATCGAAGGTAATGTATTCTAAACAAGTGGATACTGAGGAAGATTTGGAAATGCTATTAAACTTTATAAAAAGATGACCTATTAGATAGAGGCATGGACAGACTTTGATAAATTTAGAAGGCAGCAGGACAGATATTTTATGGAAGTCTGATTGACTAGGCTGAGGGGATAGCAGGAACGTCCTATGAGGAGACATTGGTTCAACTGAGCCTGTATTCACAAAAATTCAGAAAAGAGAGAGGGGATCTGATTGAAACATAAAAAGTCTCGCCAGGCTGGACAGTTAGATTTAGGAAGGAAAATGTTTTCTCTGGTTGGGGAATCTAGAACCAAGGGACACAATCTCAGGATAGAGAGTAGACTATTTAGGACTGAGATGAGGAGGAATTATCTAACCACAAAAGGCTGCGGAGGTCAGCCACTAAATATATTTAAGCATGAGGCAAACACATTTTTAGATTTAAAGGCAACAAAGGGTTTGTGGAGAAAGTGGAAAATAGCATTGAGACCGAGGATCAGCCCATGATTATTGTGAATGGTGGAACAGACCCAAAAGGATGAATGACCAACTCCTACTCCTTACTTCTATGTTTCTATAAAATGGAATTTAACAGACCACCTATACATTTGCAAAAAGTCTACTTGGAGATTCCCCATTCAGTTCTTGTCTTTAAACAGTTGGACTCTGTTAAGGTGTTAAACATGGACGGCCTGCTAATATCAAGTGGAGTTAGATATTCAATAAGAAAGACATTTTTGGAACAGAACTCTAAAGTCTTAAAAAAACTTTGGAAAAAATTTATTCCTGGGGACTTACATGGGTCAAATGTGGCATTAAGCATGGCACAAAGAATGGAGCATTACCTGGCAGTGCAGACCACACAGATACAGGCTGAAAGTGTCAACAAAAGAAGAATTAGAACCAAAAGAGATGAGGATATCTGGAAATAAAGAATGGGAAATATAATAGAGAAAATGAACTACAGGAATGCGTGTGGTATGATCAACAGGCTTTTTTTGATGCATTTTGAGATAGCATTATGCAATGAATTGTCGTAAATGAAATAACACTTTGAAAGGCTTTTGAAATTATGTACAAGTTGAAAGGTTGGGGAGGAGAAGATGGTGACACTGTTCAGGAAGGGGGAATTGTACTAGCTACAGTCCAGTAATGAATGTTTTAGTTATAGACTCATTCAATTGTGCTGTGTTGGACAATACAAACGTGGAATGGATGTAGACTGCATTTGTTAAAATGTTATGGAGAAAATACAGACCCGAGTGAAGTGAAGGAATTTGAGAGTTCTAGATGACAACATGCTGAGACCACAAGAAAGGCTTGTGATTCAATGTGAAATAGCTGAGGCAAAACATTTTACTAGCAGAGACAGGGCATCAAATACCTTTATTATTCATCAGGCTGACTGTGAAAAGGGGTCAGATAAAACTTGACATGTTTTTGTAAAGTCACTTTCCACAACCTGAATGTTATTATATTCCTTTAACAAGATCTAACCTCTTTAATAAAAGTATTAAGCAGGTATAAATGGGATCAGGCATAAATGGGATCAGGAGAATAGATGTTTAAAGGAAAAGAGGCTAATTTCTGAACCAGGTGGTCACAATCTAACAATATGGGTAGGCCACTTAGGAGTGAGGAGAAATCTTTTCACCCAGACAGTGGTGATTCGTGTGGGATTCTCTGCCACAGGCAGCAGTTGAAGTCAAAATACTGGATGTTTTCAAGAAAGAGTTAGATATAGTTAGTGTCTGAGAGCCTTCGGCCAGCTCACCATGTCAATGCCGACCAACGAACACTAAACTATATTAATCCCATTTACCTGCACTTGGTCCATAGCTAACATACCCCGGCATTTTATGTGCTCATCGAGATGCTTCTTAAATATTGCAAGAGTACCTGCCTCCACCACCCTGTCAGGCAGCATGTTCCATATTTCCACCATCCACTGGGTGAAAAAATGCTTTCTCAGATCTTCTTCAAACCACTTACTCCTCACCTTAAACGTATGCCCTCTGATATTATACATGTCTGCCATAGGGAAGAGATTCTCATCATTGACTTTGTCTGTGCCCCATAATTTTGTACACCTCAATCAGATCACCACCCAGCCTCACCTGCTCCAGGGAAACAAATCCAGTTTATCCAGTGTCTCTTCAAAACGGAGACTTTCCATCCCACGCAACATCATGGTGAATAACCTCTGCATCCTTCCCAGTGCAATCACGACATTCCAAGAATGTGGCAACTAGAATTGCACACAGTCTTCCATCTGTGGCCTAACCAATGTTTTTTAAAGTTTTAATAAGACTCCTTTACTCTAATATTATATGCCTCAGCTAATGAAGGCAAGCGTCCTGTATGCCTTCTTCACCACCCTGTCTACTTGTGCTAACATCTTTAGGGATCTATGGATCTGTACACCAAGGTCCCTTTGTTCCTCATTTATCCCTAGGGACCTACCACTCATTGTGTATATCCTTCCCTTATTAGGCTTTCCAAAATGCATCACCTCACACTTATTAGGATTAAATTCCATTTGCCGTTGTTCTGCCTAATTTACAAGCTAAGCAATATCAGACTACAGCCTGAGACCATCCTCCTCACTATCAATAACACCCCCAATTTTTGTGTCATCTGCAAATATACTAATTATACCTTCTATTATTCACATCCAAGTTGTTAATGTACATGACAAAGAACAAGACGTCCAGCAGTGACTCCTGTGGTACACTGCTGTTCAAAGGCTTTCAACTACAAAAACAGCCCTCCATTGTCACCCTCTCCCTCCTATGTGCAAGGCTCTTTTGGATCCAGTTTGCCAAATTACCTGCAACTCCTTGGGCTCTTACATTTTGGACCAGGCTTCCATGTGAGAGCTTGTCAAAAACCTTACTGAAGTCCATGTAAACCATATCCTCATCAATATATTGAGTCACCCTTTCAAAAACTCAATTAAGTTAATCAGACAGGATCTTTCTCTGACAAATCTGTGCTGACTATTTCTGATCAAACCCTGTCTTTCCAAGAGTTGATTAATCCTGTCTTCCAGAATTTTTTCCAATAATTTCTCTGCCAGTGACATCAGGCTAACTGGCCTGTAATTACCTACTGCCCTTCATGAACAAAGAAACCATGTTAGTATCCTCTTGTCATCTGGCATTTCACCGGTGGCCAAAAAGTATTAAATATCTCTCCCAGGCCCCAGCAATCTCCTCCCTTGACTCCTATAGTAGCCTGGGATACATCTCATCAGGCCCTGGGAATTTATGTACCTTAGCATGGTCTAGAACCTCACCATCTCGAATAAAATCTCCAGCTACAATAACTTTCTCCTCTGTGAATACAGATGTTAAGTATTCATTAAAGATCTTATCCCCGGTTCCATGCACAGGCTGCTTCGTTGGTCTCGAAAAGATCCCACTCTTTCCCTTAATATACTTACAGAAAGTTTTGGGGTTTTACTTGATCCCAAAGATCTGTCAAAGATATTTCATAGCCTCTCTTTGCCCTCCTAATTTCCATTATAAGCAATCTCTTACACTCTCTATTCTTCTGAAGGAACTCCCCTGTTTCTAATGTGTGGTATCTGACAGGTACAGAAGGCATATGGTGTGTTAGGTTTCATTGGTAGAGGAATTGAGTTCCGGAGCCGCAATATCATGCTGCAACTATACAAAATGCTAGTGCGGCCACACTTGGAATATTGTGTACAGTTCTGGTCTCCATATTTCGGGAAGGACGTGGAAGCATTGGAAAAGGTGCAGAGGAGATTTACCAGGATGTTGCCTGGTCTGGAGGGAAGGTCTTATGAGGAAAGGCTGAGAGACTTGCGTCTGTTCTCATTGGAAAAAGAAGGTTAAGAGGGGATTTGATAGAGACATACAGGATGATCAGTGAATTAGATAGGGTAGACAGTGAGAGTTTTTGTCCTAGGATGATGACGTCAGCTTGTATGAGGGGGCACAACTACAAATTGAGGGGTGATAGATTTAAGACAGATGTCAGAGGCAGGTTCTTTACACAGAGAGTGGTAAGGGCGTGGAATGCCCTACCTGCTAATGTAGTTAACTCAGCCACATTAGGGAGATTCAAACAATCCTTGGATAAGCACATGGATGATGATGATGGGATAGTGTAGGGGGACGAGCTGAGAATAGTTCACAGATCGGCGCAACATCATGGGCCGTTGGGCCTGTTCTGCGCTGTATTGTTCCATGTTCTATATGCTTCTTTTTCTTTATCTAACTCTCGATATCCCTTGACAATCTGAACATTCTGCCCTTGCCCTTAGATAAAGGAGGAAAGTAACCTGGGTGATTTGGCAGTGGATAAGAATTGGCCAGTGTGTGTGAAAACATCCCTGAATATATAAAAAAAAGAATGAGACTGAGTTGTTAATAAACCCTTTCCACAAGGAAAGGTTTCTGTCTCACTGACTGGCATGAATCCTGACTGACACCCTGCACATACAGGACAGCAAATATTGGAACATTAATCAATAAGATGCAGATTATTATTTATCATGTGTGTGCAGGGCGTTCATATTCATCCACCAGACAGAGATTGCTTTACCTCTTACCTTTGGGCCCGGTATTTCCGATCTGGCCTTGAACACCTGGCAGACCAGGTAAGCCGCGAGGCCCAGGAATCCCATGATCCCCTTGTTCACCAGAAGAGCCTGGCTTTCCAGGCGGTCCAGGGGGCCCAGTCATCCCTGCTCCTCCCAGTACTGCTCGTTTGGCACTGACTGCGACTGCGGCTAATTGTTCTGTAACACATCCAAAAAATGTGATTCAGTATGAACTGTTAAGACACCACAGATACAGTGATCAGCGTTCTGTAATTCTGGTCACACAATCAGATAAAGACACTTGCAAGAGTTCTTTTATAGAGTAGTATAGTAGCTGGTTTATTGTTTATTGTTGTTGTTATATTTTCATATTTTTGTAATTTTATAATTTTGTAAAGATTTTCAATAAAAGTACTTTTAAAAAAAAGACACTTGCAAAAAGGAAAATTGTCAGGTATTCAGGACAACAATACATCATGCACTAATATTCTGTGACATACAGACTGAGTGGGATCCTCACACTGAGGATTGGCGTGTGTCAAGCTGAAATTGCTGAGCTCAAAGTTGAGTCCAGAAGACTGTGAAGTTCCTAATTGCAAAAGGACTTATTGTTCCCTGAGCTAAAGAAAAGAGTTAATGGAGAGGTGCCGTGGTCCGAGCGCAGACAAATCAGAGTGGAAGTGAAACAGAGAATTCAAATTATGGGTGGCTAGAAGCTCAGTGTCATACTGGGGGCATGCGCACAGGGCAGGGAGGGGCTAGAAAACAGTCACCCATTGTGCATTTCATTTCCCCAGGGTAGAGCACTCTGCACTGTACAGACACAAAACAATGAGTTGAAATTTCTACAAGAGAATTGCCATTTCAACTGGTAGGTATGTTTGGGATCTTGAAAGTGAGGTATGAGGAAGTAAAAGGGTGTTAATATGGGAAGGTGCTCTGGGAAGAAGGCGAGGTGTTGAGGATGATTGAGGAGTAAGTGTAAAAGTTAAGGTGCAAGGGAATAAAGTTGAGGTTTTTGCAAAGTATAATAACAATTTACATTTATGTAGCACCTTTAATACAATGGACCATCGCACAGTGCTTCACAGGAGCAGTGTAGAACAAAGTAAGCCACTTGGCTGTATAAGGAAGTGTTAGGTCTGATAACCCAAAGAAGTGCTTCAAAGGAGGAAAGTGAGGTGGAGTGGTGGATGGGGTTAAGGAGGGAGGCCCAGATCTTGGCTGAAGGCAACTGCAGGTGGGGCCACCAATAGAGGAATAGTTATAACTGGAAATGCACAAGAGGCCAGAATTAGAGATGTGGAGATATTTTTTGGGCTGTGAGACAGGAGGGGATTAGAGAGATGGAGGGGTGGGGGCGGAGCAGAGAGAGAGGAGGGAGTGGCAAGGTCATGGATAGATTAGAAAACAAGGTTCAGTATTTTAAAATCAAAAATATTGCTAAACCAGCAGCTGGTGTAAGTCTTAGGCTACAGTGTCACATGATGTATTGCCATCAATACACCATTTCCGAACCAGGAACAAATACAGGAGGCTGGATAAACAATGTGACCATAAAGAATCAGGACAGCAGTGAGGAGAGGTGGTGGTGAGGTAGAGCAGGGTGTGGTCAGTGTAAATGGGAAATCTAACATTGTGCCTTCAGATACAGGTGTAGACAGAAAAGAAAGGATGGGACAAGGACCAATCCTAGGGGAACATCTATTGATGGGTGGCATGGTGGCTGAGTGGTTAGCATCACTGCCTCACAGCGCAAGGGACCTGGGTTCAATTCCAGCCTCAGGCAACTCTGTGTAGAGTTTCCACATTCTCCCCATGTCTGCATCGGTTTCCTCCCACAGTCCAAAGGTGTGCAGGTTAGGTGAAGTGAACATGCTAAATTATCCTTGTGTTCAGGGATGCATTAGTTAGGGGTAAATGTAGAGTAATAATGTAGGGAAATGGGTCTGGGTGGGTTCCTCTTTGGAAGGTCAGTGTGAACTTGTTGGTCAAATGACCTGTTTCCATACTGTAGGGATTCTATTCTATGACGATCTAGAGCAAAGGAATAGGAACAGCAATAGAAATCTTTGCCAGTGATTCTCTAATTACGACAGCAATAGGTGAGAACAGGTCTCCCTCAGCCACTGGAGACAGGCTGGAGGAGGATGGTGTGGCTACCAATGTCAAAGGCAGGTCAAGAACGATATTCTGGGAAAGAATGTCAGCCAGAGCCAGAGACACTGGGGTGTGACCTTGAGAACAGCTGCTTCAATACTGTGGCAGGAGTGGAAATCTGATTGAAGAGATTCAACCCTGGGCTTCAACAATAGATGGGAATGGATTTGACAGACTTTGGTGAAGGAAGGGAGGTTGAAATGGGACAAATGTTTGTCAGGATGGAGAGGATGTGGATTGTTTTCTGGAGAAAAGTGAAATATCAGCTGAAGATGTATCAACAACATCAGCTACATGGGGGACTAGGAGGAGAGTTTAGTGGGAACAGGATTGAGAAAGCAGGAGGTGGGTCTCATGGACATGGTGCACTTGGAGAGGACACAATGTGAGCTCAGGGCACCTTTACAGAAGTTTCATCAAATAGAAGGAAGGGACTTAGAAAAGCTACCTGATTGGATGGTTCCATCTTAGTGACCAAGGCTGCACTTACTGGTGGAGGCGGAAATGGATGGGACATGAGAACAGGGTTTAAACAGACAGCTGGAAGCATACAGCAAGATCCTGGGGTTACCAGTACAATTCAGGGCTGGTTTTAGCAGAACAGACAGCCTAGGGTTACCTGTATAATTCAGGGCTGGTTTTAGCAGACCAGACAGCCTAGGGTTACCTGTATAATTCAGGGCTGGTTTTGGCAGACCAGACAGCCTAGGGTTACCTGTACAATTCAGGGCTGGTTTTAGCGGACCAGATGAAGAGCTGATTGTGCTTGAAGAATTACAAGCAGATTTGATGGTGATTAGCTAAATCCTTTCAGGTCTGTGTTCATGAGATTAAAGGGTGTGCAAGGAATAGCTTCATCAAGAACTTAGGCTGCAAGATGAAAGTGAGAGTGTGGATGATCAAATCAGTAGCTGCAGAAATAGGACAAATGGAGAGTTAAAGACGAGAGAGTTAGAATGACAGTGACAGACAGACACACTGACTTGACATACATACAATGACATACATGGACATAGACACACGCACATTCTGATAGTGATGCAACAGTCTCTGACAGTGACTAAACAATCACTGACAATGACAGTGACACACACACACACACCCACTCTGAAAGTGGCACACACATATACACACACACACTAATAATGACATGCATAGACATGGACACCACACTAACAATGACATGGACTGATATGGACACAGACACTCTGACAATGACACACAGACAGTCTGACAACGACAACACACATTCTGATGAGGACACATGTACACAGATTGCCTCACACATGCACTGACAGTGATAAGCACGCTCACATTCTGACATTACATAGCACAGCAACTCTGGCAGTGACAACATTCATTGACAGTGACACCATTTTCTGACTAACACACCCATCAACATAGTGCACGCACATACACGGACAGAGACACAAACACTCACTGACAATGACACACACTGACATGGATGATCACACATACAGTGACAGCGAAAACATAACTTTGACAATGAAAACACACACACACTGACAGTGAAAACACACAATCACACATTGTGTCAGTGATGCACACAGTCTGACAATGACACACTCACACAGTCTGATAGTGAAACACAAACCAACTCTGACAGAGACACACTCATAAACCGATATTCTGACACACACATTAATATTTGAGACTGCCCAGTAAAACCCAGTGCCTTTTTGTAAAATGTTTTTATAAATGAAGTCTCTTTTAGCACTGACCTTGCATCATTTTCAAGACAACTTCAACAATATGCTGATCTCCTGCATCACGTCCCTGTGGAAAGAATGAGAAATAGATAAGTTGAGAGCCTCAAATTCCTGGACTGAGCAGAGTGGGATCTTGACCATTGTCAGGGCTCATACACAGCCCTTTAAATTCTTTATTGCAGAAAAGAAGAGCATGTTCCTCTATCTTTCTCTAATATATAATTAGTAGCACCTTCTAAAGGGCTTCAGAATTTGGAAGGAACTCGTTTGCACCTTGCTAGATTGATCCATGTCAGCGAGGCTTGCAGTACCTCACTTGGTCTGCTAGTGGCACTGCTGGCACACTGGATCATCAACAAGCTCTTCACCTATGGCCAACAGCGGCAGTGCATCGACATGGATCACACAGAATATTGGATTTGTGCCCTCTGCCCGGGCAGACATTCCCAAACTGCCCACTCCTGCCAGACGTTCCAATCCCACAAATGGTCAGTGCTGCAACCCCAGCAACTGCAGTACAGGTGGGTGAAAAAGTTGCCATATTCAGGTCTGTACTCAGAGGTCTAAGTATATAAGGGAGTGAGTGAGTCAAATGGAGGGGTAAATGGGTGGGTACAGGAGTGAGCCAGGGAGGTAATCACATCAGGTTGGGCTGGTGTTGTTAGGTGGCTAGCAATGCAGCCAGGTTAGGAAACAGGGGTAAATGGTGTTTTGCTGGGGTTCGGGGGTAGCTGCTGTTTTGCTGGAGTTAGTATTTTGTTAGGGTTCGGGGGTTGTTGGGGTTCAGGGTGTAGCTGGTGTTCAGGGGGTTGTTGGCATTCTGTTGGGGTTGGGGGTTAGTTGGGTAACAACAGAGTGATTGGCTTGAGGGTGGAGTCTGGTGCTTTGGCGAGGGGGAGTTGGGTCATGTTTGGCGAAGTAATCGGGTTGTCAGTGGGTGTGAGTTCAGCAGGAGAGTGGTGGTATCAGGAGTAGACTGGGCGTGATGCTGCAGTATTTTGGTAAGGAGGGTTCACTGTCAGTCGCCTGTCTTTCTCTATGCTGACTCTCAAGCTGGTCTAATTATGAATGGTGGAGGGGAGACCAGACCAGAGTCACTAGTCTGAGATAACAGGGTGATTTATTGCTGTTAGCAAGAAGTATAGTTTACATTAACAAGATAGTCATAGTTTTTAAGACTCTGAGGTGCTGTGTAGAATGCATTTGCTCCTCATAGGACCCCTATAATTTGGAAACAGGCAATTCAGCCCATCAAGTCCACACCGACCCTTTGAAGAGCATCTCATATAGACCCATACCCCTATCTTATCACCTTAACCCTGTATTTCCAATGGCTAATCCACCTAGCCTGCATATCTTTGGACTGTGTGAGGAAACCAGAGCACCTGAAGGAAACCTGCACAGACATAGGAAGAACATGCAAACTCCACACAGATCCGAGGGTGGAATCAAACCCGGGTCCCTGGTGCTGTGAGACAGCAGTGCTAACCACTGAGCCACCGTGCCCCCGCCCCCCCCCCCCCTTGGATACTCGAGTTGATCTCAACCATCTGCACCCACATCATCAGACTAGATGGAACTCAATGTAACATTGACATTAACATCTTCAGCACCTGAAGCCTTCTTTGGTTGTCTGACTGCTGAACCAGACTTTTCTGAGTTGTCACGCAGGAAGATTGTTGCTTGCTCAACACTATCTTTGTCACTAACACTGATTACCAGAGGTTAGAACATTTCCACCAGTCCTGTAAAGTCTATGACTTCTTTCCTGTTGGCAATAAGAAGTAACTCTCCTGTGAAATTTTCCAAGATTCTTCTTTCTGTTTGAATGAGTCTAGAAAACCCAATAAAAACTTCTCAGTGACTTGTTTGTCAACAACAGTCTGTTTCTGAGCCAGTTATTAACGTGACTGTATATGAACTACCACAAGGACGTCAAGGTCAAGATGTGCAGCAGGTTCAGAAGTGAGGGGTGATGACCCTGAATCACACACACACAATTGCATCTTTCATGCACTGTTTAGTGATACAGCACTATTTGGAGCAGACCTTTAATATTAGAAGCTGTTCTTCTTAGATCATGCAGATTAATCTTTGTTAAGTGACAACTTCTGTTTCTTCAGCCATGGTTCCTGATCTCTCAGGACACTGACACTCTTTCCTGTATCCAGCTTAAAACTGACCATTTGTCCGTAGGAACATAGGAGATAGGAACAGGAGTAGGTCATTTGACAACTTGAGCCTAATCCATCATTCAATATCATCATGGCTGATCATCCAACTCAGTCACCTAATCCCGCTCTCTCTCCACAGCCCTTTAGCCACAAGACTGATACCTATCATTTTCTTGAAAACACAATGTTTTGACCTCAAACACTTTCTGTGATAATGAATTCCACAGGATCAGCACTCGCCGGATGAAGAAACTTCTCCTCACATGAGTCCAAAAGGTTTACCCTTTATCCTTAAACCATGACATTGATTCTGGACTCCCCCACCATCAGGAATATTCTTCCTGCATTTAACCTGTCCAGTTGTTAGAATTTTGTAAGTTTCTATGAAGAACTCCCTTGTCCTTCTAAACTCCAGTTAATACAGTCCTAACCGACTCAAACTCTACTCATACGTCAGTCCGCCCATCCCAGGAATCAATTTGTTAAATTTTTGTTGTTTCCTTCTATAGCAAGAACATCCTTCCTCAAATAAGGGGACCAAAATGACATGCAATACTCCAGACGTGACCTCACCAAGGCCCTGCATAATTGGAGCAAGACATCCTTGTTCCTGTACTTTAATCCTCTCACTTGGCAACATACAGATTGCTTTCTTTGCTGTCTGCTGTATCTGCACAGTTACTTTCAGTGATTATTGCACAAGGATACCCAGGTCTCGCTGAACGTTCTCCTCTCTCAATTTACAGCCATTCAAATACTAATCTGAATTCCATTTTTGCTACCTCCCATCTACTGACATTAGATTAGATTAGATTACTTACAGTGTGGAAACAGGCCCTTCAGCCCAACAAGTCCACACCAACCCTCTGAAGAGCAACCCACCCAGACCCATTCCCCTACATTTACCCCTTCACCTAACACTATGGGCAATTTAGCATGGCCAATTCACCTAACCTGCACATTTTTGGACTGTGGGAGGAAACCGGAGCACCCGGAGGAAACCCACGCAGACACGGGGAGAATATGCAAACTCCACACAGTCAGTTGCCTGAGGTGGGAAAGGAACCTGGGTCTCTGGTGCTGTGAGGCAGCAGTGCTAACCACTGTGCCACCTTGCCGCCCCAATTGACAGAATGAAAGTATAAGACTAATAATCTGTCTAATAATCATTATACTGCATCTGCAATACATTTGTCCACTCACTCAGCCTGTCCAAAACTCACATTGCAATATCTCTGCATCCCCCTTACAGCTCACCCTTTTTCCCAGCTTTGTGTCATCTGTAAACTCTAACATAATACATTTAGCGGATGCAAATAAGCTCTGTTAAAGTTGAATCATTGAATCACAAAACAGTAATGTCTCTTTGAAATGTTTAACTATTCTAACAGAGATATCTCACTGAAAGCAATTTTCTTAATTGTGATCTTGCTCTACTTTTTTGAACAATGCATGTTTGAGAGATCACCAGTGTTTCCACTGTTTTAAAACTGCATGTTGCTTCTCCTCAAAGTGACATTCGGTTTGACAATTTATTTCTCATTGTCTGTGCTTGTCTTTATTGTTGCAGTTCTAACTTCCGTTAAATGTTCTCCTTCTCTGGGGAAGGATGTTCTTGCTGTAGAGGGAGTGCAGGGAAGCTTTACCAAATTGAGGCCTTTCTGCCCCACACCACTAACAGTGACTGTCAGCACTTTAAGCTTGTATTTTTGCATTTATCAATGTTAAGTACTGTTACTCTAAGCTTTCTCAGACACTATCAGCAGGATGCAGACAGCAATATTACAACAATTTCTTTGCCTACCAGTCTTTTTAACTCTTTATTGTTGCCGTATCATTGCAGTTCTAGCTTCTCTTAAATGATGTCCAGTAGTGAGTGATGTTTTAAGCCTTCACATTCGGTTTCCTTGCAATACTGTACCTCTGTACATATGAACAACAACCAACAGCAAGCACCTTGGCCCTTCGGGTCTGCTCTGCCATTCAATAGGATTTTAACCATAACTCTACATTCCTGCATATTCCTGATAACCTTTCACCCCCTTGGTAATCAAGAATCTACCTACCTCTGCCTTTAAAGTATTTAAAGATTCTGTATCCAGTGCCTTTTTCAGAAAGGGAATTCCAAAGACTCTCAACCCACTGAGAAAAAAATTGTTTCCTCATCTCTGTTTTAAATGTACCACCCACTACTTTTAAACATGATCCCGAGTTGTAGATTCTCCCACAGGGGTAATATCCTTTCTACGTCTCCCCAGTCAAGACCCCTCAGGATCTTATGAATAGAATAGAATAGCCTTTAATGTCACATATACTCAATGAGTTTAGTGAAAACTTTATACACTGTCAGTTACAGTGCCAACTTAGATACAGAAGTACCGAGGTACAGTTTCTTTAGTTGAAAGATTTAGACAGTACAGAAAATAAAATGTCCAGCACTACAGGAATAAACGTTCAATACAGCAGACCACGCTGGCACCATGCTTCCAGCCCATACTGGGCCCTGGCTCTGCAAGTGGAGACCCCTACGGTAAGAGGCCACTATCGGAGTTCACCATGCCAAGCCAGGAGGCTGCTGCAGGAGGCCACTGAACCAGGAGATTGCCATGCGATGTCAGGAGGATGCTGCCCCAGGTCAGGAGGCCGCTAGGGGAGACCGCAGCGCCGGAGGAGGCCAGGATTCACTGACAGAGGCCAGGAGTTGAAGAGAACGAAGAGAAGAAGGAGAAGAAATGAAAATCACTGAAAGTAAGAAAATGAGAGGGAAAAGAAGAACAGGAGGAGCGGACAAGCTTCAATTGGAGTGTCCTACTCCAGCACCATCTTGTATCGTTTCTCCCACTCTCCTTTTCAGGATGGGAGGGGGTCTACTCCAGCCTGTGCAAATAAGTTTCAATTCAGTCACTCCGGACTGTTCTAAACTCCAGAGGATACAGGCCTATCCTGTCCACCTGTTCCTCATAAGGCAATCCTTACATTCCAGGTACTAGTCTAGCGAACCTTCTCTGAACTGCTTCCGAGGCAGCACCATCTTTCCATAAGCATAGTGACCAATACTGTACACAGTACTGCAGATGTGGTCCCACCAATGCGCTGTATAACTGAAGCATAACCTTCCTACTCTTGCATTCAATTCTGCTCATAATAAACCATGACATTTTATTAGCTTTCCCGATTATTCCTGTATCTGCACACTAACCTTTTGTGATTCATGCACTCGGACACAGATCCCTCTGCATTTAGGGCTCTTCAACCCCTCACCATTTAGATAATATGTTACTTCTTTATTCTTTTTTGCCAAAATGGACAATTCCACACTTTTCCACATGATACTCCATTTGGCAGATCTTTGCCCAGTCACTATTTATCTGCTTTTGAGATTCCTAGGTGCTCTTCACAATTCATTTTCCTATCTTTGTATCACCAGCAAATTTAGCTATCATACCTTCAGTCCAAATCATTTATATAAATTAGAAACAGTCGAGGTCCCGACACACCGCTCATGACAATCTACCAGCATGAAAATGACCCATTTTTTCCTATAGTCTGCTTCCAGTTAGCCAGTGTGTTATCCCCTACACCACGAGATTTTTCTCTGCAATACGCTTTGATGTGGCACCTTCTCAAATTCCTTTTGGAAATCTAAGTATAATGCATTCACTTGTTGGTCTTTATTTACACACAGGTTAAACCTTCAAATAACTCCAATAAACTAGTTAAACATGTATTTCACACGATACAGAGCAAAGCTTCCTCTGTCAAACACTCTCAGGACACTGCAGACATAAATGATAAAGCTTAGGATGCTGTTGCTGGAAACTGGGTGTCAGTTTTGTTACCTGTCTCTGGGGAACCACTCAAAGTGAGATTCACTGGAGCAAAACAAATCAAAATGTGAATTCTTGCAAGGAGCACTCCAGACAGGAGGGGGAGGTAGTAATTAACTTTATCTGGAGATGGCTGGAATGGGTGGGCATTTAGTAGATGAATGTCGATTTTAGAACGTTACTTTTCAGCTCCATTTGCAAATCTCTCTGATCTTTTTATTTCACTCCCTATTCACTCCACAGTGAGTGTATGATGTTCCTATGTTCAGAGAGGGAGAACTGTCAGGAGAGAAGTGCATTTACAGTGGTGAAAGAAATAGGGAGTGAAATAAAAAGATCAGAGAGATTTGCGAATGGAGCTGAAAAGTAACGTTCTAAAATCGACATTCATCTACTAAATGCCCACCCATTCCAGCATCTCCAGATAAAGTTAATTACTACCTCCCCCTACAGTTTGACATCAGCAACACAGTGAGATGACAATGTCAAGAGATTTGTGTTATGGGGATGTATGTCTGTCCACTGAACTCCACTCTCCTTTGAGGAAGCCACTAGCGAGGAGACCCCCTGAATCATGTCACTCTGCAGAGATACTTACAGCGATCCCCTGTCGGCCAGTCGATCCGGTAACACCACGCTCTCCATTGGGACCTCGAGGGCCTGGCAATCCTACTCGACCTTCTGCCCCTGGCTCTCCTGGGTTACCAACTGGGCCCCTGTACCCTGGCTCCCCCATAACACCTTGCTGCAGGG
This sequence comes from Chiloscyllium plagiosum, assembly GCF_004010195.1. Lineage (NCBI taxonomy): Eukaryota > Metazoa > Chordata > Chondrichthyes > Orectolobiformes > Hemiscylliidae > Chiloscyllium > Chiloscyllium plagiosum. Next base: position 46,744,364 of record NC_057736.1, on the reverse strand, counting down.
AAACAAAACAAGATCAGGCTCCAATGACTAATAAACCCAGCTCAACCCATCACACTGAACCCGATGCAGCCCACACCCTTTTCCCCATCCTTCAGGGTAAATGTTAACATTGTATGAAACAGAAGAGGACCCAAGGTTTTGGATTGTAATCAGACTGACCTCTCCCTTCACTCCAGGCTCCCCTGAGTCTCCCTGTGGGGAAAGAGGAGGAATGTTAGCTCAATTCAGACAACTCAATGTCACACCAGCACCAAACAAATCAATCAAACAGTTCACCAAACTGGAGCTCTCCTGGGCTCAGTCTCTGTTACCAGATTTAACTAATCCATCCCAACTTTTCTCTCTGTAAGAAGCATTTTCATGAGACCACTAACAACTGGGTCAATGTCCAGAGACCTGTCCTGTGATTCAGCTGAGCAAAGCATTTAAGGAGAAATTTTTCTTAAATTTCTCCTTTAAGTTTTCTCTCTGCTAATGTCGGCCCCTTAAAACCTCTGGCCCTTGGTCCAGGGTCTGATCTTGTTGCTGATCCAGGATCTCGGACCTGGGCCTCGACAGTGGGCTTTCTGCTTCACCCCAAGTAGCACACTGGAGCTGGGCTCCTGTTAGCCTGCTCTGCTGGCCTCTGTCTCAATTATCATGTGACTAATTCACAGTAAGAAGCAACTCCTTTCAAACCATATATGGTGTCTTCCATTACATGAAAGTTTGAGTTTACAAGACTACTGACAGAGGCCTGGCCTGGCACATAAAATAAAATTAAAAAAAGCAAATCCAAAGCAAAGTTTCTGGACTTGACCCTGGCCCCTCCCCTCATTCATAATCTGAGGGACAACGGGACATTTGAGACATCCTTAGCAACATTTTCTAATTAATTTACAAGCAGGCACCAGCCAGAGTGAAAGACTGGTTTCACCATCACTGTTACCAGGAATTGTGGGTTTAATGGACTAACAGCATTTCAGAACTAGAAGCAATTAAACAAAGGGTCAGAGATCCAACTCTGCTGTCAACCTTGACTCTTGATCTTGAATCTAAGTATAAGAACTTCTTGGATCTTACCTTTTCACCATTCTCACCATCCAGTCCCTCCACCCCTGGGTCGCCCTGCAATCAGCAATGTCAACAATCATATTCATTGGAACAAATCACATTGACTCATTCTCAGCAAATGGGCAATGGCCAAAAAGATCACAGCTTCCCTCTCTCACCCCGACACACCACCTCCCCTCCACTACACACATACGCGCATGCACACCCACAAAAACTCCCACACCCACCAAGCGCCACATACAGAAAACAGCAACAACTTATATTTATTTAATGCAAGGAATATCCTGTGCCATTTCACCACGACACTGAGTAACAAAATACTGACTGTGGATTGGAAAGTAGCAAATGTCACCCCACTATTTAAAAAGGGGGCAAAAAAATTAAGGCACTACAGACTTGTTGGCCTTACATTCGAAGTAGGGAAAATGTTAGAATCTATTTTAAAGGATGACATAAATAGAAACTTGATTGATAAAGATCTGATTGGGTATAGTCAGCATGGATTTATGAATGATAATCCGTGTTTAACAAACTTGTTGGAGTTTTGTAAAAATGTTACAAATAAAATTGATAAAAGGGAAGCTGATAGGTGTAGTATACTTGGATTTTCAGAAGGATTTTGATGAAATCCCCTCCAAGAGGGCTGATTAGACACATTGAAGCACATGGGAATTGGAGGTAATGTACTGGCATTGATTACAATTCACCAATAGATATAAAACAAAGAGTTGGAATAATTGAGTCATTCTCACATAGGCTCGCTGTGATTAGTCTGGTACCACAAGGATCAATACTTGGGTCCAGCTGTTCACTATACTCAATAATTTGGATGTGGGGACCAAATGTAATACTTTTAAATTTATGGATGATGCAAAGCTAAGTGGAAATGTGTGTTGCCTTCATAAAGGAAGATTTGGACAGGCTTAATCAATAGGCAAGAACTCGACAGATCGAATGTAATGCGGAAAAATGTGAGGTTATCCACTTCAACAGGAGGAACAGATGTGCAGCATATTTCTTAAATAGTAAAAAGCTGAAAAGTGTATATGTACAAATAGATTTAGGTGTCCTTGTTGATAAATCACTAAAGACTAAATGATGCAGCAAATGATAGGAAGGCTAATGGAATGTCAGTTTTTATAGCAATAGGATTTGAGTACAGGAGTAATGAAGTTTTGCTTGAACTGGAAGGAGCTTGGTTAGATTGCACATGGAGTACTGTGTGCATTTTTAGGTATTTAAGGTATAGTGCTGTTTGCAGTTTTCCCATGTCTCAGAAAGGACTCCTTACCTCAGAAAAGATCTTATTCTTACAGAGGGAGTGCAACAAAGGTTCACCAGACCTGGTGGAGCTATACTCTGAAGACAGAATGGGTAAACTGGGTCTGCAATCTGTAGAGTTTTGAAGAATGAGAGATGATTTCATTGAAACCTACAAACTACTTAAAGAGACACACAGGGTCGATGCAGGTAAGATGTTTCCCTGGTTGGGAAGTCCAGAACCAAGGGGCACAATTTGAAAAAAAAAGGTGAATATCTGTTACGTCCAAGATTAAATCCCAACAGGAGAAATTATTTTACTCAAAGGATTGTGAAACTTTGAAATTCTCTATCACGAAAGCCTATATAAGCTCAGATGTTGAATATATTTATGGTATAGATTGGTAATATTTCAGATTACCAGTGAGTACAGGGTTATTGGGATAAGATGGGGAAAAAGGCATTGAAGTGTCTAATTAACCATGATCGTATTGAAAGGTGGGATAGTCTTGGTGGGCTGAATGGTCTACTCCAGTTCCTATATTAAAACTCAGATTAGGAGGTTTTCCTGCAGATCTACCCCTGCTGCCCTTCCCTGTGTTGTGATATAACTACGATATTTCTCCTATACTTATCATGCACTGATAAGTATAGGGGGGAGAGAGAGAGAGAGAGAGAGAGAGAGACTTTTTTTTAAAACTGCAGTCTCTTGCTTATGTTTGCTTAAAAATGGACAACTTTGCTGGACCTACAACATGGATGCCACTGATCACGTGATGTCAGTTGACCATGGTTTCTAGAAAGTTTTGACCAGCAGTAACCAATAGCCAAAAGCATACATCGTCCTCCTGGAATGCCATGCTCCTTTCAGCATGGAAACCATCCAGTCAAGCCAACACAAAGCAGGAATAAACTTCCTGAGGAAATGGTCTAAGAGGATACAATTACAACATTTAAAAAACATCTGGATAAGTACATGAATAGGAAAGGTTTGGAGAGAAATGGGCCAGGAGCAGGCAGGTGGAATTAGTTTAATTTGGGACTGGTTGGACTGAAAGGTCTTTTTCCATGCTATATGACTCTATCTCTACACTCAACCAGTTCAGAATAAAGGAAACCAGTGAAACACATTATGGCATTAATGACCTCTGTAGTTATCTCAAAGAACGCAATGATTGTTGGAGTAACATCAATGCTTCCTCATTAGATGAATGTCATAACTAGGAGCCCCCGTCACAAAACTGAAACTGCACATTTTTGAATGGCTATAAAAATGCAGCTTTGACTTCTTCTACTGATCAGTGACCAATTAAAGAAATTCCTGCCTATAGTGTTGACCTCTCTCAAAGTTTGATCTCTGGAAAAAAATACGTATTTTTCCTGAAAATGAATGCATTTCCCAGCTAACAAGGGTCATATTGCTATGCTGTTGACTGTAAACCACCTGCACCTGAGCTTTTATCAGGAGAAATTCAGACAGACCAGCAAAACGTCACTAGACATTGACTTACTGGTCTCTAATTCACAGGAATTTATGACAATATGTTTTAATCGTAACTTAATTTCTTCTTTCCCTTGCATGTTTGTGTTTGTACACGTGCTGCAAATTATCACCTAGGTTGAATTCTTTGAATAATCCATTCTCTTGTTTAAAACATAAGAAATGTTTCTTTGTGACACAACATTCTGAGGAAGGGTCACTGGACCCGAAAGGTTAACTCTGATTTCTCTCCACAGATGCTGCTGCCCTCTGTTCCTGGGTATAGGGCTGTTACCCTTTTAATCAGCCTGAGCCCACAAGCTCCACTAACCTTCAATGGGCTAGGTATCTGAGGTCTCCTTTCATTTAGGCTACATAACTAATTCACACATAAAAAGACAGACACACCCAAAAAGAACACATTAGCACACACACTCATGCACAAGAGGTAGAAATTCATGCATATGTGCAGAGAAACAGACATGAGCACAGACAAATTGACATACAGACAGGTCCAAGAATATATTCGCCGACATTGACGTAATCACACTCTGATTTTAAATATTCAGGTACTCACAACACCACCTTTGGGTCCTGATTTTCCTTGGAATCCCTGGAGAAAAGGTGGAAAGAAAGTCTGGGATCAGAAATGTTCACCTTCACTCTGACTCACAGTCAGATAGGCATTTCGTTCAACAGTGGGAAGGGAGTTTACTTCTCACAAGTCTGGTTAGTACAATCCGAGTGAAGGAAGTTCGGTTTCCTTACACACAGAGTACTGTATGTCTTTATAGCATAGGTTCCCATTGCTTACCTTATCACCTTTAAATCCAGGAACACCCTGAGGACCTGGGATTCCAGTGGGACCCCGTTCTCCTTTAATACCCTAAACAAAAAGTGAATGAAGCATCAAATTGTGTAAAAGTACCATTTACGTTTCTCACAATTAATCCTCTACTCTTTCCAGGTTGTGATCTATGCCAACATGATGCTCTGAACCATCATTGTCACTGGTCTTCTTGACAAGTAGATTACCAATTAGAATTTATTGTCACATGTATTGAAGTACAGAAGGCCATGGATACAGTGAAGAGCCAGTCCTGCTGCCATCTTAGATACAAAGGTACTTAAATACAAAAGCTTAAGTATAAAGTAGAGCAATAAAAAAAAGTTAAAAATTAAACATTACAGTCCCTCTTAGTATAAAGTAGAAAAAAAATAAACTCACGGCTTGACATACTGGAATCAGGTAAAATGCATATTCTGTTCCTTTCTGATTGGAATATTCTGTAATTATCCCGTTATTCCTTAGAGAGCCATCCTAAATTTAAGAGCCTGCATGGTCTCCTATTGTGCCACATAACTCAATTACTCACCTTCCCATCATTCCTCATAGTGACCATCAGCACCTTCCTACTCTTCTTCACGCTGGTCATCAGCAGCTTCTCATCATTCCTCACATTGACCATTAGCACCTTCCCGTCATTTCTCAGATTGACCAACGGCACCTTCTCGCCATTCCTCAGATTGACCATCAGCACCTTCTCGCCATTCCTCAGATTGACCATCAATACCTTCTTGCCGTTCCTCAGATTGACCATCGGCACCTTACCGTCATTCCTCAGATTGACAATCAATACCTTCTTGCCGTTCCTCAGATTGACCATCGGCACCTTACCGTCATTCCTCAGATTGACCATCAGCACCTTCTCGCCATTCCTCGGTTTGACCATCGGCACCTTCCCGCCATTCCTCAGATTGACCATCAGCACCTTCCTGCCATTCCTCAGATTGGCCATCAGCACCTTCCCGCCATTCCTCACACTGACCATTAGCACCCATTCCTCAGATTGACCATCTGCACCTTCCCGCTATTCCTCAGACTGACCATTAGCACCTTCCTACTCTTCCTCACGCTGATCATCAGCAGCTTCTCATCATTTGTCAGATTGACCTTCCCGCTATTCCTCAGATTGACCATCAGCACCTTCCCATCATTCCTCACAGTCACCATCAGTACCTTCCCAACATTCTTCACAATGACGAATGATACCTCCTCATCATTCTTCACATTGACTATCAACACCTTCCCATCATTCCTCTCACTGACTATAAGCACCTTCCCATCAATAGAGGGAGCACAGCAAAGATTAGCTAAATGGTTCATGAGGATGAGAGAGAAATTCTGTGATGAGAGGCTGAGTAAATTTTGTTATACATTTTCTGGAGTTTAGATGAAAGCGAAATGATCTGATTGAAACAATCAATTCAGATTCTGAAGGAACCTGACAGGGTAGAAAATGAAAGTTGCTTTCCTTAGTTGAGGAATCTGGAACTTGAAGGAAACAGTTTCTGGTTAAGGATCTGAAGGTTTGGGATTGGGCTGGGGAGAAGGAGAGACATTTCAAGTGTTTCAAATATTTGTAACAGTCAGGAAAGGTAATAGAAAGTCAGTCACTCTCACGGAAGAGAGATGGAGGAGGAAGAATGGAACATCACAGGAGAATGTTAGGTCTACTGGCTCAGAAATAAAATTGAGTTAAAAATCACACAACACCAGGTTATAGTACAATAGGTTTAATTGGAAGCATTAGCTGCTTGGACTATAACCTGGTGTTGTGTGATTTTAAAATTTGTACACCCCAGTCCAACACCGGGATCTCCAAAAAATAAAATGGTGTATGAGCTAAAGGAATAGCTGAATTTTGAATATTGAAAACTGAGGTCCTGATTGAATTTAAAAGGTCATTTGTTTTGAGAAAGATTTTGCCATCTCGATATGATGGTAAAACCATGTTGGGTAGGGGAAAAGAGAGAGGTGGGAGGCTATCCAGGTTTCTCAGCCCGATCCCACTGCATGATATCATTAAGGGAATGGGATAATGCAATGGATCATGAATGCATACATACAACAATTCATTGATTTCAGACCTTCTGCAGTTCTGAGTTGCACAGCTTCTTGAGGAGAAGCAGCTCCCACCAGAGAGTCATAGAGACCTACAGCATGGAGACAGGCCCTTCAGCCCAAACTGTCCATCCAGGCTAACCTCATTTCCCTGCACTTGGCCCATAACCTTCTGCTGGCAGCTCATTCCATACGTGTACCACCCTCAGGTTCCCTTTTATTCTTTCCCTTTCAACCTTAAACTGATGCCCTCTAGTCCTCGATTCCCCAAACCTGGGAAAAAGACTGTGTGCATTCACCAATCCATGCCTCTCATGATCTTATACACTTCTATAAGATCCCCCCTCAGTCGCCTACGCTCTGAAGAAAAACATCCTAGCTTGACCAACCTCTCCTTATAACTCAAACCCTTGAGTTCTGCCATCATCCTTGTAAATTTCTTCTGCACTCTTTCCAGTTTAATGACATTCTTCCTATACAAGGTGACCAAAACTGAACACAATACTCCAAGTGTGCCCTCACCAACATCCTGTATAACTACAACATAACTTCCCAACTTCTATACTCAATGCCCTGACTGATGAAGTCCAGTGTGCCAAAAGCCTCCTTCACTGCCCTGTCTACCTGTGACTCCACTTTCAGAGAACTGTGCACCTGAACTCCAAGGTCCCTCTGTTCCACTACACTCCTTAAGGCTCCATCATTCACCATAAAACACCTTTGTTTGACTTGCCAAAATGCATATTTATCTATATTAAATTCCATTTGCCTTTTCTTGGCCCACAATCCCATCTGATCAAGGTCCTACTGCAATTTCTGAGGACCTTCCTCACTGTCCACGATCCGCCTATTTTCGTATCATCTGTAAACTTACTAATCATGCCTTGTACATGCTCATCCAAATCATTAATATAGATAACAAACAGCAATGGGCCCAGCACGGACCCCTGAGGGACTCCACTAGTCACAGGCCTCCAGTCCAACAAGCATCCTTCCACTATTACCCTCTGCTTCCTACCATCAAGCCAATTATGTATCCAATTTGCTAGCTCCCTGTGGATTCCATGCGATCTAGCCTTCCAGAGCCTTCCAACATGTGGAACCTATGTCTATCGCTCTGCCCTCATCAACCTTCCTCGTCACTTCATCAAAGAACTCTTACAAATTTGCGAGGCACGATCTCCCATGCACAAAGCCATGCTGACTACTCCTAATCAAAACCTGTCTTTCCAA
>NC_057736.1:46727427-46735933 GCF_004010195.1 Chiloscyllium plagiosum | reverse complement strand
TCTCCTTATAACTTGAATTCTCCATTCTTAGCAACATTTTGGTAAATCTCTCCAGCTTAATAATAACCTCCCTATAACAAGGTGACCAGAACTTGGCACAGTACCCCAGAGCAGGCCTCACCAACATTCTGTACAACCTCAACATAATATCCCAACTCCAATATGTAAGGTCTGAGCAATTAAGGCAAGCTAAATGCCTTCTTAACTACCCTGTCTATACGTGATGCAATCTTCAAAGAATTACGTACTGGAGTCAGGAGACATTGTCAGGCAAGTTCAAAAGGTATTGCTAACTTCAGAAGACGCAGTGCAATGTTTTACGTTAAATATGATTTTAAAACAGGAATTTATGCTTTGTATAGAAAAGGTGACGATTAAATGGACCACGATTTTGAAATCAGAATATTGCTCACCTGCATTAGACTCCTGGTTGACTAGATAGAGTGCTGTTCTATTTTATACAGTCTTGAAATTCTGATTTTACTATTTCAACTGTGCTTTGATATTATCATCGACATTGTAGATCATGTGTTCAGCCTTGGAAGCAATTGAACCAACTGCCATCTACTTGACTACTTTATGGACTTTCACGCAGTCAGCTCTGAAAGTGTTCATGACACTGTTGTGAAATGGAATCTAATTATGAACAGTTGGTTCAGCTGCAATAGTCACTAATGCATTTTTAAATTATCAATTCATTGTGTGTAGGTGCCCTGGCGAGGTCAGCATTTATTGTCCAATCATATTTGCCATTAAGAAGCAGATGGTAAGATGCTGAACTATCATTTTAATGCACTGATAGAGAAGGCATAGTGATATAATCCTAAATCAGAATGGTGTATGGGATGAATGAGAGAGTACAGGTGATGGTGTTTCCATGTAGATGGTATAGAACATAGAACAATACAGCACAGAACAGGCCCTTCGGCCCATGATGTTGTGCCGAACATTTGTCCTAGCTTAAGCACCCATCCATGTACCTATCCAATTGCTGCTTAAAGGTCGCCAATGATTCTGACTCTGCCACTCCCACAGGCAGCGCATTCCATGCCCCCACCACTCTCTGGGTAAAGAACCCACCCCTGACATCTCCCCTATACCTTCCACCCTTCACCGTAAATTTATGTCCCCTTGTAACACTCGGTTGTGCCCGGGGAAAAAGTTTCTGACTGTCTACTCTATCTATTCCCCTGATCATCTTATAAACCTCTATCAAGTCACCCCTCATCCTTCGCCGTTCCAACGAGAAAAGGCCGAGAACTCTCAACCTAGCCTCGTACGACTTCCTCTCCATTCCAGGCAACATCCTGGTAAATCTTATTAATTCAGCAGCTCTTACTTTGAGAGCAAGCAAGTAATCATGACACCGAGTGCTCATTAACAGGCTGACATGATGCTGGAAGAATACAAAATGATGGCAGTGACATTGGAATACAAAACTGGTCCAACAACTAGCAATTTTGTGCAGGAGAGCTACAGTGCTTCGAAGCCACCCCATGATTGAATCGCTGGAAACATTACAGACAATGATGTCCTTCAAACTATGGTACAGTGGCTTTACTACTGAACTGAAGCTATGCACTTGAAACTTCTTGTTTGTTTATGCAAATAAAACAGTCATAAAAGCCCAAGGAGACATTGAAATAAAAGGCATTGTAATCTGATCAAGTTGTTCAAATTCCAAATAAAATTCATCCCCAGACGTTATCGCTCCAATCTCCAGTTAGTAAATGATTAAGTGCATAACTTGAAGTAACATACACAAGTCATATTCAACAATTCCACCCAATCTCAGTTTAGATTTGAACCAGCTTACAACCGCCTCTGAGCCAAGAGACCAGGTTGAGAAGTGTGTCATACCACAACTGAACAGGTTAATTAAAAATAAATGAAAGAAGTGAGTGCAGAGAATCATAGCACCTTTGTGTTGCTGAGGTGTTTATCACCTCATTGGAAGGTTAAACAACCCTGTGCCATATTGAAGCCAGACCCACAAAGCCTTAGCATTCATATCTGAACGCATGTGCAATAATATACAACTACTGCGATGTGCTTTCTGCTCTGACAGAGAGAGCCGACATTGGAGACTGAGCTTCCCTCCTAGGTCACAGCACTGTGAAATGTCCACACTTGCTCCACTGTTTTGGCTGGGATTGACACTTACCATCTTCTGTAAGCTATGTATTCCAGATTTATTGCAACCGCAATTGCGTCAACCACCACTTCACTTCCCGTGGGCTTTTTGATCAAAAGCATGTCACAGAGTAGCAGAGAATAGGATTACTTTTACTTTCAATTCACTTACCTGTAGGGGAAGAGAAAAAAAAAGCTTTGAGTGATTGAATCATGAACTAAATAATCACTTCAGACAATCAACAAATTCAACATGGCTGTCAGAGAGAAATAGAGAGATAGGAGAGGTTGTTGAACCAACAGGCTTGCTTTGGGTAAAATCAGCTAAACAAAATATGTGGGGTTTCAGAATGACATGATGTTTGCTGGGCCCTGATACGACTAGAACAAATTGACACAGTTTAAAAATGAGGAGTCTCCCATTTAAGGCAGAGCAGAAGAAAAACTTTTTCCCCTTAGAAGGTAATTCTGTTCCCCAGAGAAGAGTGGAAGCAAGGTCAGTGAACATTTTTAAGGGTAAGTTGGACCCGTCAATCAATAACCTAAAGGACAAGGGAGAACATTCAGCAAAGTAGGAGGCCTGAAACAGATCACTTAAAATGGTGCAGCAGGCTCGAGGGACTGAATAGCCTCCTCTTGCTCCTAACATGTATATCTGTACGGTTAGTTGGTCAGTAAGGAGCCTCGAGGCTTGACGGTAGGTGAGACAATTGAAGATGCAAGACAACTTGACTTTGCCAATCCGCCAGGGCTCATTAGGGCTGAGGTCTTGTTGGGATATTACTGCTGAGGTTCTGAGCTGAACACCAACCCTCTCCCCAACCTAACCTTAAACACTAAGCAGCAAATTTGCATCCAATTATTCAACTCATGGCCACCCTTTCCAGTCTGCAACCGAGTGGTTGCCAGACAGTGCTCACTGCAGTAAAATAATTGCTTCCTCCTTCTTCCTCTTTACAAGACATTCAACCTCCCTCGTCAACCAAGGTTCCCTCACACGACCATCTCTTTCCTGCCTGACAGGTACATACATATCAAGGACACGTCGTATCTGTTCCTTGAAAAAGTTCCACATTTCCATGACATTCTTCCCTGACAGCCTATGCTCCCAACTTATGCTCCTCAGTATGGCTCATAGGTTTGGAAGGTTCTGTCTATGGAATCTTAGTGAGTTGCTCAGTATATCTTATTGATGATACCCACTGCTGCCACTGTGAATTGAAGATGAAGGGGAGTGAATGTTGAAGGTGGATGATCTGATGCCAGTCAAGCAGGCTGCTTTGTGCTGGACAGTGTCAAGCTTAAGTGTTGTTGCAGCTGCACTTGTGCAGTGAGGAGTATTTCAAGACTTGTAGATGGTGGACAGACTTTGGGGAGTCAGGTAGTGAGTTACACATCACAGAATCCCCACTCCTGTTTATGTGGCAGGTCCAGTTCAGTTTTTGTTTGACGTTAACTCCCTTGATAATGACAGTGAAGGATTCATATACGGTAATGTCATTGAATGTCAGGTGGTAATGGTTAGATTTTCTCTTGTGGGAGATAGTCATTGGCTGGGAGTTGTGTGGCATGAATGTTACTTGCCACTCATCAGCCAAAAGCTGACTGTTGTTCAGATCTTATAGCGTTTGAACACAGACTGCTTCATTATCTAGGGAGTCATGAATAATTCTGAACATTGTGCAATCATCAGTGAACATCTTCACTTCTGACTGAATCATGGAGGGAAGGTCATTGATGGAGCAGCTGAAGGTATTGGGCCTAGGACATCATCCTGAGGTTCTGGGCTCTTGTGGTGCAATGGTTGTGTCCCTACCTTAGGCCAGAGGCCTGGGTTCAAGCCCACCTACTCCAAAGATGCATCATAATGTATCTTTCTACCCTGAGGAATTCCTGTAGAGATGTCCTAAGCTGAGATGACTGACATCTAACAAACATAACCACCCTCCTCTGTGCCAGGTATGACATCAACCAGCAGAGAGTTCTCCCCCTGATTCCTACTGACTGCAGTTTTGCTTGGGCTCCTTGGTTAAGTACAGTCTAGATGTTCTGTACCCCTGGAGTTCAGATGTTACTCCATGTTCAGATAAAGCTATAGAAATTAGGAGCTCAGTGGACTTGGGAGCAGGTCATTGCTAGGTAAGCACTGTGATTGACCCCTTCTTATGAAAGCAGTTGTTTTATTGTAACATCTGCTTTGTAACTTATAATGTGGTTTACAGTTTTAAATCAAAAACCTTCTTTACTAATCCCTGACAAACACTGATTATTAGATTACTATCAATATGGCTGAGAGTGTGTTGCTGGAAAAGCACAGTAGGTCAGGCAGCATCCGTGGAGCAGGAGAATCAACATTTTGGACATAAGCCCTTTATCACGAATAAGGCTGATGAAGGGCTTATGCCCGAAACAGCGATTCTCCTGCTCCTCAGATGCTGTCTGACCTGCTGTGCTTTCCCAGCACACTTTCGACTCAACTCCAGCATCTGCAGTCCTCACTTTCTCCTGATCAATAATATGTAGTCTGCCTGCCTTGCCATCTACCCCCCTCCATTACCATCTCAGCCCTGCTCAGGAGGTGGCATATCAGACCTGCCACTGGGTAGTCCATGCAAAGGCAGCAACAGGATTGTAGTTTTGGGAAATCTCTCTCCCCAGGATTACTTCCTCAAAGGGGACAATCCACGCATTGTTAGCTAGTGCTTGCTGCCAACTGGATAATCAGGCTCCAGTGTTGTTATCTTATGGCCAGCAGCCGCAACAGCAGCAGCACCAAAGCTGCATGTGAGAGTGTAATTTGGAGAGACAGTTTATAAATGGGTCCTGCCATTGACTCAGCAAATTCCCACCTTAAAAAAACTGCAAGGAAATTAAAATTCCTGGATTCAAGAAATAATATTTTTCCTAACCATTTCCTACTGGATGAACCAGACTGAATAATTTCCAAGGAGAAGTTATACATTCCTGTCTTCAGATTCCATTCAACAAACACTTCTTTCAGGTTAGCTGCTCAGTCAATGTTCTCAACTTACTGCTCACTAACGAGAAAGACAGGGAACCATTGATCCTACATCATTGAACCACTGGCACCTGGCCAGAACATGATCACCACAACAGGGCACTGGCTACAACTCATGCTATAGAAGTGAAATAATTAGATAACTTGAACTCATGCTGAAAAAGTGAAATAATTAAGTAACTTGAACAAAGCTTTGAGATAACAGTGGGAGGTTTGTGCATTTTTGAGCCCTGCTTCTTTTGTTTGAAGCTCCTCAGTTGGACACGTTTCCCAGAGATGACAGAAATAAATTCTGGAAACTAAGAATGAAAGTAACTATTTTCTTTTTGTTTGCAATTTCAATCCCAGTCCTCCAAAGTCCCTCTTGAGTAAAATGGAAATACAGTCAGTTCTTCTATGACACGATAGTCGCATTCTTGTACAACCCTATGTCACAGAAGAATCGTGCTTTAGAAGTGTTTAAAGTGTTGGCACTGTGATCATTCACAGCCAACACACATTGTAAAAGTTTGCACTTTCAAAACTGCGTCCCCAATTCGTCAACTGCATTACATCGAATTAGTGTTGATGAAACATGCATTACAACAGAACGATCTGTACAACTAAACTTCGGTCCGCACAATAAAATGACTTCTTTAAACAAGACTAAATCTCAAAACCAGCTATTAATGTGGTACTGTGAGCAGGAATGCTGCAGATTCCACAAGTAAATATTGACTTGAAATACTTACAGCCTTGCCTCTGGGTCCTGGAGGTCCTGTTTCACCGGACATTCCTCTGTCGCCCTTGGAAAAGAAAAACAAATGACTTTTTGTTTTAATTTACTCAAGAGACAAAGGCATCACTGACGGGGCCAACATTTATTGTCCATCCCTAGTTGCCCTTACGAAGCTCATAGCTGCCTTTTTGAACCATTGCAGTCCATGTGCTGTAGGCACAAGTAGGACATGGCACTTAGAGAGACAATGCCAGGATTTTGACCCAGTGACAGTGAAGGAATGGCAATGTTAATTCAGGATGGTGAGTGTTCCCATGTATCTGTCACCCTTGTCCTTCTAGATCTTAGTTGTTGTAGTTTGGAAGGTGCTAAGGGCTTTTGGCTAATTTCTGCATCATGTACATGGTTCATACTGCTGCTACTGAGCATTGGTGGTTGAGCATGTGAATGCTTGCAGGTGTGGTGCCAATCAAGCAGGCCGCTTTGTCCTGGATGGTGTCAAACCTCTTGAATGTTTGTGGAGCTGCACTGATCCAGGCAAGTTGCGAGTATTCCCTCACATTCCTGACTTGTACCTTATAGATATTGGGCATACTTTGGGAATTAGGGAGATGAGTTACTCGCTGCAGTATGCTGTAGTGTTTGCAGGTGTAACAAAATAGGGAAGAACAACCTTCAAGTAAACAGGTCCTATGGCCAAGGAGAGTTCATTGTCAATTCAGACTAATCAGAGTCTTCAGTATGGCAGGGAAATGCATGAAGGAACATTGGTTGCCTTGAGTCTTGATTTCGTGATATTAATTGTATTTGAATCTATACAACACTAAAGTTCTGTTGACTGAATTGAGGTCTTTTTACAGGAAAGATGAAGAATTTGACACTTGCTTACTGAGTCATAAAGTAGGGAAGGAATTATAGAAAAAATTTTGTTCAAGCAAAGTTAACATTAAGGCAGTTAGAAAACGTTCAGAGACGGTTCATGACTAGAATGAACAGTTTATTTCATGAAGATCAGGAGTAGGTCATTCAGTCCACTGAACCTGCTCTTGATTAGATTACTTACAGTGTGGAAACAGGCCCTTTGGCCCAACAAGTCTACACTGACCCTCCAAAGAGCAACCCACCCAGACCCATTCCCCTACATTTACCCCTTCGTCTAACACTACAGGCAATTTAGCATGGCCAATTCACCTAACCTGCACATTTTTGGACTGTGGAGGAAACTGGAGCAACTGGAGGAAACCCACGCAGACATGGGGAGAATGTGCAAACTCCACACAGTCAGTTGCCTGAGGTGTGAATTGAACCCGGGCGTCTGGCAGTGTGAGGCAGCAGTGCTAACCACTGAGCCACCGTGCCACCCATAAATTCCACCATTCAATAACATTATGGTTGACCTGACAGTGGCCTCAACTCTTAATTCCTGCCAAACTCTCAATGTTTGACTCTTTTGTCATCAAGAAATTATTTTCTTCAGCCTTAGAAATGTTCAAAGATCCTCCCTCACCTTTTTTGGGAAAAGTTCGAAACACGCATAAATCACAGAGAAAAATATTCCTCATTCCTCGATTGCATCCTACGGTTCTAGTTTCCCCTACCAAGTGAAATATCCTTTCTGATTCTGTCCATCCACCTTGAAGAGTGAACTGATTGGGCCTATATCCTTTGGAGAAAGAAACTGGGTCGATCTTATCAAAATATGCAACATTCTGAGAGGTTTTGACAGGATGGATAGGGGGAGGATGTTTCCAATTGTGCAGAAGCAAGAACTAGGGAACACATTTTAAGGATAAGGGGTCTCCATTTAAAGACTAGCACATGTACAGTCTTATTCTGTCACAGGGCTGTTAGCCTGTTGAATTCTCGTCCCTAGAGAACAGAGAAGTGGGTTATTGAATAGATTCAAGGCTGAATTAGATAGGTTTTGATGGATAAGGGGGTCAAGGGTTATGGGGGAGGGCAGATAGAGCAGTGGAGCTGAGGCCACAGCCAGATCAGCCATGATCTAACTGGATGGTGCAGCAGGGTCAAAGGACTGACTGGCCTCATCTTGCTCCTATGTTCTATCACTGGAATCCCATGTTAGCATATATTTGGAGTTACAGCACACCCCACTGTACGCTCTGGGCAGTTTAGCAGATATAGTTCCACAGCACAGGGACAAGCTGTAAATAAGTCACAAGCACACAAGATTGTTCTGCACACAATCTGTAAAACAGTTAATGGTTACTATAGCGAAGAATCACTGACTTTTTCAGATTATTCTGGAGTCTATAGAAAATAACCATCAATCTCCAGAGACTCCAATGCAAATTGTGTACGTTTTGGGCAATTTTAAAAATATTCAGGACTGAGTGTGAAAATGTTGCTTGGTTGACAGTCAGAAATCATCCAGTCAGATGAGGTACTTTTTCAATTTGTCTGGGAAGGCAGGGGGCGAGACGGCACCACCTACTCTCTACATCCACTAATCCTCATCACTCAGCCATTACACCCATCAACCGCCCGGCCCACCCTCCATACCCCTCCGCCCCAACCGCCCGGCCCACCCTCCATACCCCTCAAATCCATCCGCCCGGCCCACCCACCCTCCATACCCCTGAATCCCAATTGCCGGCCCACCCTCCATACCCCTC
>NC_057736.1:46670286-46727152 GCF_004010195.1 Chiloscyllium plagiosum | reverse complement strand
CAACCCCACCCATCTGAACCACTTTTCGTGACCCTTAATCCCAATCACCCGATCCATTCTCTTCAACACCAATCACCTGATGCACTCTCCATACTCCTCAAACCCACCATTTTCTCAACTTCACTCACCCACACTCCGTACATCTCCTCACCCACCTACTCTACATTCACCTCAACCCCACCCGATATACCCTCAACTCCACCTACCCACTCTTCACATCTTTCAATTTCTCTTCACCTTGACCCTTACCTCCACCCACTCACCCATCCACCACACCCCTCAAGTCCACTCACTCACAATACCCTTTAACTCTATCCACTCAATCCTTCAACCCTACCAATCCACTATACCTCTCAACCCCAGATCCCTAGTATCTACTGACCTGCTTTCCCATTCTCTCTCTCAACCTCACCCTCTCAGCTCATTCATGGGAGATGTGTATGTGCATTTAGGGCAACAATATCTTCACCAGATTTGTTGTTAGGATCCAAATGGGGTCATGAGAAAATGTCCTTTTTGACTCACCTGGTCCCCAGAACTTTGAAATTTACTCATTAGCTGCAAGCACCAGTTATTGAAGCAGCATCAGCAAATAACTTAACACTGACAAACAACTCAGCGCCAGCCAATGATTTAACACTGATTAATGACTCAGCACCAGCTAATGATATAATGTTGACAAATGACTCAGCACCAGCTAATGACTGAGCGCCGACTAATGACCCAGTATAGGCTAATGACTCAGCGCCAGCTAATGATTAAAACCCACCTTTTGTTCATTGTGAATTTGCATGTGACTCACCTTTAGACCCATGGGTCCTGGTGGGCCAATCTCTCCTTCAGGTCCAGGCTCACCCTGTCAACACCAAAACATATGGTTAATGCCCACTTAGGCATTTTACAGGGAGGAAAACAGCAATGAGATCAAATAAATTGGTATTTTCTCCTTACCATTTGACCTGGAGGGCCAGTGGGACCAAACATTCCTTGAGTACCTCTTTCACCCTGTGAAAAGACAGCACCAGCTAGTGAGCTTAGTAAAACAACCAAAGCCCCAAACAGGGGTCTGTGGACAACAACTTACTGTTATAAGACACATTTACAGAGGGAAAAACCTTCAGGAAGCTTACAAGAGCATTGTTAAATACAATTCAACAATTAGCCACATAAGGGTGCTTTAGATCAAAGTGCTTTCTAGTTGGTTGAAGAGGAGGCTTTTGTGGAAGTTTTCATCTTAAAGGAGCTGCAGGGGCCAGTTGAACACATGATCACTAGTGGTGGGCTGAAGCTGATACAATAGGGTACACAACAACTTGCCATGGTGTTACTTCACAAATGTCTCGATCTGTGATTGGTTAGCACTCAACCAACTTGTCTGAGTGACAAAGATTCTGCCTGGGAGATATCAGGAGGAAGTTGCAACAGCTTCTGTACTAATGTGACGTATACTCCAGTAAGTAGTGGAATTAATTATCGTCACTATTCATGACTGCATGCTGCAGGACAGCAAAGCTCCGATCTGATCCATTGATTGTGTGGGATCTGTCTATTGCATGTCACTTTCACCATTTGGCTGGAAGCTGGATCTTGCATTGGTCCCAGGTGTCTTTGAAAATAAAATATACTGCCTAGCATTAGGGCTTGAACTGGCTTAAATACAGCTTTTCACTGTGCCTCGGTACACGTGACAATAAATGCAAATTCAAATCCAAATTCTGTGATGAGAATTTGAATTGAATTTGAATTCAAATTCTTATCACAGACCTGAGGATCGGTTAGGACAAAGACCTCCAAAAAGCCTGTGAGCAAGCCCAATCCTTCTCTTTATCTTTAATTAGAAATGAGATAACATTTACAGACTTTGTGAAAAGAAAAAAGCTTCCAGCCTTGGGGACTGTCTGAGTGGAGTTTGCACATTCCCCCCATGTCTGCATGGGTTTCCTCTGGGTGCTCCGGTTTCCTCCCACAATCTAAAGATGTACAGTTTAGGTGAATTGGCCATGTTAAGTTGTCCATTGTGTTCAGGGATGTGTAGATTAGGTGCATTTGCCAGGGGAAATGTAGGGTTATCGGTTAAGGGGATGGGTCTGGGAGGGATACTCTTCGGAGGATCGGTGTGGACTTGTTGGGCCAGATGGCCTGTTTCCACACTGTAGGTGTTCTATGTTCTAATTCAAGCCAAGATTCAGGTCCAGCTGAATGGCTCCTGCACTGAGGATTGTTGTAGTCACCATCAACATGATAACGTCACCAAAAATCAAAGGAAAAACTGTTAGGAAGTCATCTAATTTCCCCTTTTGGATTGAACATTGATTCACGGACTTTGTGTATTTTTGCCTCTATATTTTCTACACACAATATTCTTAAAAAGACTGTTTATCTCGTCTGTCCTATTTATGATTGTACACGTGTGGTTGGATTAAGAAGGATGTCATTTAAATTTGCATATCAGGAAATAATAATCTGTTCTGCCACATGGTGGAGGATAAGTTAATGTAATAAATAAGTTGACCATTGATGTAACTTGGTGCGTTTTTTTGTCACAGTCAAAATTTTTACACAGAGAGTGGCTTACTTGTGAAATGAACTTCCTGAGGAAGTGGTGGGTGTGGGTACAATTACAACATTTAAAAGAGATTTGGATAAGTAAGAAAGGTTTAGTGGGATATGGGCCAGGAGCAGGCAGGTGGGTTTAGTTTGGGATTATGTCTGGCATGGACTGGTTGAACCAAAGGGTCTGCTTCCGTGCTGTATAACTCTATGACTCTATTAACCATCCCAGTAATAATAGTCATATTTCACACTTGTGATGATGCATGGAACACTGAGGCCTCACTTCCAGCTCAATATTCCCACCAGGGACATGGAAATCAAATCCAAGAAAGTGAATATACAATAAGTGGGATAATATTGATACGTATAGAGGAAGTAAGATAACAGGGTACATCTATAGGTCATTGAAGTGACAGGACAGGTAGTTGAAAGTATACTGGGTGAGATGCAGACTACAAGAATATAAATGGAATGTTGGAACTACATTATAAGACATTGGTTAAACTACACATGGAATTTTGTGTACAGTTCTCGTCAGCCCATTACAGGACTCTTACGTCTCTAACTCTAACCTGGATTCAAGTCCCTACTGCTCCAGAGATGTGGAATAGCATCTCTGAATGGGTTGATTGGAAAATAGTTTTTGTTTAAACACATGCTCTAGAGAGAGTGCAGAGGAGATGTACAAGAATGTTTCCGTGTGAGAGAATTGCTACTATGAGGAAAGATCGGATAGACTGGGGTTGTTTTCCTCAGAAAAGATATGCAGGTTAGGTGGACTGACCATGCAAAATTGCCCTGTAGTGTCTAGAGCTGTGGCATACTCCTCAAAGTGTTGGTGCAGAGTTAATGGGCCAAATGGCCTCTATCTGCACTGTAAGAATTCTTTGAATCTATGATTCTAAGAGGAACTGAGGACTGATATAATTGAGATTTAGAAATTTACGAAGGCCTGGAAGAATGGACAGGAAAGAGCTGTTTCTTCTTGCAGAGAGGTCAATTACAAGAGGCACAAATTAAAGGTAGAGGGAACGTGAGGAAAAACAATTCCCCACAGAGCATGGAAGGTGCCTGGAATTCATTAGCGACATTAATGGCTGAGGGAGCAAACACTCAATTCATTTAAAATGAAACTGAAGGAGGAGATTTCTGAATACTTGAAAATGTATGGTAAAATAGGGCAAAGTCAGCATGGTTCCATCAAGGGGAGGTCATGCCTGACTATCTCCTAGAATTCTTTGAGGAAGTAACAAGCAGGTTAGACCAAGGAGAGCCAATGGTCTCAAGACTGGACTTCAAGAAGGGCTGTGACAATGTGTTGCAGAGGAGACTATTGCGTAAGATAAGGGCCCATGGTGTTAGAGGCAAAATGCTAGCATGGACAGAAGCTTGGCTGTCTGGTAGAAAGCAGAGAGTGGAGATAAAAGGGTCCTTCTCAGGATGGCAGCCAGTGACAAGTGGTGTTCCGCAAGGTTGTGTTAGGACCACAACTTTTCACTTTATACAGTTAATGACCTCGATGAAGGAACTGAGGGCATTCTGGCTAAAGTTGCAGATGATACAGAGATAGGTAGAGGGGCGGATAGCATTGAGGAGGCAGGAAGGCCTCAGAAGGAATTGAACAAGTTAGAAGAGTGGGCAAAGAAGTGGCAGATGCAGTGCAACATGGGAAAGTGTGACGTCATGCTCTTTGGTAGGGAGAAAAGAGACATGGACTGTTTTCTAAATGAGGAGAAAATTCATAAGTTTGAAGTGCAAAGAGACTTGGGAGTTCTAATCCAGGATACTCTCAAGATAAACTTGCAGGTTGAATCAGTAGTTAGGAAGGCAAATGCAATGGTGGCATTTATTTTGAGAGGACTTGATTATAAAAGTAGGGATATACTTCTAAGACTCTATAAGGCTCTGGTCAGGCCACATTTGGAGTATGGTGCACAATTTTGGGCCCATATCTCAGGAAGGATATACTGGCCCTGGAGCGCGTTCAGAGGAGGTTCCCAAGAATGGTCCCAGGAATGAAACGCTAAACATATGAGGAACGTTTGAGGACTCTGGGTTTATATTCGATGAAATTTAGAAGGATGAGGGGTAATCGAATTGAAACATACCGAATACTGAATGACCTAGATGGAGTGGATGTCAGGAAGGTGTTTCCATTGGTGGGAGAGACTAGGACTCAAGGGCACAGCCTTAGAGTAAAGGGAAGAGCCTTTAGAATGGAGATAAGGAGAGACTTCTTCAGCCAGAGAGTGAATTCACTGGAATTCTATGGAATTCACTGCCACAGAAGGGTGTGGAGGCCAGGTCATTGAGTATATTTAAGACTAAGATAGGTTCTTGAGTATTAAGGGGATCAAGGGTAACAGGGAGAAAGCAGGAGGATGGGACTGAGAAACTTATCAGCCATGATTGAATGGCAGAGCAGACTCAATGGGCTGAATGGCCTAATTTCTGCTCGTACGTCTGGACTACACACCAGTTACCGAAAAATACATTCAGAATATGTGAGCACTTCTTTTGTTTGGTCAGTGCAGACATGACAAACTGAATAGCTTCTTTCTGAGCTTTTACCTTTCTATGATTCTATGGCCTGTGTACCACTGTATGGTCATGTCTGTCAACTTTTGGCAGGGCATAGCCAGGGATGGTCATTGGAATGTGAAACAGTGGGTACTGGTAGAAAACAAAGTAATGTGGATACTGGAGATTTGAAACAAAAACAGAAAAACAGGTCTGGCAGACTCTGGGAAGAAAGCAGAGTTAATGTTTCGAGTCCATAGACTATTCTGATGTTCTGGGTGGTACAGTAGCTAAGTGGTTAGCACTGCTTGCCTCACAGCATTGGGGACCTAGGTTCTATTCCAGCCTCGGGTGACTGTCTGTGTAGAGTTTGCGCATTCTCCCCGTGTCCGCATGGGTTTCCTCTGGGTGATCCGGTTTCCTCCCACAGTCCAAAGATGTGCAGGTCAGGTGGATCGGCCAGGCTAAATTGTCCAATAGTGTCCATGGGACCCACCATTGGTGGGTCACCAATGGTAAATGTGGGGTTAGGGAGGTCTGGGTGGGATGCTGTTTGGAAGGTCAGTGTAGACTGCATAGGCCAAATAGCCTCTATCTCCACTTTGGGGATTCTGCGTCTGTTTTTGTTACAGTAGGTACTGATGGTAGGGTCTGGGTGAATAATGCCTTGGTGTTCTCTGCAAACTGCAGGCAAGGCTCACTCTGCTGGTTTCCATGTTAAATGACAATTCTGAAACTCAGGTTAAGGAGTTCCTTGACTAATTAGCTAGAAACTAGCAATAAAAAGCAGACGGGATGGTCAGTTTTACACAAAACATTCCCCTGCGAAGCTCAAGCAGAAAATTGAGACACATTTGCAAATAACTAGAAGTTATAAACCTAATGACAAAATTGAAAAATAAAGACAAACATAACAAAAGACATGTGCTATGAAATGAAGAGCCAGGTTTCTCTGAAGAACGGTGAAGTCACTGTTTTGAGCAATTCTTACCTTTGAACCAGCAGTTCCCTTCTGACCAGGTTGTCCAGGTAAACCCTATCAAAGGGAAAGTCATCTGTTAGTTTACTACATTAGCTTAGTGCACAATGAACAGAGGGTTATTCAATAAAAAATATATATTTTAATTCAGTTTCATTTAACATCTGTCTCCTGAAGGTACTGATTCACACTGGAGTACAGTTCCTGAAGATACTGATTCTCATGGGATACAGTTCCAGAATGTGCTCCCACTGGGTTACAGATCCTGAAGGAGCTGAATCTCACTGGGATACAGTTCCTGAAGGTGTTGACTCAACGGGATACAGTTCCTGAAGGTGTTGACTCAACGGGATACAGTTCCTGAAGGTGCTGACTCTCACCGGGATACAGTTCCTGAAGGTGCTGACTCTCACTGGGACACAGTTCCTGAAGGTGCTAACTCTCACCGGGATACAGTTCCTGAAGGAGCTCTCACTGGGACACAGTTCCTGAAGATCATGACTCTCACTGGGATACAGTTCCCGAAGGTCATGACTCTCACTGGGATACCATTCCTGAACGTGCTGACTCTTACTGGGGTACAGTTCCTAAAGGTGCTGACTCTCAAATGGGGATAGTACCTGAAAGTGCTGACTGTCACTGGAATACAGATCCTGAATGTTCTAGCTCCTAATGGGAAATAATTTGTCAAGGTTTTGATTCTCACTGGGTTACAGTTCATGAACAATGTGACTCTCAGTTTCTGAAGGTGCCAAGAACCATGAGGATATAGTGCCAGATGGTGCTGATTCCCACAGGGGAATAGTTCCTGAACATGCTGACACTCAGTGGGAGATATTTCCAGAAGGTTCTAACTCTCACTAGGATACATTCCTAAATGTGCTCATACTCACTGCGGCACAATTCCTGAAGTGCTGACTGTCACTAAAGTACAGTTCTTTAAGTTGCTAACTCTCACTGGGGTACAATTCCTGATGGGGCTTACACTCACTTGGATGTAGTTTCTGAAGGAGCTATCACTGGGACACAGTTCCTGACGATGCTGACTCTCATGGGATACAGTTCCGATGATGATACCTTTCACTGGGATACAATTTCTGAAGGTTCTTTTGCTCACTGGGACATAGTTCCTGAAGGTGCTAACTCTCACTGGGATTTAGGTCCTGAAAATGCTGACTCTCACTGGGAGACAAGTCCTTTAGTTCTGACACTGGGATATACTTCACTGATTCTCACTGCAATACAGTTCAGCACAGCAACGGGCCCTTCAGCCCACGATATCATGCCGAACATTAGACCAAATTACACCAATCCCTTCTGCTTTCCCTTAGTCCATATTCCTCCATTCCTTCCATATTCATGTGCTTACCGAAAAGTCCCTTAAATGCCCTTATTGTATCTGCCTCAACCACCACCGATGGCAGTACATTCTAGACTCCTGCCACTTTCTATGTAATAAACTTGCCCCTCACACCTCCTTTGAACTTTCCCCTTGACACCTTAAATGGACGCCCTCAAGTATTAGACATTTCAACTCCAGGAAAAAGATTCTGACTGTCAACCCGATCTATGCATCTCATCATTTTATAAAAGTCTATCAAGTCTCCCCTCAGCCTCCACCACTCCACAGAAAAGAATCCAAGTTTTTCTAGCCTCTCCTCATAGCTCATATTCTCTAATCCAGGCAAGATCCTGGTAAACCTCTTCTGAAACCTCTCCAAAGCCTCCGCATCCTTCCTGTAATGTGGCGACCAGTGCGGCCTAACCAAAGTCTTATACAGCTGCAACATGACATCCTGACTCTTGTATTCAATTCCTCGACCAAAATGACAAGAATTCAAAGTTTGTGAGAAGATTTGTAGCTCGGGTGCTCGTTGCTGTGGTTCTGTTCGCCGAGCTGGAAGTTTTTGTTGCAAACGTTTCATCCCCTGTCTAGCTGACATCCTCAGTGCTTGGGAGCCTCCCAAGGAGGCTCCCAAGCACTGAGGATGTCACCTAGACAGGGGACGAAACGTTTGCAACAAAAACTTCCAGCTCAGCGAACAGAACCATGACAAGAATGCCATACACCTTCTTTACCACCCTTTCTACTTGCGTGATCACTTTCAGGGAACTATGGACTTGCACCCCAAGATCCTGCCATTAACATTACTTTTCCTTAAGATTTGATCTCCCAAACTGCAACGCCTCATGCTTGCCCGAATTAAACACCATCAGCCATTTCTCCATCCATATCTGCAAATGATCTACATCTCGCTGCATCCTTTGACAACCTTCTACACTATCCACAACTCCACTGATCCTTGTAATGTCTGCAAATTTACCAACCCACCCATCTACATTTTCATCTAAGTCATATACAGCAAAAACAACAGAAATCCCTGCTGAACCCCATTACTCAGATCTCCAGCCAGAAAAATACACTTCCACCACTACCCTCTACCTTCTATGGGCAGGCCAATTCTGAATCCACGCGTCCCAGGTCACCATGGATCCCATGCATCTTAATCTTCTGGATGAGGCTACCATGAGGTACCTTGGTGAAAGGCTTACTAAAATCCATGCAGACAACATCCACTGCTCTCCCCTCATTGATCATCTATGTCACTTCCTCAAAAAATTCAGTCAAGCTGGTAAGACATGACCTACTCTGCACAAAGCCATACTGATTATCCTAATTCAGCCATACTTTTCCAAATGTGCATAAATTCCTAAGAATTCTCTCCAGAAGCTTCACAGCCACTGATGTGAGACTCACCAGTCTATAGCTTCCTGGATTATCCTTACTTATCTTCTTGAAAAAAGGAACAACTCACCAGTCAGCCAGGACCTCTCCACTGGCTAGTGAGGATACAAAAATCTCGGTCAAGGCCCCAGCAATTTCTTCTTGCATCTCTCAATAATTTAGGGTCGATGCCATTGGGCCCTGGGGACTTAGCCAGATTAATGATCTTTAAGAGATTCAACACCACTTCTTTCTTGATCTCAAAATGTCCTAGCAAATTACCTTGATCCGCACAAATCTCACCATTGTTCATATCCTTCTTCGAAGTGAATACTGACGCATAGTACCCACTTGGGATCTCAGCTGCATCCTCTGCCTCCAAGCACAAGTTCCCCCTTTTATTCTTGAATGGTCCTACCTTCTCCTTTGTATAGATACATTAAAAACAAGAGGATAACAATGTCTTGGGATTTTCTTTAACCCTACTTGCCAAGTTGATTTCATAGCCCCTTCTTGCTCTTCCTAAATCCCTGCTTGAGCACTTTCCTGCTATTCTTATATTCCTCACAGGCCTTGTCCGATTTTAAGCTCCTAAACATATGTTTCTTTTTCTCTTTTGACTAAATTCACAACCTCCCTCATTACCCAAGGGTCCCTTACCTTGTCATTCTTGTCCTTCCTCCTGTCCTCAGTTGGGAGCAGTTCCAGAAATGCTCATTCTCACTGGGAAACAAACCCTGAAAGCATCTCATTCTGTTACACTTCCTCAATGTGCTGACACTTAACTGGAATAAATTTCTGGAATGTGCTGACTCTCATGAGGATGGTCTGTTTCCATACTGTAGGAATTCTATGAGAAAGACGTTTGGATACAGTTCCTCAATGTGCCTTAATGGTTCTGACTGTCAAAGTGATACAGTTTCTGAAGGTACTGACCCTGACTGGGATACAGTTGTGAAGCTGATTCCGAATGGGATAAAAATCTGAAAGGTGCTGACTCTCACTGGGATACACTTTGTGAACGTGCTGACTCTCTGAGGTACAGTACTTGATGATCTTGACTCTGATTGGGAGACAGTCAGAATCATCAAGAATTATCATTGGGATGCAGTTCCTGATTGGGCAGGCTCTCACTGGTACACAGTTCCTGAATGGGCAGGCTCTCACTGGTACACAGTTCCTGATGGAGCTGACTCTCACTGGGATACAGTTCCTGAACGCGCTAACTCTCACTGAGATACAGTTCCTAAAGTTGCTAATTCTCATTGGGATATAGTTCCTGAAGGTGCTGACTCTCCCTGGAATACGGTTCCTGAAGGTTTTTGGGGGTGCTCACTCTCACTGAGAAACAAATTCTGAGGCCACTGACTCTCACTGGGATACATTTCCTGAAGTCAGAATCCTAGAATTTTACAGTACAGAAGGGAGCCATTTGACCCATCACGTCTGTACCAGCTCCCAAAAGTGCTACCCAGCTAGTTCCATTCATCAGCTCTACCTCCATA
Organism: Chiloscyllium plagiosum; assembly: GCF_004010195.1. Classification (NCBI taxonomy): domain Eukaryota; kingdom Metazoa; phylum Chordata; class Chondrichthyes; order Orectolobiformes; family Hemiscylliidae; genus Chiloscyllium; species Chiloscyllium plagiosum. The sequence goes on along the minus strand of NC_057736.1, from coordinate 46,716,870 downwards.
GCCTTCTAACCTCAGCACTTTCAAATATATCCAGCTCTGTTTTGAAACCTCCTGTGGAATCCACTTCCATCATTCTCCCAGGCAGTACTTTACGAACCCTAACAACTCTCTGAATAAAGAAGTTTCTTCTCATCTCACTCCTTGCTGACAATCTTGAAACTGAGACTACTAGTTACTGATGTAAGAAGTATTGGAAACAGAATATCCTTCTTTACCTTGTCAAAATTGTTTACAATATTGACCACGTCAATAAGGTCACTTCTTAATATTCTCTGCTCCAAGCAGAATAAGCCAACTTTCTATGGTCTTTCCTTGTATTTAGAATCCTTCCTTCCTGGTATTATTCTAGTAAATCTCCTTTGAACTCTCTCCAGGTCTTTACCATCCTTTCTTAAATAAGGCACCCAGAACTGAACACAAGGCTCTAAAGAAAAACAGAAATTGCTGGAAAAACTCAGCATTTGTGGTGAGAAATCAGAATTAACATTTTGGGTCCAGTGACCCTTCTGATTTCTCTCCACAGAGGCTGCCAGACCTGCTGAGTTTTCTAGCAATTTCTGTTTTATTTCTGATTTCCAGTATCTTAAGTTCTTTCGATTTGTTTGTACAATGCTCTAAATATGGTCTGACCAATACTTTGTAGAAGTGTCACATCCTTGTTTTTATAATCCATGTCTCTATTTACAAACCATAGGATCCAATAAGCATTCTTAACTTTTTAAACTTGCCAGGCCACCTTCAGAGAGTCATGTATGTGAACCGTGAGGTCCCTCTGCTCCAGTACCCCCCTCAGTATTACATCATTGAGCCTATATTGTCTCTCCATGTTTCTTCTACGCAAATGCATTACCTCACATTTCTCTGCACTGAAATTCATCTGCTAGCTGTCCACCCATTTAAGCCAACTTGTTAATGTCCCTCTAAAGTCGAACAATCTCATCCTCACAACTCACTACTCACAAATCACGAGATTAGTCTCATCTGCAAATTTAGAGATTTTGCTCTCATGGGAAAGATGGCTGGTGAAGATTTCATCCTGACCATTACCATGGCTCAGGTGAGGTATAGCATTGAGAAGACCGAAGCCAGTCTGGACAATGAGCCCATAACGTTGGTATCACTCTCCATTGCAAACCCGCCATCCAACCGGCTGAGCCATTCCTAACATACACTCACTACTTCACAGCTACCAAGACTGAATAGCACAAGAGGCATTGTCAGTGGCTTTTCCGATTCACTAACGGAAAAATATTGAAACCAGTGTCAGAGTGTGGAGTTAACCAGTGTCAGAATGTGGAGTTAACCAGTTCCAGAGTGTGGAGTTAACCAGTGTCAGAGTGTGGAGTTAACCAGTGTCAGAGTGTGGAGTTAATCAGTTTCAGAGTGTGGAGTTAACTCTCTCTGCTCGATCACATTTTCCCATAAATCTATGTAAACCAAGAAGGTGAGTTGTTGTTGGGATGGCACTCACACCAATCATAACTGCACTGGACTGCTGTGACCTAAGACAAACTACCCTTTCCTTCACAACTCTTCCTCATCTCAACTCTATAAATACCTATATTCTATATATTATCTATCTTCCAAACTACATAAGAATTTATCCATTTCTCAAAAGTTCCATGAAATCAATTTTGTGAAAAACTGTGTCTTTGATTGGTGATCACCTCTCTTCCTGAAGAATCTACAGATTTCATCTGATTAATAAATATTGGATGATACTTACAGCTCCTCCCTGGGGACCTGCTGGTCCTGGAATTCCAGATCGTCCTGCATCTCCCTACAGGGAAACGGAAGGGAGAAAAGCTTCCTGATAATTTCATAAACACACATTGTCCGCTATCAGCATCAAAACATGCCATTCCCGCACATACCTATTCATGGGGTATGTGAAGGGAAGAAGAATGCTGTACTGTTATTGTATTGTCCCATTCATAATAAGGATTGCAGCTACTGTTTGGAGGGTCATTAGCTTCATGCAGCCTTGTGTTTGGAGCCAAAGATTAGCATTTTGTCAATGGTTTAATTCAATAAGGAATATGTTACTGTCACTTTCCCTTGGAGATATTAACTACGCAATTGGGCTGGAACTTGGAATTAAAGTCAGCTGTGATCTTGTCAAATGGTGGGGCTAAAGGAGCAATGTAGTCTATTTCTGCTTCTATTGTTTATTTTTGTAGGATAGTGTGTGACATTTTGGAATTTCATATTGTTCTAGGGAGCTCATTATTTCATTTCACCTGTTATGTCTACGTGTAACAGCTAACGGAGTTACACACAATACCAGACAGAGGTAAGCCCTTGCAATTGCAAAGAGAGAAGCATTTAATGTGGGCTAACACCTTAGATTTAAATCAGAAGTCAGATGATACCAGATTCTGGTCCAACAAATTTATTTGAAATCACACATGCTTTTGGAACGCAGTCCCTTTGTCAGGTGCAGTGAGCAAGCAGGGCACACAGACACAGAGTTTATAAGCAGAGAGATCAAGGGGCAAAGAAATCAAAAGATCATACAACTGGTGTGAGTGGAATTTCCGATAATACCTCTGCAGTTGACCAAGAGTGTTAGAAGTGTTTACAAAATCAATGTTGGTGCTATGCTGTTATGAGAATCAGGTAGAGCGATAGAAATATACAAAAGGTGACACCTCAGATCAGACATAGAATTGTAAATGTGAGGTTTTGTTCAGAATCTGTGTTGGAGTTTTAACCTGGAATCAGGCTGGTTTTATTCCGAAGGCTGAAATTTAAAAGATGCTACATTGACTGACTGTGACTACAAATTGTTTGTTTTTTGAAGAAAATAGTATGTATCTGCAGATAAACAAACATCTTGGATGAAATGATTCACCCCATAGATTATGTGTGTATGTGTGTGACAGAGAGAGAGAATTTGAGAGAGAGTGTGTATGAGTGCGTGTGTGTGCTTGAGAGAGTGCGAGTGTGAGAGAGTATGTGTGTGTGTGATAGAATGTGTGTGAGAGAGAGAGGATCTTTGTGTGAGAGAGGGTCTGTATGAATGTGCGTGTGTGAGATTATGAGAGTCTGTATGCTTATGCATGAAAAGTGTATGTTAATGTGTGCGTGTGCACGCTCACTGTGTGTGAGAGAGTATAATAAGTAATTCAGAACTATACAAACTAATTAAGATTAAAAATTATAACAATTTATCAAGATGATGCTGTCAAAACAGGAAAGTAATGAACATTTTACAGATACAGAACTGTGTGGTGGGGTCACCTGTAACACGACATGAACCCAGGATCACTGTTGAGGCCATCTTCAAGCGTATGTAACTTGACTAACATTCTTTGCTCGGTGATTCTGCACTGTTGTGTATCTCGGAGTCTGGCTTGGAATACTCAATACCAATAATTGTCAGTTTCCAGACACTATCCTACAACTCATCCACTTCATCTTTGACCACAACATCTTCACCTTCAACAACCAGTTCTTCATCCAGACGTACAGAACAGCCATGGGGACCAAATTTGCACCTCAATATGCCAACGTTTTCAGGCACAAGTTCAAGCAAGACTTCTTTGCTGTGCAGGACTTCCAACCAATGCTGTACAACAGATACATTGACAACATTTTTTTCCTTTGGACTCATAGCGAGGATTCACTGAAACAATTACATAGTGATTTCATCCCACCATCAGACTGACCATGGACTACTCTTCAGAATCAGTCTCATTCTTGGACGCACTCACCTCCATCAAGGACTAACACCTCAATTCCTTACTCTATTGCAAGCCCACGGATGACCTCACAATGCTGCACTTTTCTAGCTTCTACCCTAAACATATTAAAGAAGCCATACCCTATGGACAGGCCCCGCTCAAACACAGGATCTGCTCAGATGAGGAACGTAATGGACACCTGAAGGCTTTGAAAGACACCCTGATAAGAACAGGATACGATGCTCAACCCATCGATCATGAGTTCCGATGTGCCAGAGTGAAATAAACCACAAAGATCTCCTCAGAACAAAGGATAAGACCAATAGGGTACCCTTCATCGTTCAGTAATTCCTTGCAGTGGAGAAACTACACCATGGCCTTCGCAACCTTCAACATGTCATTGATGATGATAAGCATCTTGCCAAGATCTTCCCTTCTCGCCTTCAAACAATTGTCAAACCTCAAACAGACATTGCTCGCAACAATCTATCCAGTCTTCAGGACAATATTGACTATAACACCAGAGGATCGTGTCATGGCATCCTCTGCAAGACATGTCAGATCATCGACTTGGATACTACCATCACACATGGGAACACCACCTAACATGTTCATGGCAGATACTCATGTGACGCTGCAGGCAAGGATGCCATGAGGCATGGTATATTTGCAAGACCATGCAGACGCTATGACAACAAATGAATGGACACCACGCAACAATCGCCAGACAGGAATCTTCCCTGCCAGTCAGGGGACACTTCAGCCTCCGATCTTCAGGTAAACGTCATCCAAGGCGGACTCCGAAATATACAACAATGCAGAATTGCTGAGCAAAGACTGTTAGCCAAGTTTCGTACCCATAAAGATGGCTTCAACCATGACCTTGGGTTCATGTTACAATACACTGTTCAGTATCTGTAAATCTTCCTTACTTTCCTGTTTTGACAGCACCATATTGATAAATTGCTATGATCTTTACTTTAGTGAGTTTGTCGAGTTTTGAATTACTTATTTCTCACACACTCTCTCTCTCTCTCTCAGACACATGCACACGATCACGCACATACATAGTGTCTCACACTCACACTCTCTCTCAAGCAAACACACACTTCATCCAAGATGTTTGTTTATTTGTAGATACATCCTATTTTGTTCAAAAAACGCATACGTTGTATCACAGTCAGTCAATGTGAGATCTTATAAATTTCGGGCTTCGGAATAAAACCAGCCTGATTACATGTTAAAACTCCGAGATAGACTTGAACAACGGCTCACACTTACAATTCAATGTCTGACCTGAGATGTCAGCTTTTGTATATTCCTATTGCTCTGCCTGATTATCATAGCAGCATAACAGTTTCTTTGGCTTTATAAACACTTTATACACTTTCTAACACTCTTCGTCACCTGCAGAGACTAATTATCTGACACTCCACTCAAACCAATTGTATGATTTTTTGATCTCTCTGCCCTTGATCTCTCTGCCTATAAACGTTGTGTCTGTGTGCCCTGCTCTATCACTGCATCTGCCAAAGGGGCTGCACTCTGAAAGCTTGTGATTTCAAATAAACCTGTTGGACTATAACTTGGTGCCAAGTGACTTCTGACTTTGTCCACTCCAGCCAACGCCGGCACCTCCACATCATAACAGATTTAAGTATGGAGGGAGCACAGCCCTGACTAAAAAGCTCTTTTTCAGATAATGCATTGAAGTGAGACCTTCAGAAGATACTAACAGATGCCATGACCAAAGAGTTCTTCCTGGTGTCATGGCTAAAATTCATCCTCAACTAATATTAGTATGGAGCAGATTATTTGAATGTCATCAAACCGTATCATATTAGCTGCCATGCTGCACTCTGCATTGTGCCTGAAGCAGATGTTTGGAGTCCTGTGTGAGCTCAGTCTAAGCAGTAGAATAGCTGAATATAGAAACAAGCCCCCAAGTTTTCCAATGCTATGCTGAAGTATTACAATCACTGTAGAGAAATATAACTTAAAAGAAATCTTTGAATTGCCAGCGACCAACGTAAAGGAATCACACAAGATTTTAAGTTTTAAGACTTTTATTGTAATAAACAAACGAAAATCAACACAGACTAAACATATAAATGCATAATACTGCATTTCTGGAATTCAAAATTCTGAAATTAAGACAGAAAATGCTGGAGAAGCTCAACAGATCTGGCAGCATCTGTGGAGCAAGAAACAGAGTTAACATTTTGAGTCTAATATGACTTTTTTTCAGAACTGAAGGGGCTGGATTATGGTGGGTTTTATATTGCTATTAGTGGGAAGGAGGAGCAAGTGGAATATATAGTTAAGAAGTCAGCAGAATTACTTTTTGTGACTGCATAATAACTTTACGTGATTTGCGTACCAGGACACCAAGATACCTCTGCACCATTATATTCTGCAGTCTCTATTTAACCAATATACTGCTTTTCTACTTCCTGCCAAAGTGGATAAGTTCACAATTACCCATACTGTACTCCATTTTCCACGGTTTTGCCCACGCCGACTCATCCATGCCGACCAGACATCTTAAATTAATCTAGTCTCATTTGCCAGAATTTGGCCCATATCCGTCTAAACTATTCATGTACATATCCAGATACCTTTTAAATGTTGTAATTGTACCAGCCTCCACCACTTCCTCTGGCAGCTCATTCCATACATCTACCACCCTTTACATGAAAAAGTTGCCCCTTAGGTCCCTTTTACAAGATGATTAGGGGTTTAGATAGGGTTGGCCGTGAGAACCTTTTTCCACGTATGGAGTCAGCTATTACAAGGGGTCATAGCTTTAAATTAAGGGGACAGATGTTAGGGGTAGGTTCTTTACTCAGCGAGTCGTGAGTTCATGGAATGCCCTGCCAGTAGCAGTGGTGGACTCTCCCTCTTTATGGGCATTTAAGCGGGCATTGGATAGGCATATGGAGGATAGTGGGCTGGTGTAGGTTAGGTGGGCTTGGATCTGCGCAACATCGAGGGCCAAAGGGCCTGTACTGCGTTGTATTTTTCTATGTTCTATATCTAGGGTCTTTGTTTCTATTTATTCATTTGTGGGACGTGAACGTCCCTGACTGGGGCAGCATTTATTACCCATCCCTAGTTGCCCTTGAGGAGGTGGTGGTGAACTGCCTTCTTGAATCGCTGCAGTCCACCTGCTATGGGTTAACCCACAACGCCTTTACGGAGGAAATTCTTTCATCCATTTAAAGCACTGTGTTCAGCCTAAGAACCAGTTCTGAGGGAGGAGTTATTGGACAAGGAGGGAGTGGAGCACAAATTCCCCAGAATGATCCCAGGACTAAACTACTAAATCATGATGACAGGTTGAATAAAAGTTCAACCTTTTTTTTTCTCTACTCCAATCTCAACTTTGAATATTGTGTAAATGACAATTATAGCTATTGGCTTGTGAAATACATGGCACAGCTTGTTTCTTTTACTTGCCACAAGCATGTTAATAGTAATAAATAGCTACTCAATATTTGGGGAGTAAATTTTAACTTTCTAAAAAAAGTCAAGATTTTTAAAAAGTCATCATTTTTAACTTCATAGATTGAAGTTGACAGTGTTTAGAAGAAAATGTCTTGTTGAAAAAATTAAGCTCCTGAGGGTCCTGCTGTTAATCACACATGATGTTCTGTTCTTGCATCATGGCAGTGAAATTGTTCCTTTCTTTCAACGGAAAGTGAAGTAGATTTTAACCCCAGCCCTCCATTCCCTTGTATGTAAAAAAGGGTGAACATGTTTTCATTCATTCATGGGATGTGAGCGCCCCTGGCCAAGCCTGCATTTATTACCCATTACCTTCTTGCTCAGAGGATAACCGCAATGCTGTGGGGCTGGAGTTATGCGTAGGCCAGACCAGTTAAAGGCAGCAGGTTTCCTTCCCTACAGTACATTAGCAACTCTGATGGATTTTATGACAATTGACCGTGGTTACATGGTCATCATTAGGCCAGATCTTTGAGTTGTTTAGCAAGATAAAAAGGTTAGGGGAGTGATGCTGAACAAAGAGAAAATGGAGTTGCAAGTAGACAGGATAGTGAAGGCGGCGTTTGGTACGCTTTCCTTTGTTGGTCAGAGCATTGAGTATAGGAGATGGGAGGTCATGTTGTGGCTCTACAAGACATTGATTTTAGGCCACTTTTGAATACTGTGTGAAATCCTGGTCTCCTTGCTATAGAAAGGATGTTGTGAAATTTGAAAGGATTCAGAAAAGAATTACAAGGATGTTGCCAAGGATGAAAGGTCTGAGTTACAGGGAGAGGCTGAATAGGCTGAGGCTATGTTCCCTGGAGCATCAGCGGTTGAGGAGCGATTTTAAACAGGTTTATAAAGTCATGAGGGGCATGGACAGGGTAAAGAGACAAGGTGGAGTCCAAAACTAGAGGACCTAGGTTTAAGGTGAGAAGGGAAAGATTTAAAAGGAACCTAAAGGGCAACTTTTTCTTGCAGAGGGTGGTGCATGTATGGAAAGAGCTACCAGAGGAAGTGGTAGGGGCTGGTACAATTACAACATTTAAAAGGCATCTGGAGGGTATATGATTAGGAAGGGTTTAGAGGGTTATGGACCAAATGCTGGCAAATGGGACTCGATTTATATAGGAGATTTTGTCAGCATGGACAAGTTTGACAGAAGGGTCTGTTTCCATGTTGTACATCTCTGTGATTTGATGGGGTGGACAGATAGAGCGAAGCTATTGTCTCAAGTTGAGAAGTCAAAAACAAGGGGCACAATCTTCAAACCCAAGAAGTTCAGGGATGGTGTCAGGAAGCACATCATCAAGGTCAGAAACTCTCTCCGTAAAAAGCTGGTGAAAATTTCAAAATTCAGACTGATCAGTTTTTGTCAGCACAAATTTTATGAAAGTAAGGCAGGTAAACAGAGTTAGTGGAGACCTAGTTAAATGGATGGAGAGACTGATGGCTCCCCCTTGCTCCCCTGTTTTGTCGATTTGACAGTTCCCAGTAATCCTGTGCTACTTCATCCAAACAGCCACTTACACGTCAGTGCGCATCAGTGAAATATTCAGCTATATTAGGCTTTGCTGTGTAGCCTGATTCAGGCCTCCATTCAACATCAGAAACTATCTAGTGCTAATTATCAGGAGCAGATACACCACCGTACAACACCCCAGTCAGCTCCTGGCCAAGATCAGGAACTTCTATATAGGTTTGAGATGGAAACCCAGAGGAACTCTGGACAATTCAATTGCATGTCAACTCAAATGCACAAGTGACAAATAAACCTGGGCAATTCGGGCAAAACAGTGCACTGGCTGGTGGCATTCACACCCAATTGTGAGCTGATTGTTTTTATTCATTAATTAAAATACAACTTACATTTTGACCCTTCAGTCCAGTTAGACCTTGGCGTCCTCTTTGCCCTCGTACTCCCTGCAAAGTGATAGGACAGTCAGACATCAAGCAATGAGTGAAGGGCTGAGCAACTAAAGAACATATCCACCTGTATACATTTCCCAGGCAGGAAAAGGATGTGATGCACACTCTAAAGCATAGCTGAGAAGCAATAGCAGCACAGACACAGCCTTCATTATGCACATTAATGTCGATGTGCAGCGTACTGTAAATGGAAGCAATTCTTCACTCCCAGAATGGGTCTACATTCAAACAGTTGTGTAGGTCTGAGAACCTGGATTACTAAGTGATCTACACTAAGAACCAAGGTCCACAGTTCTTACAAACACATGTCGACTCTGATTATGAGGGTTAACTCTTAGAAGAAAATTACACTACAGTTGACATACCTTCTTACTCAGCTAATTGTTTCAATCTGATTGTGATCTTTATAGATCGGGTTCTGTGCATTTAAGTATTGGATAAACCTGCCTACTCCAATGTTTGAGGTGTGGGAAATAGAACTCGGAGCTATACTTGGAAAACTATCTTGAATCAAAACATCTGCTGGACACAGTGGCATGCAAAAGTCAAGACTCTTCCTCCTGCCCATCCAATCAGGTTTTCCAATGCTGCATCATTTTTTTCCTATTTGTACCTGGGAGATGAACATTGCTAACAAGGTTGGTATTTGTTGCCCTTTCCAAACTGCACTTAAGGAGATTTTGATAATCCATTTTTCTAATCTACGTAGGGTTCACATAGTGTACGTACACCCACAATGCTGTTAAGAAGGGAATTCCAGGATTTTGACACAGTAACACTAAGATACAGTCAGAATGGTGTACAGCTTAGAGGGAAACCTGCAGAAAGGGGTGTTTCCAAGTATCTGCCACCCTTGTTCTTGCAGATAGTAGTGCTTATGTGTTTTGAATATCAAAGGAGGCTTGATATATTGCTACACTGTATTTGTACAGGCTGCGGTCATGGCGTGTCCTTCGTACAGGGAGTGTATGTTGAAAACGGTGGAGTGACGGATGAATGCTGATCAAGTGAAGTGCTATATCCTGGATGATGTCAAATCTTTCGATGTTATTGGAGCAGCCTTAATCCAAAAGAGTGCAAAGTATTCCATCACACTCTCGATTTGTGCCTTCCAAAAGGTGAAGAGGCATTGGTGAGTATGGTGGTGGGAGATGGGTGGTGGGTGCAGTGGTCAGTACTAAGGTGTGAAACATGTTACCCAGAATCTCTGCCCTGCTGTTGTAGCCACAGCGTATACATGGATGGTTCAGTTATGTTTCTGGTCAATGTAAACCCCCAGAATCATTCTCTGAACACTCCTTGTTAAAGATTGATACAAATGGTTCAGCCTTGTCTTTTGCTGGGTTCCCCAACAGTCAGAATGAGGATAGTTGTTCAGCCTCCTCGTCTTCTGGTCAACCATTCAATTATTCACCACCATTCCCAACTGGGAAATGCAGAGTTTAGATCTGATCTGCTGTTTGTGGGATCCCTTCAGCCTGTCTATTACCTTTAATTCTGCTGTTCAGCAAACAAGTAGTTCTGAGTTGCAGCTTCAACAGGTTGACACCTCACCTTCAGATATGCCTGGTGATGCTCCCAACATGTCCTGCTATGCTCTTAACTGAACCAGGGTTGAACGCTGGCTTGATAGTAATATAGAGTGGGGATATGCAGGGTTATGACATTACAGATTGTGCTTGAATACAATTCTTGCTGATGCTAATGGTCCACTGTGCTTCATGAAAGTTCAGTTCTGAATTGCTACACCTTTTTGCAATCTCTTTCATTTAGCACTGTGTTCGAGCCACATGGAGAATATCTACATTGTGAAGGCAGGACTTTGTTTCCACAAGGTCACTCAGTCAGATGTACATGTGAGAAGTAAATTAGTGAGGACAAGGTCCAGTAGGTTTGTCGTCTCTGTTGGTGCCCTCACCACCTGCCACAGGGCCAGTCTGGCCAATATGTCCGTCGGAGCTCTGTCAGTGGTGGTGCTACTGAGCCACTCATCTGATGGTCATTGAAGTCCCTCAGCCACAGGCCGGCATGGTGGCTCAGTGGTTAGCACTGCTGCCTCACAGCACCAGTGTCAGGCTGTTGCTTGACTAGTCTGTCAGACAGGTCTCCCAATTTTGGTACTAGCCTCTAGACATTAGTAAGGACAGGGCTAGATGTGTCTTTGCCATGTTTGGTGACTAGCCCACTGCTAGATGGTTAATTAAGTTTTATTCTTTATTAAATTTTCTGTTGAGTTGTGATAGAACAAAGAATTTTCCTCAGACATTACATAGGGCAGTTAAAAATAGGCCGCATTGCTGGCAGTACACCTTCAGACATCAGCCAGACTGGGTAAGGACAGCAAGTTTCTTTCCTCATAGTATATTTGTGTGGGTTTCATGCCAATCCAATAGATTTCATAGTCACCACTATTCAACCTAGCTTTTCATCTTAGGTTAATTTAATTGATTGATTTTAACCTACCCAACTACCATATTGGGATTTTAACATTTGGTCTAAATTTTGCAGTCTGGGGGTTGCAGGTGCAGGTGGAGGGCCTAGCACACAGGCTGCATCGTAATTGGGCACAAAGCCATGAACATGCTTACCATTACATAGCCATCCACACCATAACATTTTCCAATGGCGGGTAGCGGCCAGCATCAAATGTGAATACCAAATGCTTTCATCGTTCAGGTTGATAGAAGGCAAGGAAAGGGTACTTCCTTTAGGGTTGCACTGCTGCCTCACAGCGCCAGGGACCCAGGTTCAATTCCCACCTCCGACGACTGTCTGTGTGGAGCTTGCACATTCTCCCAGTGTCTGTGTGGATTTCCTCCGGGTGCTCCGGTTTGCTCCCACAGTCCAAAGATGTGCAGGTCAGGTGAATTGCCCATAGTGTTAGGTGCTTTAATTAAGGGCAAATGTAGGGAAATGAGTCTGGGTGGGTTACTCTTCGGAGGGTCGGTGTGGACTTGTTGGGCCGAAGGGCCTGTTTCCATAATGTAGGGAATCTAATCATTACAGTCCCACAACCATCACCAAACCTTCTTCTACTAGGTCATATTGTGCCTCCTACCCCACCTTCACCACTCATGCCCCCAACCCACCCCTTTTGCTCTTCTCATAGCAGTGTATCAGCCTGACTGTAGTACCCTCAATTCACCCTAGGGGGGTAATCTCCATAGTGACCTTTGTTAGGAAATAGATGCAGTCCCAGCAGTGACCATTGTTCCTGATAACACTACTGGGAGAATGGCCAGTATCTCTCAGAGTTGGCTGAAGCCCACTGACCATTAAACTGTTGTGTAGCAATCTGGGTGGTTTACCCACTGTTGGAAACCCAGGCAGTATAGAATCTCGGAACCTCTGTGTTTTGGTCAATTAATGCTCCTTACCACTGTCCTCTACAAATGGCACAGAGAGTTGCCAAATTGGGGCATTGCTCTCAGATTCTGGGTCTCCTGTGAATAATACTGCTCCACCCTAAATGCCTGGAGTTCCCCTAAATCTGTGTCACCATCATCCCCTGGAGCCAAGAATGCCAAATTGTACAGTTCTCAAGTTGTGCTGGCATGCAGTGACTTGTGACAGTGTTGAATGACATCACTATTATACAACAAAGTGTTTGTTTATTCTGTTACAACACTGATGATGCTATCAAACCACTTTAGTAGTTCTGGGACATGCTAAAGTTGTAACAGGTGCTGTACAAGTTCCTTCCTTTTCATTCAGCTACACAAGGTGCAAAGAAAATACAAAGAACTGCAGATGCTGGAAATCAGAAACCAGGAGGTTAAGGTGCAAGCTTGAAATAACTCACCCGATCTCCTTTCTCACCAAAATCTCCAAGTGGCCCCTCAGGACCTTGTTTACCCTGGAAGCAGAAAGAAAGAAGTGCCATTATTCAGGACAATAAACATGACCAGAAATCAACAGTTGGGTGTAATGGTGATGAAGAATCTGGAGAATGAATAAAGAATGATTCACCGCAGTTGTTGCCTCACTGAAAGTCACTCATCAATGCTGTTTCATTAATACATTCCTGAGACTGATAGATTTTTCTTAAGTTGTTTTGATTACAACAGAACTCCGCCACCATTAGCAGGCAGTCTATTATCATGGGAATTTGCCAATCACAGCTTGCATCCCAGACATCACAGAAACCCAGTTCATTTTTGTGAAGGGGTGGAAAAGGTTGAATCAAGCTAATTGTTTCCTACGGTGAAGGTCTTAATCTCAGGAAACAACATAGCAATTAGTGGCAAAATTAAATAGAATATTGTCACCCAAAGGTTGATCAAGTCACAGAACCAGAGACTGCAGAAGGATATGGAAAAGGCAATGTTTAAGATAGCAAGAGGTCATTAATTTGGAACGAAGGGTTTGAGGGGAATGTAGAGAAGATATATAGGTGATGTAAAACTCAAAAGATTTATATGATCTGGAGAGATGTATATATGACATACAGGGATATGGTGGTGGGGGGGGAATGTTGAGGAATATGGGCAAAAGGTTGGTGTGAGTGAAGTTCATCCATGGAAATGGGTTAGAGCTGTTGGGCTCACTGGGATTTTCCTGTTCTGAATAATCCCTATCTGACTGCTGGGAAGTTATAATGAGAGACTTGTGATGGCTAAGGTAGAACTGGAGTCTGTCATGAGAAATGATTTGTAAACCTCCAATGTGGCACCCATGGTCATTTGTAGGAAAGTACAATGGATCTAGAACTCCTTTATCTCACAGCAGCCCACTGCAATATCATCTCATGTGTAAGGCCTTCAGTTGGGTGGTTTCTATGGAGCAGCACTATATCTCTTGAGGACAGACGAACAGTAATGCAATGGGCTTGATGCTCCTTCTGGCTAGAAACACTTTGGCAATGATTGCCATTGATAGGAAGCCAGAGGGTGTTCCCTCAGTCTCGTGTTGTCATAGCAAGTAGCAACTCAGGGTTAGAGTGAAACCTTGGGAAACACCCTTGGAAAATTACACAAAGGACTGGTCTCTTTCCAAGGTTACTTTATACGAGTTATATTTAACTTTATATGAGTTAGTTGTGGGAGGGAAAGGAAAAGATCAACATAAATGGATGTTGTAACAATTCAAATCATTCCAATTTCTTTGCCAACTTATGCAGTTTTTGCGGATTTTGGCCCAGAATTGCATGAGTGCTAAAAGTTGTATGAAGTGTAAGAATTTGTAAGTGTTAATGTTGAAGAGTGCCATAAATATCACCCACTATGATGATGTGATATGGACCTGGTGGGAGAAGAACATAGGAGCTCAATGCATGGGTCTTCCTCATAGTCTTTGGAACAATGTCAATCTTATTAAAGGAGCTTATATATACTGTTGTTACTATCATGCAATGTTTAAGACATGAACCTCTCTGTTATATTACCGAGTGTTTTTCTCTTTACCAAGCAAGTCCTATAGATCTTTACCAGTAGTTGCTAATCTACTAGACAACTTATACAACATGATGAGCAGTGGTGAAGATTTATCTTACAAAATTATATAGAGAGGCAGCTCTCTCCTGTGACGAAATGACCCACATTACTTAACTGTGCCCAATAGGCCGATGTAAAATTGACAGCACTAAATCAACCTTCATTCTTACAAGGGATGTGCCATTGAACTGATTAGCTCACTTGGCTATTTTAGAGGCAGTTAGGAGTCAATCACATTGCTATGGGTCTGGAATTTCACATAGGTCAGCTATAGGTGACAGATTTCCTTCCCTACAGACTATTAGTTAACTAGATGGGATTTTACAACAAATCAACAATGGTTGCTATTAGACAAGCTATTAATTCAAGATTTTTATTGCATTCAAATTTCACCATTTGCCCTGGTGGGAGTAAAGCCCATGCATCCAGAACATTGGTTTGCGCCAATGGATTACTAAGCCACCAAATAGCCACCATGCCTCTATCTCCCCATTGCTCCATGACATGTAATCTTATGTCTATCTAGCTCCACAAGGAGACCTTGGATTTTTCTCCACAGAGATTTCATAGCTAACCAACTTTCCCTATACAACTGAAGATATGCCAACTGATCTTACCAATGGTGTGACACTATTGAGACCATCACTACTTTTCTTTTATTTCTCTCATTTTTGGTTTGGAACTGTGAGTTACAGGTAAGAATTGATCTTGGAACGTTGATCAGTATATTGCTTTAAAAAGTGGGGACAAAACACTGATGTTTGTTGTTAGGAATCAGCCTGGAAAGATAATGCAGGTTAATTACTACTCTAAGAACACTCTGAATAATTTGACATTAACATGCTGTTATGCTCCAAGACTGGCAGCTGGTTGGATGCTGAATTTGTTATTCAAAGGACGGTCAGTGCCGGTCAGTCAACCACAGAGAATACTGAAAAAGAAAGCAAAGAAAACAAAGAATGAACTGGCTCTAACTGGAGGTTTGGGCGGGAGACAGTTTATGCTTTATAAGCTGCTGGACTAGAAAGCTCTTTCTAGTTATTCTCCAGTATTGAACTGTTGAAAGTTCTGAGAAAAGAATCCTTTACATAAGAAATAAGTTAAAGTCTCCAGAAGCTGTCTGAATTAACTAGTAACTTTGGAATTCAAGCAAAGGATTTCATGAAGCATGACATTCACATGGTTATTGAACTGGAAAATGGTGATTCATTTTTTTTAGTTTATCCTTTAATTCTGTCTGTCTGTCTATTGGTTTATCAGTGGAGGATTATATTCAAAGAATATTGGCTTAGATTGTAGGTATTAATCAGATTGCCTTGTAATGTATGTGTTCTGCTAATAGTAATAATTTATATTTATTAATAAATTAATAATTTAATCTTAA
This sequence comes from Chiloscyllium plagiosum, assembly GCF_004010195.1. Lineage (NCBI taxonomy): Eukaryota > Metazoa > Chordata > Chondrichthyes > Orectolobiformes > Hemiscylliidae > Chiloscyllium > Chiloscyllium plagiosum. The sequence goes on along the minus strand of NC_057736.1, from coordinate 46,700,950 downwards.
TAATAAATTGTTAATTTTTGTTTAAGTTATAAACTTGGTATCCAAGATCTGCTATTTGTAAAGTCTGGATAGGAACAACTCAGCAAGCTCGAGGATCATTAAATATTTTAATTTCATTGTTGTATGAATCTGGTGATCGTGATACTGATTTGGTTTGGCTTGCTGTCACTGTGTTGTAACGATACCCAGAATTATATTTTCATGAAACACCACAGGAACCATCGGGGATAATGAGACCAAGGTCATACTCAAACAGGAGGAATTCTCAAATTAAGAGAAAACTGCAGACTGTGAATCTTCTTATTTTATGAAGACTTTAACTTCTATTTAACTGAAATGCTTCATACAGTAATTGTCCCGCAACTTTATTTTCTTCCTTCTTGTAGAAACCTACATGGTATCTGCCGAGTAGCATGACTGCATGCAGAAGCTGACACTGTAGTTGTAGGAGATTGATACCTATATTCAGGCTTCACTTGCACAGTGTACAGGAAAGTTTCCGGAGTGGCCTTCAAACAAGACAAATGGCTGTGACTGTGACTTACACAAACAGCAGCAACATTTATGAAAGCCTGATGCGAATGCAGTAACATTCTTGATTATTAACTTGTTTATTGACAACTCCTCTGTGGCACTGGTCATGGTAGGCCAGATGGTACAAAGAAGTAACAGGAGTGCTCCATCATGTGACACAAGAACTTTCATTCTGATGAAGTGGCATTCATTCACCAAATGGTTTAAGAAGGTATCTGAGGACTACAGCCAATGGCTTAGCTGGGAGACAGAAAATTGAACATGACTTCAAAATGTACTTAAGTAAAACAAAGAATAGTGGATGCTGGAAATCTGAAACAAAAGCAGGAATTGCTGGAGAATCTCAGCATATCTGGCAGATTCTGTGGAGCAGAAAGCAGAGTTAACGTTTTGAGTCCACCCTTCTTTAGTACTATTCTGCTATCTCTCTACAGATATTTCCAGACCCGCTGAGCATCTCCAGCAACTTCTGCTTTTGTTTAAATATGTACTTCTGTATTGCTTTAAGACAGCCACACGTCATTTTGCAAATCTTTCTCGGACTTCAAGATTAATTGCAGAATGGTGCTTCGCAAGTCAGGTTTTATATGTGACTCCTGAAAAGTTAATTGAAAGTTATTTCTCCCTGGAGGAGTTTCTCTCCAAGGTTTCTGTTTCTTCGATCACAAGATTTGCCGTTGGTAGGTAAATGTAGCTCACTACTTCAAAACTGACCCGTTAACCTTGTATGTGTTATTAGAATGATGTGTTTGACTGCCTGTGGTAAAACTCAATGCATATTTTAAAGACTGTAATAGAGACAATATTGAACTAATGGATCAAGCTCTATGTTTATCTGTGAAGAATACAGGAGTTCCAGCTCCACTCACTGCAGGTGAAGCACCAACCTCTAATTTCCCTTTTAATTCCAACAGTCAAGAATAGGTCGTTAGGAAAGAAATGTGAGCAGCCGAGAAAGAAAGAAATGTTGATGTTTCACTCACCTGAAGGCCCATTCGTCCAGGTGGACCCACCATGCCCTTGTAACCACGAGAACCCTGTGGACAGATAAGTCATTAGATCAGTAATGGTACTTAAACAATGCATGTCTTAAGACCCAACTGTGTTTGGTCGAGAACAGCATCTGAACTTGTCCCATAATTACAGAAGCACTACAGCGTGGAAATAGGCAATGTACCCATCAAGTCCATACTGACCTTCTGAAGAGCATCCCATCCAGAACCACCCCATTCCTGTAACCCTGCTTTCCCCATGGATGATCCATCTATCCTTGGAAACTGGGCAATTTAGCATGGCCAAACCACCTAACGTGCAGATCGTTGGACTGTGGGAGGAAACCAAAGCACCCAGAGGAAAGACACAGGGAGAATGTGCAAACTCCACACAGTCACTTGAGGTTGGAATCGAACCTGATTCCCTGGGGCTGCAAGGCAGCAGGACTGATCACTGAGCCACCGTGCTCCCCTTGATCACTCTTTTTAGGACATCTGTCCCATATTTGACCAATTATCAATATGGGGTTCGGTTTCATGCTTAGTTCACCCTTAGCTAAATGCCTATCCACTGCCTGGTCTCCATTTGGGCCAAATTCTGTCCACCTATGCCCATATGATATAAACTGTCTCATTCCAGTTGCATGATGCCTTTGCAAAAATATTAAAAGCAAATCCAGATTAACACACTTCTTGGTGTAGTTTTGAAAGGACACTAGATAAAGAGGTTTCTGTGCTCTGTTGACAGACTCAACTAAAGGAAGTCCACCATTCTCTCCTCATGTGTCAAATCAAATACTCAAAAGGTATACTCAGAAACATTGCTTACACTTTCGCCTTTTGCTCCCATCATACCGGGGTATCCTCGAAGACCCTGAGGGCCCTAAAGATTTAAAAAGAGAAATAATTACATTTTGAAGCAAGATGATTTGAGCTCCAACCTCACTGGCTGCACATCTAATGTCTCCAGTTGCACCCAGGCTGGACTCCCAGCTCCTGAATTCCTGAACAGCCTGCCTGAAAATGCATTTGAACACGATTCCTGGCCATCCTGGCTCCAGGACACAAAGTTTAGCCTTAAATCCTAGGGTAATGGTTGTACATCCAGGATGGATGGATGGGCTATCTGGTACTCTTTCCCATCTGATCCACACTAATTTCACCTTGCAGTGTTGAGCAGCATCAGTCTAAAATACTAGCAGCACAGCATTCAGTCCAATGATTCCCTTTAGCTTAGGAAATGTTTTTGGCTTTTAGAGGGCATTGAAGGGCAAACTCTTACAGTTGCTTGAAGTTTGCATGAGTCTTTTAAGGATACGAAAGACAGATTTTTTAGGCAAATCTGAAACTGCACCTGCCCCATCCAACACAACAGCTACCCCCTCCATCCAATAAACACCCCTCCCAGCACCTACCTCTTCCTGACAACTGAAAAACCCACCCAACAAACCACCCTCCCAACACCCTCTGCCAGCCACCAATTTCCCACCCACTCTCCCAAAGCAACAACTCATACTCAACATCCCACAAACACCCAAAACTCAGCAAACATCTCACCCAACAGCCACACTCACCTAATAACATCCACCCTACCCAACAACATCCCTTAAACACACACCCCTAACCGATAAATTCTACCTAATAATCCCCTCTGCCTAACAATCACCTCCCACACAATAAGTTCCTCCTATCCAATAACCCTCCCCTCCCCAACAACACTCCTTGCCCCTTGGAATTTTCAATCTTGCCCTGACTGTATCTAGCTCCTTGTGGAATTAACTATGATGATACGAGGAGTTTCTGCTAGGATTCTCTTTTATATGTACACAAAGGAGAGTGAGGCTCTTTGAATATTTGAACTCTAAGCTTGCAAATCATTTGCTCACAGTTTGCTTACTGCTTAATCATCACTTTCAAATATCTCACATTATAAAAGTTAGGGGGAATCTCTCTGTTTCTTCAATCTCCAAATCTATGCAAGGTGAGCTTTACTTCAAAGATATAACCTCTCATCATGTTCAAGCCTTGACCCCCATCATTCTGTACTGGTAAATTCACAATAGACCAAACTAAGGGTCAATTCCCCATAGATCACCTCCCTTAATATGTCAGCCTCAGATTATTCTCCATAGTTAACCAGACAAGAGATCAGCCTCATGCCTTCCTCTGTCCTAATATCCTCATAACCTTTGGAAGCTGCCCACAAGAAGGAGTAAACAAAAATAATTTACTGGTTGGCCTGGAATGCCTTGTTCTCCTGAGATGCCAACTCCACCTTTAATGCCCTACAGAGAAAGAGAAAACAAAATATTAATTTTGTCAATGATAATAATTTCCACAATGCACAACATAATTTGGTCCTATAATAGCCAAATGTCAACAGCTTGCAGATCACTCTGGAGATATAACTGAATCATCACACACCAGATTGCTTCAACAGCGATTGGTTTACAGTGGGAACTGTGCCAGTGAAGACCATCCTAATGGACATGCTAAAGAAAATAATTCATTCTACAAAATATTCCCTAGAAAGGTCACTTCACCTGAAGTTTATACAGATGTTAATTCAGGTACCATAAGTAAGTTGTTTATGAAAAGGAGAAAACTGCATATCATTATATAACATTTAGTGTAAAACATAGTCGAACATGTGCATTGTTACATATTTTACCATATTATACCAATTAATAAAGAATATACTACTCTACATAGTCTTAAACCAGAAGTTACTGTTATTATATCATATATAAGATTCATAAGATATAGGAGCAGAGTTAGATCATTCAACCCATCGAGTGTGCTCTGCCATTCGATTATGGCTGATATGCTACTCACCTCCATTTTCCTGCCCTCTCCCATAACCCTTCAACCCATTACCAATTAAAAATCTGTCGAACTCCTCCTTAAATTTACTTACCGTCCCAGTATCCACCGCACTTTGGGTTAGCGCATTCCACAGATTCACAACCCTTTGGGAGTAGTAGTTTCTCCTCAACTCTGCATTAAGTTTGCTACCCCTTATCCTAAGACTATGATTTCTCATCCTAGAATGCCCCACAAGAGGAACATCCACTCCACGTCTATGTTCCATACCTTTTATCATCTTGAATCCCTCAATTTGATCTCCCTTCATTCTTCTAAATTCCAGAGAATATAGGCCTGAATTGTTCAATCTCGCTTCTTACGACTAACCCCTAATCTCTCCAATACCCCAGGTGTGGTCTCAGCAATACCTGACATAGTTGCAACCATACTTCCTTACCTTGATATTCTGTTCCTTTAGCTATAAAAGCCAACATTCCATTCGCTTTCTTTATTATCTGCTGTACCTTCATGCTAGTTTTCTGTTACTCATGAATAAGGACACCTAGATCCTTCTGTATTGTAGCATCCTGAAATCTCTCCCCATTTAGATAACAGGCCGCCTTCCCATTTTTCCAACCAAAATGCATGACCTCACACTTATCCACATTAAACTCCACCTGACATTCTCCTAATTTACCTGTATCCATTTGTAAGGTTCTTATTTCCTCATTGCAATTTACTGTCACATCTATTTTTGTGTCATCCACACATTTGGTTATGGGGGCTTCTGGAGTTGAAAAGTGGGGCACTGAAAAAGCAGAGCAGGTCAGGCAGCATCCAAGGAGCAGGAGAGTCAACATTTCAGGCATAAGCCTTTCATCGGAGCCTTCTATCCCAGTACCCAAATGATTAATATACCTGTGGCATCCCTCTAGTTACTTCTTGCCATCCAGAAAAAAAATGCATTTATCCCAACTCTCTGTCTTCTGTCTATCAGCCAGTCACCTAACCAAGCTAATAAATTACCCCAAATCCTATATGATCTAACCTTTTGTATGGCACCTTGTCAAATACCTTCTGGAAGTCCAGGTATACTTTATCTACTGGATCCCCATTATCCACTTGGCTTGTTACATCCTTGAAGAATTCTAGCAAATTAGACAAACATGATTTGCCCTTTATAAAACCATGCTGCCTCTGGTGGATAGCATTTTGACTTTTCAAATGTCCTGATGTTGCTTCCTTGATAATTAATTCTAACACTTTCCCAACAACAGATGTTAAACAAACTGGCCTGTAATTTCCCATATGTTGCCTTCCTGCCTTTTTGAATAAGGGTGTGGTCATAGAAGACAGAGGGTAGTGGTGGAAGGGTGTTCTTCAGAATGGAGACCGGTAACCAATGGTGTTCCACAGGCATCAGTCTTCAGTCCTCTGTTGTTTGTATTCCAGGTCGTTCTGCAATAACGTAACAGTTGTGTTCCCCTGCGACCTTGCATTTTGGAAAAAAACATGCTATGGAAAACCGCTATAGAAAATCACCCTGTAGAAGATCGTTTATAGAAAATCGATATAACCGTTCAGTAGAAAGTTTGCATTATCCAAACAATGTCTACAATTGCTCCATCGTTTTATAGCCAGTTCGTGCTAATGAAATACGCGATATAACAGAACAACCTGTATATGTAAATGATCTGGGGGGAAATGTGGGTGCTCCAATTAGTAAGTTTGCAGATAACACAAAGATTGGTAGAGTTGCTGATAGTGCCAATGATTGTGAAAGGATACAACAGGATAAAGATAGATTGGTGATTTGGGTGCAGAAAGGGCAGATGGAGTTTAATCCAGACAAATGCGAGGTATTGCATTTTGTAGGATCAAATCTAGGTGTGAATTATACTGTAAATGGAAGAACCCTTAGGAACATTAACATACAAACAGATCTGGGCTTGCAGGTCCACAGTTCCCTAAAATTGACAACACAGATGGCCAAGGTGAGTAAGAAGGCATGTGGCATGCTTGCGTTCATCGGCTGGAGCATGGAGTACAACAGTTGGCAAACCATGTTGCAACTAAATATAACCCTTGTTAGGCTGCATTTGGAGTATTGTGTGCAGTTTTGGTCATCACACTACCAGAAGGACATGGAAGCATTGGAGTAAGTGCAGAGAAGATTCACCAGGATGTTACCTGGTGTTGAGGGTATTGGCTATGAGGAAAGGTTAAAAAGATTAGGATTGTTTTCACTGGAAAGATGGCGACTGGGAAGAGACCTGAAAGAGATCTGCAAAATTATGAGAGGCATAGATAGGGTGGATAGTCAGAGGCTGTTTCCCAGGGTTGAAGTTTCAATTACAAGGGAAGCACAGTTTCAAGGTGAGATGGGGAAAGGTTAAGGGAGATGTGTGAGGCAAGTTTTTCACGCAGAGAGTGGTCAGAGCCTGGATCGTACTTTCTGGAGAGGTGGTAGAAGCAGGTACATTGGCGACATTTGAGGGGCATCTGGACAGTTACATAAATAGGGAGGGAATAGAGGGATATGAACCGAATAGGGCACAAGGTTTGTTTTTTTAGTTTAGTTAGGGCATGATGATAGGCACAGGCTTGGAGGGCTGAAAGGCCTATTCCAGCACTGTATTTCTCTTTATTCTTTATTATTAGCATTTTTCCGATCCACTGGAACTTTCTCCCGTGTCTAGGGAAATTTGGAATATTGTATCATAAAGATGTTCTACTCATTACATCATGTTATTATATACTTTAGCATATGTTGCAACATGAGGTATTTTATTTTAAATGTAGCTGTAATATACAATACATTATCACATAATGTATGCAGCATTTTACCCACTAACAGACCACGTGCTATTACATATAGGTTACACTCAGCAACACATGGTTTGTTATTACATCATGTGTTCGGCCCAGTAACACTTGATATGTGACATAATACACAGTGCTATACCACATAACAGTGTTCATATAGAATATATTTACTGCTATACTCAGTAACACATAATATGATAAAGCATGTCATATTGTACTTAATAACAACTGCTGTGTTTCTATAGTATACATATATCCTGTAACAAATGGTGTGTGGCATTACATAGAACATAGAAGAATACAGCGCAGTACAGGCCCTTTGGCCCTCGATGTTGCGCCGATCCAAGCCCACCTAACCTACACTAGCCCACTATCCTCCATATGCCTATCCAATGCACGTTTAAATGCCCATAATGAAGGAGAGTCCACCACTGCTATGATCTCCAGCATCTGCAGACCTCACTTTCTCCTCGACCAAAACTGCACACAATACTCCAGATGCGGCCGCACCAGAGTCTTATACAACTGCAACATGACCTCAGTACTCCGGAACTCAATTCCTCTACCAATAAAAGCCAGTACGCCATATGCCTTCCTCACCGCACTATTTACCTGGGTGGCAACTTTCAGAGATCTGTGTACATGGACACCAAGATCCCTCTGCTCATCCACACTACCAAGTATCCGACCATTAGCCCAGTACCCCATCTTTTTGTTATTCTTCCCAAAGTGAATCCCCTCACACTTAGCTACATTGGATTCCATTTGCCACCTTTCTGCCCAGCTCTGCAGCTTCTCTATATCCTGCTGTAACCTGCCACATCCTTCCTCACTGTCAATAACTCCTCCGACTTTCGTATCATCCGCAAACTTGCTCACCTAACCTTCTAACCCCTCTTCCAGGTCATTTATAAAAATGACAAACAGCAATGGTCCCAAAACAGATCCTTGCGGAACACCGCTAGTGATGGCACTCCAAGATGAACCTTTGCCATCAACTACTACCCTCTGTCTTCTTCCAGCCAGCCAATTCCTAATCCAAAACTCCAACTCACCCTCAATGCCATACCTCCGTATTTTTTGCAGTAGCCTACCCCATGGGGAACCTTATCAAACGCCTTACTAAAATCCATATACACCACATCTACCGCTTTGCCCTCGTCCACCTCCTTAGTCACCTTCTCAAAGAATTCAATAAGGTTTGTGAGGCACAATGCTATCAGGATAAATGCTATCAGGTCCAGGGGACTTATCTATTTTCACCCTTTCCAGAATTACATAATATATACATATGTTATGCTTAGTAATTATATATAGAATGGTATACCCAGCAACTCTATGTAACTATGCAATGTATAGATTTATAGCCAGTCACAGCGCCAGAGACCCGGGATCAATTCCCGCCTCAGGCGACTGACTGTGTGGAATTTGCACGTTCTCCCCGTGTCTGCGTGGGTTTCCTCCGGGTGCTCCGGTTTCCTCCCACAGTCCAAAGATGTGCAGGTCAGGTGAATTGGCCATGCTAAATTGCCCGTAATGTTAGGTAAGGGGTACATGTAGGGGTATGGGTGGGTTGCGCTTCGGCGGGGCGGTGTTGACTTGTTGGGCCGAAGGGCCTGTTTCCACACTGTAAGTAATCTAACCTAATCTAATCTTAATAGTATTATAAAGGTCAAGTTGCCATAGTTCCAAAGGACCATATGGCTGCTCTCTCTCATCAGAGAGGGATGGCTGGTAGTGGTTTAACCTGATGGTCACCATGCCTACGGCTGAGAAGGCAGGACCGTCAGGAACCCAAAAGGATTGGCTGTTTTGGAACCTATTTTCGAGACTGGTCATCAGGGAGCTTTAAACTGATTTGACAGAGGGATGGGACACAGAGTAGAGGTAAAGTTGGGAGGAAGGAATAATCAGATTTAGAAAGAATGCCAGGACAATCCAATAGGTGGAGAACAGGGTAAGACACATGGGAGGTCTAGAAAGCTAAACTGTATCTATTTTAATCCAAGGAGCTTGACTGGTAAGATAGATGAACTTTGAGCATTGATCAGCATGTGGGAATACAATATTGTTGCATTCGCTGAGATATGGTTGAAGGAAAGACAGGACTGGCAGCTCAACATTCCAGGGTGTAGAACTTTCAGGCTGGATGTGGGCAAAGTAAGAGAGGTGGGAACATTGTATTATTGAAAAACAAAAATAACACTGCAGACATGAGGCAGGATGTCACAGGAGGGTCTTCAAATGAGGCCATCTGGGTAGAGCTTAGAAATAAAAATGGGGCGATCACTTTGCCTTGTGTTACAGGCCTCCCAACAGTCAGAGGGGGATAGAGGAGCAGATATATAAGCAAATCACAAAGGTGTGAGAGGAACAGAGTTATGGTTTGGGGACTTCAAGTATCCTAATTTTAACTGGGATCACATTAGCGTGAAAGGATCAGAAGATTTTTGAAGTGCATCAGAAGAGCTTTTTGTGCCTAGACAGACAGAATCTGACTAGAGATGGGGCGGTGCTAGACTTATTCCTGGGGAATGAAGTCAGTGGATTGGCTGAAGTTTTAGCAGCCGAGCATTTTGGGGATAGTGACCATAATTCAAAGTTTCAAAGTCATTATGGAACGGGATAAAGATGGTGCAAAAATTAAGTGTCTTAGTTGGGGGAAAGCTGATTTTCATTTGACTAAATGGGTTCTGACAAACAGACTGGGAACAGCTACTTGCAAATAAGTCTACATTTGGAAAATGAGAGCCTTAAAAAAGTCGTAAAGTGAGAGCTCAGGGCCACCATCTTCCTCTAAAGTGAAAGAGCAAAGGCAGCAGGCGCAGGGAGCCTTGGGTGTCAAAGGATATTGAGAATTTCATAAAGCAAAGGAAGGTGCAGCACATTTAAAGTATAGAGAGTGTAGGGGGTGTTATGTTAAAAGGAAATTAGGAGGGCAAAGAGGGGCCACAAAAAAGGGCGGCACAGTGGTTAGCACTGCTGCCTCACAGCGCCAGAGACCCGGGTTCAATTCCTGCTGTGTGGAGTTTGCACATTCTCCCCATGTCTGCGTGGGTTTCCTTCGGGTGCTCCGGTTTCCTCCACAGTCCAAAGATGTGCAGGTTAAGTGAATTGGCCATACTAAATTGCCCGTAGTGTTAGATGTAGGGGAATGGGTCTGTGTGGGTGGCAGGTCAGTGTGGACTTGTTGGGCCGAAGGGCATGTTCCCACACTGTAAGTAATCTAACTCTAAAAATATCTCTGGCAGGTAGGGTCAGGAAAAACATCAGAGCTTTTGATCAGTATCTTGATTCAGAGCATTACCAGGGAAAGGTTGGGATCTATTAGAGACCAAAGGGGCAACCTGTAAGTGGAGCCAGTGGATGTGGGTGTGGTCTTAAATAAATACTTCTCATCTGTATTCACAGAAGAGAAAGACATTGTAACTGGGGATTTCAGCTGGGATGGTGAGGTTCTAGACCATTTTAATATTAATAAGGAGGTAGTATTAGATGTTTTAGCGCCATAATGTTGTATTAATCCCCAGGGCCTGATGAGCTGTATCCCAGGCAGTTTTGAGAGGTAAGAGAGGAGATTGCTGGGACCCTGGTGGAGATATTTAATACCTTGTTGGCCACAGGGGACTGGAGGATTGCTAATATGGTCCCTTTGTTCAAGCAGGGCAGCAGGGATAGGACAATCAATGACAGACCAGTTTGTTTGATGCCAGTAAAAATGGAAAACGTTCTTAAGGACAGGTTTAAACCAATACTTGTAGAGGCAGATATTGATCAGGGATAGTCAACACAGATTTGTTATAGGAAGATGCTGTCTAACTAATTAATTTTTTTTGAAAAGGTAACTAAATATATTGATGAGGGTAGTGCAGTTAATGTGGTTTATGTTGACTTCAGTAAGGCCTTTGACAAGACCCCACTGGAAGCTGGTCCAAAAGACAAGAGCCTATGGGATCCAAGGTAAGTTGACAAACTGTATCCAAAATTGGCTTTAAAATTGGAGGCAAAGAGGATGTTCTTATGATTGGGAGCCTGTGAGGATGTGGTGTACCACAGGAATCAGTACTGGGACCCTTGGTGTTTGCTGTGTACATTAAAGACTTGGATGTGTATACAGAAGATATAATTACCAAGTTTGCAGATGACATAAAAATTGGTGTTGGTAATGGGGAGGATGGTCTCAGGTTTTAGTCTGGTATTGATCAGCTGGTAAATTAGGCAGAACAAATGGAGTTTAATCCTGGTGTATGAGGTGATACATTTTAAAAGGATACACACAATGAATGGTAGGTCCTAGGGAGTACTGAGGAACGAGGGGACCTTGGTGTACCTGAAGGTCTCAGCACAGGTAGCCAAGGTGGTGAAGAAGGCATGTGGGACCCTTGCCCTCATTAGCTGGGGCGTAGAATATAGGAAACAAGGAAGTGTTGCTCCAACTTTGTAAAACATTGGTTAGGCCGCAGATGGAATACTGTGTGCAGTTCTGGTTGCCACATTATCGGAAGGATGTGATTGTACTGAAGCAGGTGCAGAGGAGATTCATCAAGATATTGCCCGAGATGAAAAGTCTCAGTTATGAGGAGAGACTATGTATGTTTTTCTCAGAGCAGAGAAGGCCGAGGGGGGGACCCTGATTGAGGGATACAAAATTATGAGAGGCATTGACAAGAGAATCCCTATGGAAGACAAGACAGCATAGGTTTAAGATGAGGAGTAAGTGGTTTAGAGGAGATCTGAGAAAGCATTTTTTTCACCCAGTGGATGGTGGAAATATGAAACATGCTGCCTGAGAGGGTGATGGAGGCAGGTACTCTTGCAATATTTAAGAAGCATCTGGACGAGCACTCAACGTGCCAGGGCATAGTAGACTATGGACCAAGTGCAGTTAAACAGGATTAATGTAGTTTGTTGTTTGTTGATCAGCATAGACATAGTGGACCGAGAGGAATGTTTGTATGTTCTATAACCAGCAGAGACCCACAGAACATTCATGGTGTAATATATATCTTTACTGCCAGGGTCTCCTGCTAGAAAAATATCCAGGTGTGCATAAAAGTTTAAAGTTTACAGTTTAAAAGTTCAGTCGACAATTTGGCTGAACTGTGCAAAGATAATGCAAGTGGGGGAAGCATGGTGAGAGTTGGGTGCAGGGATAGGGCACCCAGTTGGTCAGGTGCCAGTTAAGTGGAGGTTTGCTTGGGTAGACTGAGCTGTGCTGTCATGTTGAAATTGTGGGTAATTTGGGAGTCAAGCGATGATACAGAGTTTGGGATCAGGTTGGGAACAGGGATGTCGGGTCCAGCATGGATCAGGTCAGCGGGCAGATAGGGTCAGTGGACTCAGGAATTGGGCTGTGGGTGCTGGGAGGGCATTGTTGCCGGAGATGTAGATATTGAATCTTGTGGGTGTGGGGGCAGGATGGGGGCTTGGTAAGGATGGGTCAAGTTAGGCATGGGGATGGTCAGGGATATCAGGTCCAAGGTATGGGCGGGGGGGGGTGTTGCAGTCCTGGGTATGGTCAGGACCTAGCAGGTCAGTTCAGGGCAGTGCTGAGGGTTGGATTGCTGGTGTTATAATTCCTTCAGAGTTGGAGTAGCTATCTTTTAGGGTGTAGCTATTAAACTTAAATTATTATTCTAATTCTGATTGCTCTAATGTTCTCTGGGGGTTGAGAGGAGAATTGTTCATCAGAATTTTCAATTTCCCAGGAAATTCTCTCTGACTGGCATGCATCAGTGAGCCCAAAGGTTCCAAACAAGCCACCTCATTCTGCACTCCTCCAATGACTATCTGACCATTGGAATATCAGAGCCAATATACAGAGAGATTTACCCAATAATCAAAGCATCCCTGCAGTGTGGAGAGATGCCATTCAGCCCATTGAGTCTGCACCAAACCTTCAAAGAGCACCCACCCAGACTCAGTCCTAGCCCCACAAGCTACACTCATAAATCTGCATATACCTGGACATGTTAGAGCAAGTTAGCATGTCAAATCTACCTAACCTGCATGTCTTTGCACTGTGAGAGGAAACCAGCTGAAACCCATACAGACACAAGGAGAACATGCAAACTCCACACAGTCCACCCAAGGCTGGAATCAAACCAAGGTTCCTGGATTGTGAGGCAGCAATGCTAACTGCTGAGTCACTGCGCCACCCTAATGCACAGTGAGAAATAGTATGATATATCAGAGTGTGTGACACCAATGCAAGAACAGCATCCCAATCCCATCTATAAGGATGCAGTGTAACATGCAGATGCAAGAGACACCCGTGACATTAACTGAATCTTGATTGCATGAGGAATTGCATCATTCCAGGCAACAGATTGTCATGCATACACATCTGTCTATATTCAATGACTGAGAGTTTCAGAAATCTGACACAGGTGAATTACTACCCTGACTAATATCTAAATAAGTGTGTTAACGAGAAGGCTGAGCATGTGTCATTCAAACCTACTGGTGGTTTAGGGTTTAACATTTACTTTGTCTAACTCAATCTGTTTTATAATAAAATCAAAGCTTTAATGCAATATTCCTAGTTTGTGCCAATTCTTTTAGTCTAAATTCTGCATTAATGCAAGTGAGATTACTGTGAATATTCAAGATTAGTTCCTGGCTGCAGCAACTGACAACACCAGCCACAAAAATACTGCACAAAAAAACCCCAAAGCACTGCAGATATTCGAAAACTGGAAATTGCTGGAAAAACGCAACTAATAGATACCATTAGTAGCTGACCAACGTTTGGTTACATTAACAGCAGAAGTGATGGCAAGGCCTGGTGTGTGGGGCTTGGAATAAGGATATGGGAGAAGTTGCTCAGGCCCTAACCTATTGAACTGGAGTCCAGAAGGCTGCAGGGTTCCCAAGCGGAAAATGATGTGCTATTCTTCCGGCTTTGCTGGAGCACTGCTGCAAGCCTGATACAGAGATGCCAGCCAGGAAATGTGGTGGTGTGGCAAAGTGGCAGGCAACAGGAAGCTCAAGGTCTTTTCTGTGCACTGAATGTAGGTGTTCTGCAAAGCTGTTACCCAGCCTGCATTTCATCTCCCCAATGTAGAGACCTCACTGTGAACAGTGAATACAGCAGACTGGATTGAGTGAAGTGCAGGTAAAGTGCTGCTTCACCTGGAAGGTGTAGTGGGGCCTTGGATAGCAAGAAGGGAGGAAGTAAACAGGCATGTGTCACACCTTCTACAGGAAAGCCTGAGACCACTCTGGTGGGGAACGGATGTATAAAAGGATTAACAAGGATGCATAGAAATGCTATGTTGTGAAGTGATGATGCTATATATACACACAAGTGGTGATCCACAGGTGTTAGCCACAAACAATTTGATTTAATTTATTGTCACATGTACCTAAATACAGTGAAAAGTTTTGTTTTGTGTGCAGTACAGACAGATCATAGGGTGTTCAGACAGAGTGAGGACAAAGTTACGGCTGCACAGGAGCTGCACGAAAGCAAGATCAACATTAGATTTGAAATTTGAGAAATCCATTCAGCATTCTAACAACAGCAGGGAAGAAGTTGTTCTTGAATCTATTGGTATGTGTGTTTATTAAGCTTTTGTATCTTCTGCCTGATGGAAGAGTTTAAAACAGCGTATAATTGGGGTGGCAGGGGTCTTTGATGATGTTGGCTGCCTTTCTGCAGCAACATGAAGTGTAGGTGGAGCGTTTTGCCCCATAATATATGCTGTGTTTTTATATAAATTTATAAACATTTTTTGTTCAGTGCTATACCCTGTAAGACAATGTATACAGGTGCTACACCTAGTGAGATATATCATCACTATCTAACATATAGTGGCATACCCAATAACGCACGCAGTTATATGATATAGTTATTCCTCGATGAACTATTCGTATATAACCCAGTGTTACAACCTTTGACACATTCTATCATTCTGCAACATTAACACTGTTACAGTCAGCCAATTATGTTTGATAATATTGGTATCTTGTGTAATATAGTGTGCCTTATATAACACATACAATGTTGCACTCAATAATGTGGCATTTCATTATATAAGCTGATATGCCCATTAGCAGATGTGAGCTATATTCATGGTATGCTATTGAATATTACGTACAGAAATGTTATAAGCAATAGTATGCGTGTTATTATGTGACACAGCTACAAATTTTGACTCCATCATTTCTTGACGTTAGGATCTAATGCATACAGAAACTAGGTGCTTACATTTCTGGAGCTCACTCTCCCCCAAAAACTGGGGCCATTCCGCACCTTAACCTTTACTAAATAAACATAAGGTTATGCATTCGCAATTGGAGGGACTGGACCTTACAATGGGCAGAACTGATCAATATCTTGAGGAGACAAGATCAATGAAAATTCTAAAAGCTGGATCATTCAGAAAGTTTCGACCAAGAAGGACCAGCTTGTTCACTTTCTATCAGGCTTGGTAGTCACTTGATACAATTGTACTGTAGCTGTTCATTAATCACGGATAATCTCTATTAATTCATCTTTAATAAGAGGATATTGAGGTGGAGAGCTTTGTAAAGCTTAGATTCTAAGTGACAGGCTTCTCCCAAACCATTCTGTACTTACAATTCTGTATGTATGTGTGAACAGAAATGCCTTTTTTAAACTTTCTCAAGATTTCTGGAAAACAAAGGGCAAATAAATCACACTACACTATACTGAATAGTGGTTGGAAACATATTTTCTAATCAACCTGGGCCGCACGGTGGCTCAGTGGTTAGCACAGTCTCACAGCGCCAGGAACCCGGGTTCGATTCCAGCCTTGAGCGACTTGCACATTCTCCCCATGTCTGCGTGGGTCTCCTCTGGGTGCTCCGGTTTCCTCCCACATTCCAAACGATATGCAGGTTAGGTGAATTGGCCATGCCAAATTGCCCAAATGGTCGGTGCATTAGTCAGGGATAAATGTGAGGGAATGGGTCTGGATGGGTTACTCTTCGGAGGGTCAGTGTGGACTTTTTGGGCTGAAGGGCACACTGTAGGGAAGGGATTCCCCACACTGTAGGGAATCTAATCTAATCAGAAAAACCTGTTGAGGGATGTTATTTCACACCCCTGGAGCAGATGGGGTTTGAACCCAGACCTCCTGGCTCAGATGTGAGGACAAGAGCATTGTGCCACAAGGGCCCTGCATTAGTGGTTGGAAAACCTTTTGTTTTATTTCTTTTAGCTACATCTTGATTGCTATAGGATTTGCACTCCATCCATCTTGGTGCCTTTGTTAGACCTTGGATGTAGTTTTGCTGACTAGACTGGAAGGTTTGTTTTCAGCTGTTTTGTCACCACACTGTGAGCCACCTGATGATGCCTGCTTTCTGTTAGACCTTACTAAGTGTCTCTGTACAAAGTCTTTTCTCTCTTCGTTAACAATCTTCCCAGACATGAGAAGCCCTTCAGATTATCTCAAAAGGTATGACTGCCATTAGGACTGCTCAACAGTTGCGGAAGAGGACACTGGAGATGCTCCATGTATAAACTTTCCCAATCAGGTATCTCAACAAAATCAGAAAGGTTACCATCTGTGTTGCATGCTGTGGTAAACTATTTATCCTCATCCTTCTTGTTCTATCCACAGCTTTTGGCCTGATGAATCAAACTTCCGCAAACTGCATTTTTCCTGTTACCCAATTAGGCATAGCTACCCTCATCTATTTCAACCCATCCAGGGGACCTCTTTGAATCACTTTGCTTCCTACTCTAACACCGTTACTTCTGGATTTCCTCAAGATCTATCACTTGCCACCCCTTACTTATCATCTACATGCTGTCCCTCAATGATATTATCTACGCTGTCAGCTTGATCTCACTACTAGGTCTCCATCTCTCCATTCACTTGTCTGACATCAAGTTCTGGATAAGCAGAAATCTCCCCCAATCAAATATTGGGAAAATTAAAGCTATTGTCTTCAGACCTGTCACAAATACCTTTGTCAACTGACTAATTCCATCCTTTACTGTTTGTGGCTAAATCATTCTGTTCACAAATATGACCTGATCACCACCTTAAATTCTGCCTAATCCATTCCATAGCATTAACTGTTCTGTCCTATTTCATCACATCTGCTGTTACAGCTGTCATCATCCATGCCTTTCCTACCTCCAGACTGAACTATTCCAGTCTGTTCTTGGTCAACTTCATCTTTCACCCTTCATAAACACAAGATCATCCAAAACTCTGCTTCCCGAACCCAAACTCATACCAGTTCACATATCATCTCTGCTCTCCCTGATCGACATTGGTTTCTCATCCTCAATATCTTGACTTTAAGAGTGCACACACTTATTTTCAACTTCTTGGATGCACCTCTGGCCATCTCTATCATCTCATCCAATTTTACAATCCACAAAAATCTCTGCACTCCTCCAATTCTGGCACTGTGCCTTCAGCTCCCTGGATCCTACGGTCTGAAATTTCCCCCTTCTCATGCTCTCTTTAAGATGCTTCCTAGAACCCACCTTCTGATCAAGGATTTAGTCATTTGCTGTTACAGCTCCTTTAAGACTTGGTACTTGATCATCATCCTGTTAAGTGTCTTTGGACATGCTGTGAAGCTAAAAATGTTGTGGTTGTAGAGTGTTCTGCAGGCACTGCTGTACAGCAGGTAACTAGGAATATAGAATTATTGTCCCAGTTGACTAAGGCTTAAGTTCAGAAAGACTATGTCAGAGGAATGCTATGCTTTAGAGCACAGGGAAGAGACTCTTCAGCTGTTGTATCAATGAGAAGTGTGCTGTCAATTATTAGTATGATTATCCCTCACTCTGAATGGCTCAATCTATCACCTTAACCTGCCTCCTTGAGACCCACCCTGAATTCTTCTCCTTGGGTCAGATCCAATCCCTGCCAAAGAAAAGTCAAACTAGATTCACTAAAGGGAAATCATGCTTGACAAATCTCTGGCAGTTTTTGAGAATGTGACCGGTGGAGGTGGACAAGGGTGAATCAGTAGGTGTTGTGTTTCTGAACATTCAAAAGGCTTTTGACAAGGTTCCACACCAGAGATTAGTAAGGAAAATTAAAGCTCATGCTATCGGATGTAATGTATTGGTATGGCTAGAGAACTGGTTGGCAGACAGGAAGCAGAGAGTTGGAACAAACAGGTCTTTTTCAGACTGGCAGGTAGTGATAGATGGGGTACCGCAGGGTTCGGTACTGGGACACCCAGCTGTTCACAATGTATATTAACGATTTGGATGCAGGAATTGAATGCAATATCTCCAAATTTGCAGACAACACTAAACTGGGTGGCAGTGTGTGCTGTGAGGAGGATACTAAGAGGCTGCAGGGTGACTTGGATAGGCTGGCTGAGTGGGCAAATACTTGGCAAATGCAATACAATGTGGATAAATGGGGAGTAATCCACTTTGGTGGCAATACAGGAAGGCAAATTATTATCTGAATGGTGGCAGTTTAGGAACAAGTGAGGGAAAACAAGACCTGGATGTCACGGTGGAACAGTCAGAGAAGGTTGGCATGCAGGTGCAGAAGGCAGTGAGGGCCTTTATAGCGAGATTGTTTGAGTATTGGATGTCTTGCTGCAGCTTTAAAGCGCCTTTACAGGTGAGGCCACACCTTGAGTATTGTGTGCAGTGTTAATTTCCTAGTTTGAGGAAGGACATTGTTGCTCCTGAGTGAGTGATAGATAGGGCCATAGAGTTTCACAGCATTGAAACAGACCCTTCAGACCAAGTCGTCTATGTTGACCAGATATCCGAAACTAATCTAGTCCCATTTGACAGCATCTGTCTCATATACCTCTAAACTCTTCCTATTCATATACCAATTCAGATGCCTTCAAAATGCTGTAATTGTACCAGTCTCTAACACTTCTTCTAGCAGCTTATTCCATACACGCACCACCCTCTGTGTGAAATAGTTGCCCCTTAGGTCCCTTTTAAATCCTTCTCCTCTCATCTTAAACCTATGCTCTTTAGTTTTGGATCTCCCATCCCAGGGAAAAGTCACTTAAAAGCTCACGACGGGTGTGGATAGGGTGAATAGACAACTTCTATAATGTCATCCCTCAGCCTCTGACATTCCAGGGAAAAACATTCCAGGCTTTCCAGCCTCTCTTTATAACTCAAATGCTCCAAACCTGGCAACATCCATATAAACCTTCTCTGAACCCTTTCAAGTTTCACAACATCCTTCCTATAGCAGGGAGACCAGAACTGCACACTGTATGCCAAAAGTGACCTAATCAATATCCTATACAGCCTCAACACGACCGCCCAATCCCTATACTCAATGCACAGACCAATGCAGGCAAGCATACCAAATGCCTTCTTCACTATCCTGCCTACCTGAGACTCCGTTTTCAAAGGAACTGAACCTGCACTCCAAGGTCTCTTTGTTCAGCAACACTCCCTGGGACCTTACCATTAAGTGTATAAGTCCTGCCCTGATTTGCCTTTCCAAAATGCAGCACCTCACATTTATCTAAAATCAAACTCCGTCTGCCACTCCTCAGCCCATTGGCCCATCTGATCAAGATCCACTTGTAATCTGAGGCAACCTTCTTCGCTGTCCACTATACCTCCAAATTTGGTGTCCTCTGCAAACTTACTAACTATACCTCCTACGTTCACATCCAAATTATTTACATAAATGACAAAAAGGACTGGACCCAGCACCGATCCTTGTGGCACTCCACTGGTCACAGGTCTCCAGTCTGAAAAGCAATCCTCCACCACGCCCCCTCTGTCTTCTACTTTTGAGCCAATTCTGTATCCAAATGGCTAGTTCTCCCGGTGTTCCATGTAATCTAACCTTGCTCACCAGTCTACCATGGGGAACCTTGTCAAACGCCTTACTGAAGTCCATTTAGATCATGTCCACCATGCTGCCCTCATCAATCCTCTTCCTTACTTCTTCAAAAACTCAATCAAAATCGTGAGACATGATTTCCCAGGCATAAAGCCATGTTGACTATCCCTAATCAGTCCTTGCCTTTCCAAATACATGTAAATCCTGTCCCACAGGATTCCTTCCAACAACTTGCTCACGACGATGTCAGGCTCACTGGTCCATAGTTCCCTGACTTGCCCTTACCACTTTCTTAAATAGTGGCACCACTTTAGCCAACCTCCAGTCTTTCAGCACCTTACCTGTGACTATCGATGATACAAATATCTCAACAAGGGGCACAGCAATCACTTCCCTTCCTTCCCACAGAGTTTTAGGGTACACCTGATTAGGTCCCAGGGATTTATCCACGATTATGCATTTAAGATGTCCAGCACCTCCTCCTATGTAATATGGACATTTTTTCAAGATATCGTTATTTGTTTCCTCTTGTTCTCTATCTTCTATATCCTCTCCCCAGTAAACAGTGATGTAAAATACTCGTTTAGTATTTCCCCCATCTCGTGTACTTCCACACACAGGTTGCCGTGCTGATCTTTGAATGGCCCTATTCTCTCCCTTGTTACTTTTTTGTCCTTAATGCATTTGTAGAATTCCTTTGGATTCTCTCTAACCCTGTTTGCAAAAGCTATCGCATTTCCCCTTTTTGCCTTCCTGATTTCCCTTTTAAGTATACTCCTTTTGCATTTATACTGTTCTCGGGATTCACTTGATCTCTGCTGTCTGTACCTGACATATGCTTCCTTCTTTTTCTTGATCAAAACCTTAATTTCTCTAATCATCCAGCATTCCTTACAGCTATAGCCTTGCCCTTCATCCTAATAGGAACATACTGTCTCTGGGCTCTCGTTATCTTATATTTGAAGGATTCTCATTTTCCAGCCATCCCTTTAACTGCTAACATCTGCCTCCAATCAAATTTTGCAAGTTCTTGCCTAATTCCATTAAAATTGGCCTTCATGCAATTTATAACTTCAACTTTTAGTTCCGGTCTATCCTTCTTCATGACTATTTAAAATTCATAGAATTATGGTCACTGGCCCGAAAGTGCTCTCCCACTGACACCTCAGTCACCAAGAGTAAGTCAGGTTTTCCACCTTCTCTACTTAATGAATCCCACATACTGAATCAGAAAATTGTCTTGTACACATTTAACAAATTCCTCTCCATCCAAGCCCTTAACAACATAGCAGTCCCAGTCTATATTTAGAAATTTAAAATCCCCTACCATAGCCATCCTATTATTCTTACAGATAACTGAGATCTCCTTACAACTTGTTTCTCAATTTCCTGCTGACTTTTGCAGGGTCTATAGTACAATCCTAACAAGGTGGTCATCCCTTTCTTATTTCTCAGTTCCGCCCAAATAACTTGCTTGGACATACTTCCAGAAATATCCTCCTTATATACAGCCATAATGTTGTCCCTAATCAAAATCGCCACTCCCTCTCCTTTCCTGCTCCCCTTTCTATCCTTCTCATACCATCTATTACCTGGAACATTAAGCTGCCAGTCCTGTCCATCCCTGAGCTGCTTCTTTGTAATCACTTTGATATCCCAGTCCCATGTTCCGCACCATGCCCTGAGTTCATCTGCCTTACCAGTCTTGGTACTCGAAACCTGGCTGTCAGTGCTACATTCCCCTGAGTCCTTCACCCTCTACATTTTTCAAAACAGCATACTTGTTGAGATGGGGATAGCCACAGGAGACTCCTGCACTAACTACACTTCCTCTCTGACTTCCTGGAGGTAACCCATCTGCTGACTGTATCTGTGGATTTTCTCACTTCCTGCGACTGCCATTCATCACCCCCCCCCCCTCCCTCACTCCTGTAAATTTTTCATTGCCTCTCACTGCCGCTCCATGTGATCTAACAGGATTCACAACAAAACACACTTCCTGCAGACATAATCATCAGTAACAATCTACAGACCCAGTCATACTGCTCTATAAACACTACTCCAGGCTAACTTACTACCTATATTTTATGTTTTTAAAGTTTAATCAAGAGCAAAAGTTCTCAGGATGACCATATGAAGAAAGACTGTATTGACTGGGCTTGTATTCGCTGGAATATAGAAGAATGAGGGGGGATCTCATAGAAACATAAAAAATTCTGATGAGACTGTCCAGGCTAAATGCAGGTAGCATGTTTCCAGTGTTAGAGAAGTCCAGAGCTAGGGGTCACAGTCTAAGAATAAGGGGTAAGCCATTCAGGACTGAGATGAGGAAGGATTTCTTCACACAGTTGTAAGCATAGAGAATTCTCTCCCACAGAAAGCTATTGGAGCCAATTTGTTAGATATATTCAAGAGGAACTGGACGTGGCATTTGCAGCTAAAGGGATCAAGCGGTAAGGATAGAAGGTGGGAATGGGATGCTGAGATTGCACGATCAGCCCCATCATCATATTGGTGCAAGTTTGAACAGCCGAATAGCCTACTCCTGCACCTATTTTCTAAGTTTCTATGTTTTATGTTTAGACACAATCATTAACTCTGTTTTTCTCTCCACAGATACCACCAGACTTGCAGACTTTCTCCAGTGCTTTGTTTTTATTTCAGATTTACAGCATCTGCAGTATTTTGCTCTTTTACCAATTCCTATCTTACTCTTCCTAATGCTTCTTTCTTTCTCTCTGTCTCTCTTTTGTTTTCTATTTTGAATCTGACTCTAATTCAGCCTACTTCCTTCACCTGGTTTACTCACACAGGTTCATTTTCTTTCTCCTTTGGTTAAAGAGAAAGACTGCTGGATCAACAGCTCACTATGCTCTCCGCTATTCCGTTGTTGTTGTCACCAGCTCTCACTTCCAGAGAATAAGGAAAAGGCTACAATTCACAGTGCTCACCACAGGGTGTCCCAATTTCTTAGCCATTCTCTGTCTCACATAAACTCAAACTCCCCCTCTTGTTCTTTCTTTCTCTCACTCACAGTGTCACACGCATCTCCCATTTCTCCTAGATATCCCCTTCAGTTGCAACGCTGTCGGTATGAAGTCAAAAATCTCCTCCACAACATTATAACCTAACAATGAACTCAGTTAAAGTCATCAGCTTAATTCATTTGTTAAAACATTAAAGAAAGGAATTTAAAATAACTGTGTCAATGCTGGTACCATATCAGAACCACGTGGCTATATTCAAGAATGGTCTGAAACATACTCACTGGGGGTCCCTGTCTGCCAGGTTCTCCCATCAGTCCTGGTTTGCCTTTGTGTCCCTAGAAAGGAAAATGAAACAGTAATAAGACTGGCATTGAGCAGACTGTGATGATCATTCCTTTATCATATCAGCCTACTTTTACTGCTATTTAGAAGTTCACTATTTTGCTAGACTGTGTTAAACTAATTACATTTTAAAATGTAATTTAAATTTTAAAATGTAAACATGTTTTAGCTCCATGATTTAACAGTGACCCACCTTGAGACCCTGAAGTCCCTGTGGGCCTTTCAGTCCTGGAGGGCAAGAGGTTGGGCACTACAAAAAAACAGAAATAATTTAGGCACATAGTTACTAATGAAATATATTTCAGATGTTGTGCTTCAGTTTCGCTCTCTATATCCTGTTTCACTCTCACTCAGCCTGTCCTTCATTCTCATTCCCCAGGAGCCTCTGCTCTGGCTCTCTGTTTACACACTGAATCATACATTCAGGACCTTGGCCTACAGCTAGACTGCAGTGATCCTCAATGCCCTCTTGCCTGAGCACAGTGACTGCTGATGACTGTCCTCCAGGGACCCCATTTTTTTCAAAAGAGCCTGACAGTAAGCATTCTGGAGGTATCATGGCAGACTCCAAATCACAAAGGCACAATGAGGCACTCTGATCCTAACTGTGTCTTCTACATCAGAGTCCCAGACCTTAAGAGATATTTGTTAATGCCCAGCCATCCCAGCTGAGATCATCTGGCACAGTAGAGAGCAAAGCACGAAGCTGGCAGATCTGACATGGGGATTACAAAACACCAAATATTATCAAATCACACAACAAGGCAGAAGGCCATTCAATTCTTTGGGTCTGTGCCAATTCTTTAGAAGTGTTTTCTAATGAATCTCATTGAACTTCCTGTTTTCTCATAGATCTCAAAAATTTTTAATTTTTACATATATATCCAATTCCTGTTTGGCAGTCACTAATGAACCTGCCTCCACCATTCTTTCAGCTAGTATATTCCAGATGACTACAACAATTCTCCTGCCTGGTTCTTTTTGCCATTTATCACAAAATATAAAAAGACTACATTCTTTTCTACTTGTCCTCCCTCCTTATGCATCACTGTACAAGTGGCCTTTACCTGCAGGCACCCAGTGCTGAGGTTCTCATTGGTTCTCCAGTAAGAAGCTCTGAGGATCGTTTTGTAACTCATCTTTGTGTCAACCAGCAGATTACTCCTATGTCAGTACGATGCCCCAGTGAGCAGTCAGAGCACACAAGATTTCCCATACCAACACCAGATTGCCTGGTAGAACCATGATAAGTCCCAGACTATGTAATGATACTGGGAACTGAGCAGAAGACAATAGACAATAGGTGCAGGAGTAGGCCATTCTGCCCTTCGAGCCTGCACCACAAAGCCAGAGGCTGTGAAGTCTGAAGTTGAAGGCATTGCCTGTGAATCCAGGACCTAGCTAGCAATGTCCTCATCCCATGAATGAATTTCTAAATATCAATTGTTCCCAGACTCAAATCATGAATTACCTACATATCATCATGACTTGTAAGAGGACCCCTCAATTCTCCAATCTCTCACCTAATGAGGTGAAAGCGCAAGCCTCAAGGTGCTTAGTCAACAACAGAATTGCAAATTTAACTGGGAAGATGTGAAACAACCCAGCCCAGTGCACTTGCAGAAGATTGGCGGGACCCTTCCCAAGTGAGAACCAGGGCAACAAAGAGAGGCGAAGTCCGAGTTTGAGAAGGGAATGGTTACTGGAGGGCAAAAGTCAGAATAATCATCCCTAAAAATGGTGTACTATTTTGTGTTACAGTTCTAAGGGGCAGTCCCAGAATTCAAACCTATCACCTTACGTCTCTAGAGACGAGAGAAATGAGCTGCACACAGTGCTGCACTGAATTATTATTTCACCATGGAGGTTACAACCCTTCAACCTTCATTACTTTTTATGCTGCACACAATCATCTGTCCAGTAGATTATCAATATTCAACATCTCTTTATTCTTAATCATTTTGTACAACCCTGAACATTAACATAGTTTCTGTCACAGTCACTAACTCAGCAAGTAATTTCTTAATTCGCTGTATAAAGATGTTTCTCATGCTGCCCAATGTTCCAAATCTCTTACATTACCCTCCACCTATGGTTCCTTCTTGCTGGCTATTGCAAAGCAATTGTTCCTATTTGTCTTGTTTTATTCTTTCAGAATTTTAAGCGATTCAATGGTATTTATTGGTGAAAATGTATTTGTTTTTAAATGCGTCCTTCAGACTTGCATTCCCTGATTTCAGGCAGTAAGTTGTGTTGTGAACTCATGAACTTAATGTCTCAGCAATTTCATGAGCACAGGTTGTCAACACTTGCATCCTGACACCAGTACAACATTAAATTAGATCAGAGTGGGCCCACTTTAAATTTTGAATTACAATATAATACGATGAACCATTGAATAGGTCATCCTTACCAGGAGGTCCGCACTCCCTTCTGCACCGTGAAGGTTACCAGGAAGCCCCTGTACAAACAAAGCAGATAACCATCATAGAACATAGAACTGTACAGCACAAGAACGAGCCCTTCAGCCCATGACATTGTGCCAAACATGATGCCAAATGAAACTAATCCCTTCTGCCTGCCATTGGTCTATATCCCTCCATTTCTTGCATATTCATGTGGTTATCAAAAAGTCCCTCAAATGCCCCTATTGTATATGCCTCCAACACCATCCCTGACAATTCTACACTCGCTGTGTAAAAACCTTGCCCCTCATGTCTCTTTTGAACTTTCCCCCTTTAATCTTAAATGCATGCCCATGTATTAGAAATTTCAACTCTGGGAAAAAGAATCTGATTGTCAACCATATCGATGCACCTCATTATCTTAGAGACTTCTATGAAGTCTTGCCTCAGCCAGCGCCACTCAAGAGAAAAGAACCCGAGTTTTTCTAGCTTCTCCTTATAGCTCATGCCCTCTAATGCAGGCAGCATCCTGGTAAACCTCTTCTGCACCCTCTCGAAAGCCACCACATCCTCCCTGTCATGTGGCGACCAGAGCTGAATACAATACAATTCTTTGGCCTGACCAAAGTTTTATAAAGCTGCAACATGACATCTTGACTCCACCAATCTACTCTGACTATAGGATTTGCATCCTTTCAAGTTGAAAGGTGGGTCACCGTTTGCAATTAGATGTGCCTGCAACTCAATGTTGGGTATCTGTTATTGTGAACACAAACCATTTACACTAGTCAATTACATTCCACCAGTAACTTACTTTGAAGGTTCTGAGAGTCTACAATTAAACGATGTCAATTTTTAGGTTACATTTTAGCCAGTAGATTGTTGTTTATTCTATCTCATAACTCATCAGTTAAGCTAAGTACCTGACTACAGACATTTTGCACATATAGCACCTCTCAGAAAGCCATGTATTTTCCTGCAGGACACATGGACAAAGTTACCGAAAGACATGTTAGATGTCTTCATGTTAGATAATAAGCTATTATGTTCATTAATAACATGCAACTTGCAAAGATAAACTTGGAAATATGCTGGCATACCTGTTGACCTGGTGGTCCTGGTCGGCCAATTGCTCCAATCTGTCCTGCTGCACCCTTCAAGATAAATCAGTTCATGAATTGTAGCAGCACAACTAGGCCTTAACTGTAAACAAATGGTCAGTTCAGTAACAATAATGAATTTGGCACAGTAGAAAATTGTGGTGGAATGAAGTTGCAGAGTGTGTGGTTTTGATAGTTGAGCAGTGGTGGGAGACAGTGGTGGAAAAGACACAGTGTAGGAGGGGAAGGGTGAAATCATCTGGTGTATGGGCAAAAGAAATGGTGTGACACTCAGGAGTTGAACAATTTCCAAAGAAGAATGGTAGATGGTAGATAAGGAATGGGATCAAAACATTGTATTCTAAACATTGTATACAAAGAAAGGGGAAGACTTGCATTTATATAGCACCTTCCACAACCTCAAGAGTGCAGGTTCAATGCTGTGAAAAAGACTGCTCATTAATGACAGGTAGAAAACAAGGTAGGGAAGTGTGCAATAAAAGAAATGAAGCCATAAAAACCCAACCGAAGATAATGAAGAAATCTGTGCCTGCATGAAGCAAGACCTGGACAACATTCTGGCTTGGGCTGACAAGTTGGAAGTAATATTCAAGCCAAACAAGTGACAGGTCATGATCATTTCCAACAATCTCCCCATCCTATTCAATACCATCACTGAATCCTTCACCATTAAGATTCTGGGGGCTATCATGATCAGAAACTGAACTGGACCAGCCATATAAATACCATAAACAGAATGCTCTCCATTGGTCGGGATGAGTGCAGCATTAATTCATGAAGCTCGTTATCTTTCAGGACAAAGCAACCTGCTTTGACTGGGACCACATTCACCACCATCAACATTCACGATGTTTACTGCCAGTGTACAAATGTGTACCATCACAAGGTGTGCTGCCACAACGGATCAAGGCTCCTTAAACTACACCTTCCAAGCCTGTCACCTCAAGCACCTACACAAACAAAAACAACAGACACATAGGAAACTCTCGTCTGCAAGTTCCCTTCACAACTACAGAGCACTCTAACTTGGAATGATATCATAATTCCTTCATTTGGACTTCAGCAAGGCTTTTGCTAAGGTCCTGCATGGGAGCTTGATAGCCAAGGTAATAACTCATGGAATCCAAGGAATTTTGGCAAACTGAATCCAGAATTGGTCGAGTGGCAGGAAGCAGAAGGTGACGGTTGAGGATTGTTTTTCTGACTGGAAGACTGTGTTCACTGGGGTCTCACAGGGGTCAGTGCAGGGGTCTTTGCTATTTGTGGTTTAAATAAATGATTTAGACTTTAATGTAGGAAGGTTGATCAAAAATTTCACAGTTGATACAAAAATTGTTGGGTGGTAAATAGTGAGGAGCATAGCCTTAGACTATAAAGGATATAGATGGGCTGGTCAGATGGGCAGATCAGTGGCAATTGGAATTCAATTTGAATAAATGTGAGGTGATGTACTTGGGCAGGACAAACATGAGAATATATGACCCTGGGAACCTGGGAAGCACAAAGAATCAAAGGGGCCTTGGTGTGCAGATACACTGGTCCCTTAAAACATCAGAAAAGGTGATAAAGTGGTTGAGAGGACATATACTACATTTGCCTTTATTAGTCAAGAAATAAAATTTAAGAGCAGAGGGGTTACGCTGGAACTATACAAAAACATTGGTTAGACCACAGCTATAGAGAACTGTGTACATTTCTGGAAGTCATATTATAGAAGGAATGTGGTAGCACTGGAGACAGTACAGAGCAGATTTACGAGGATGTTGTCTGGGCTGAAGAGTTTTAGTTATGAATAGAGACTGGACAGACTGAGATTGTATTCCTTGGAGCAGAGGAGACTGAGAGGGGACATGATTGAGATGTACAAAGTTATGAGGGGCATAGATAGACAGGAAGAAACTCTCCCCTTTGATGGAGGGATCAATGACAAGGAGGCCTAGATTGAAGGTAAGGGGCAGAAGGTGCAGAGGAGATGAGGAATAGTTTTATCAGCCAGAGGATGGTGGGAGTCTGGAACTCAGTGCCTATAAAGATGGTACAGGCAGAAACCCGCATAACATTTAAGAAGTATTAAATGTGCACTTGTGATGGTAATTCATACAAATGCTGGAAATAGGATTAGAATATTGTAGTTAAGGGGTTGTTTCTGACCAGTGCTAATGCTATGGGCCGAAGGGTCTTTTTTTGTGCTGTTGATCTCAAAACTCCTGGAACTCAGTCCTTAATAGCACAGTAAGCGGAGCTACACCCCAAGGACTATAATGGTTCAAGACGGCAGCTCAATGCAAACTTCCCAAAGGCAAAAAAAAAGTCATTAACTAGTTCCATCCAGTTATAGAGTCATAGACATGTACAGCACAGAAACAGACACTTTGGTCCAACTCATCCATGCTGACCAGATGTCCCAACCTAATCTAGTCCTGCCTGCCAGCACCGGGCCCATATCCCTCCAAACCCTTCCGATTCATCCAGATTTTAAATGTTGCAATTGTACCAGCCTCCACCACTTCC
The DNA here is from genome assembly GCF_004010195.1 of Chiloscyllium plagiosum. NCBI lineage: Eukaryota > Metazoa > Chordata > Chondrichthyes > Orectolobiformes > Hemiscylliidae > Chiloscyllium > Chiloscyllium plagiosum. The sequence continues at coordinate 46,671,642 of NC_057736.1, read as the reverse complement.
TCTGGCATCTCATTCCATACACGTACCACCTGCTGTGTGAAAAAGATGCCCCTTATGTCTCTTTAATATATTTCTCCTCTCACCCTAAACCGATGCCCTCGAGCTCTGGACTCTCCACAACCCAGGGAAGAGACTTTGTCTATCTATCCTATCCATGCCCCTCATGATTTTATAAACCTCTATGAGGTCAACCCTCAGCCTCTGATGCTCCAAGGAAAACAGCTCCAGCCTGTTCAACCTCTCCTTATAGCTCAAATCCTACAACCCTGGCAATATCCTTGTAAATCTTTTCTGAACCCTTTCAAGTTTCACAACATCCTTCCGATAGGAAGGAGACCAGAATTGCATGCAATGTTCCAAAAGTGGCCTAATCAATGTCCTGTACAGCCACAACATGACCTTCCAACTCCCATACTCAATATTCTGACCAATGAAGAAAAACATACCACTATCCTATCTACCTGGGACTCTACTTTCATGGTGCTATGAACCTGCACTCCAAGGTCACTTTGTTCAGCAACACTCCCTAGGACCTTACCATTAAGTGTATAAGTCTTGTTAAGGTTTGCTTTCCCAAAATGCAGCACCTTGCATTTATCTAAATTAAACTCCATTTGCCACTTCTGTCGAAATTAAACTCCATTGGCCCATCTGATCAAGATCCCGTTGTAATCTGAGGTAACCTTCTTTGCTGTCCACTACACCTCCAATTTTGGTGTCATTTGCAAACTTACTAACTGTGACTCCTATGCTTGCATCCAAATCACTGATCCTTGTGGCCTCAAGAGTGAAGGTAAATATTCTGATTTCTAAAACATGAGTGGTTTTTCCAAGAGTTGGTTTTGGCCAAATTAGCAATAAAAATGATGTATCTCCTTTTTAGCCCACATAACCAGCGGAAGACAGTACCTGTCTCCAATCAGTGAATTATAAAGTGAATACAGGATTTGGTAGTGCATAGAGGATTTGGTAACGAATCCAGGCTTGGACAGTGAATGGAGGATTGGATAGTAAATATAGGATTGGGTACAGAATACGGATTGGGTATAGAATACAGGATTGGGTACAGAATACAGGATTGGGTACAGAATACAGGATTGGGTACAGAATACAGGATTGGGGAGATAGGATTAGTTAGTAAGCAGTAGATTGGAGAATGCACAGAGGCTTGATAATGATCAGAGGACTGGATGGTGAACAGGGGACTGAATCGAGAGTAGAGAATTGGATAATGAATAGGAATTGAGTGATTACAGGATTGGACAGTGATTACAGGATTGGACAGTGATTAGAGGATTGGATAGTGATTAGAGGATTGGATAATGTTTACAGGATTGGATGGTGATTAGATGATTG
>NC_057736.1:46669092-46669786 GCF_004010195.1 Chiloscyllium plagiosum | reverse complement strand
GATTGATTTATAGCAGCCTCCATACCAGCACAGACAAAAAAATTGGAAACAGTAAAGCACAAAGGCAAAGGAACACACACTAGTATTGAGTGCCGTCAGCTTAGAATGCTGTACAACAGGAGCACAAATGAGAATTTAGGCACATAATTTGATTAATCTGCACAACGGCCATTGTAATAATGAATGGAAAGCTATGGTCCAGATTGTCCAGCCTCTGAGTATGAGAGATGATGCACTGAGGTCCTGAAATTCTCACTCCATCGGAATTTCTTGGGAAGCTTGAACATTCGAGGGACAATTTCCCTGCTACCCAGGATCCTCTGAAATATATCTGTTCAATATTTCAGTCAGTTCCGATTGGCTTACATACATTGATAGAAAATGTTGGGCAGTAAATTCTTAAATTAAGTCTTTGGTAACTATACAACTGGTACCCCAATCCCCAACATTGACACTGATCTCCTGACTCTTCCACTGAGCCGCCAACTTCCCCTCCATTCATCCAATTACCCCTTGAACAGATCAAACACCTCCCAACATGGAGCGAATTGTCCTAACTCCACACCCTTCTCACCTACCAACTTACTCTTTCCCCCATTACTTCACCCACACCTCACCCACACTTCACCTCACCCACTGACCACACCCACCCTACCCAGTTACCATACCCACTCTTCCCCCTCACCCACTGACC
>NC_057736.1:46663504-46669065 GCF_004010195.1 Chiloscyllium plagiosum | reverse complement strand
GTGACCAAAGCCACTCTATCTCTTCTTTACCTACTAACTACACCTATACTTCCCCCTCACCTAATGACTACACCCAGACCACCCCCTCACCCACTGATCACACGCACTTTCTCTGTCACCCACTGACCACACTCACACTAGCCTCTCACAAACTGACCACATCCACTTATCCACAGTATCGTCTCACTCAGTTACCTCACTGACCCTATTTCCCTTACTCCCTTACCACAGCCACCTAGCCCCCTCATGCACATACTGCACCCACTTATACGTTTATCTATTAATCTATTCACACAGATACACTCATTTGCTAACACATCGAAAAGCTGTTTAAGTGCCTCAAAGCTTTTCAGCATACTTGTGAACATTTACCAAGACATGGCTGCCAGTGCAGTAAAAGGTAGGTATGCCATCTATGTGATTTCCCTTCACAGATGTCTCTGAGATTGTCTGTGATGACAGAGTACTGAAGAATACCACATCAGCAGGATGGTCTGAAATACCAGGAAAAGTTGACAGTGTCACTTTTAGGCTCATCAGGGTTGGTAGGAAGGGAAGGCTTGGGCCTAAGGTGCCTGAACTCAGATGACTGATCTCCACACCCGATACCCAACAAGTGCTCCTGGCTTGCAAAGTTCCAGAATCAACTTTTCATGGGCAATTAAGTCCAATCAGCTATGCCTTGACACCATTGTCCATGTCACAAGAATGATTGACAAAAATAATACCACTAGTATGTATTAATTGTATATTAATTATTGACGTGGACAGCAGACACCTCAAGGCACGGGAGCAGTACCACAAATGCTGCCTATGCATGATCCTGAGAATCCGCTGGGAAGATGCACCAATACCAGCATCCTCGAACAGGCCAACATCCCCAGCATCGAGGCACTGACCACCGAGTGAAACTGTACTTTGTTGTGTCAGATGATGTGCCTTTGTAATGTGTATCTCAGAAAATCATTGCTTATAACGTGTCTGAGGATTAGCTCCAGTTCTATCCTTACTATAGGTACGAGGACTTTTGGAATATAACACATTGGGATAATAAGGATGCTCTACCAATTCGAGCAATATGGTTTTGAGTAAAATGAAACAGTTAATAGAAACAGTCTACTGCTTGGTTTTCAATTATTACTCACTTTAGCTCCAGGACGGCCAATTTCTCCAGGAAGACCAACTGGACCAGCAGGACCCTTAAAGTAATTAAACAAGGTTACATTAGTATCACAGATAAACTGCACGGAACTGACCTGAAGAAGTCATACCTGGCTTGAAACGTTAACTTGAAATGGTTCCACAGCTGAGTTTCTTCAGCATTTTCTGTTTTTGTCTCCAGAAGCAAACCTTCCAAAAGGAATATTTGGTGAAGGATCAGTGAGAAGCTTGTATAACATTCTCAATGTTTGGAAGCCTCCCATATTGGGGAGTATTTTCTGCACATTTAACCAGCAATGACAATGTTAACACACAAGTGATGTTTATTTCTCACAGTTTGGTGTTCAGAAGTATTGTAGGGTTGTATTAAACTTGTTAACCTGGTTATCCTGCCCTTAAAATAGTACGTGGATCTAGTCTCCTACAATACTTCTGAACACCAAACTCTGAGAAATAAACATTACTTGTGTGTTAACATTGTCATTGCTTTTTGAATGATTTGTTCTCTTTTATCCCTAGCTTCCTTGGCAATTGATTTATAGTAGTCATTAGATTCTTAATTCCAGATATTTATTGAATTCAAATTCAATACTGAATTGACCACCTGCCATAGTGGGATTTGAACCCAGGTCCCCAGAACATTATCTGGGTCTCTGGATTAACAGTCCAGTGCTGATACCACTAGGCCATCACCTCCCCCGTTAAATTAATTGCCCACTTAGCTGTTCAGTCTGCAAGTTTTCTTACATAAAGTCTTTATCTTCCTCAGAAATATAATTCCCAGTTTAGTTTGAGTTACTGGTTATTATGTAGAAATAATTAAAGTAAATTATGCATTATAATAACACCAGAACTGACCACTGTAAAGACTACCTTCTATCCTTTCAATCTGAACTTTTAACCTTACTTTCTACACTTTAATTTTTAGATAATTTGCCATCTACTCAGCTATTTGCCCCCTGACTCTACTTGACCTTTGTCATGAGCTTATTGTCTGGTATCCTCGTGAAGATCTTTTGAAACTCTAACTAAATATAATTCCATTGTCTACTCTGCCTGATGTCCCTCTAAAGAATTTTGACAGGTTAGCTTAGCATAACTTTGTGTCTGGAATCCAGTGATTCTGTCTGATTTGAAAGAGACATCCCACTGGGTACCCAATGTACCAGCAAGCTTCTAATGACAGGCTCTCTCAGTGTATAAAATGACACAGGTTGACATTTTATGTCAAAATAGGTCATAACCCTGCACAATCCAAACAGGTCCAATATATTTGTGGGCGGCACGGTGGCACAGTAGTTAGCACTGCTGCCTCACAGCACCAGAGACCCAGGTTCAATTCCCGACTCAGGCGACTGACTGTGTGGAGTTTGCACATTCTCCCCATGTCTGCGTGGGTTTCCTCCGGGTGCTCCGGTTTCCTCCCACAGTCCAAAGATGTGCAGGTTAGGTAAATTGGTCATGCTAAATTGCCCGTACTGTTAGGTAGGGGTAAATGTAGGGGTAGGGGTATGGGTGGGTTGCGCTTCGGCGGGGCGGTGTGGACTTGTTGGGCCGAAGGGCCTATTTCCACACTGTAAGTAATCTAATCTAATCTAATATGGAATCTGCCAAATGCAAGGGTTGAATTATTTTTGTCCTAACCTTCTCAATTGCCCTGCAATTTTCTCCCTTATTAAATGTATATCCTATTTCCTTTTGAAAAATATTATTGAATCTGCCTCAACTTCCCAATCATTGACATAAAATGGAAATGGAAAAAAAAACATTCAAGAGTGAAATGTCTAACACCCACTTTCCTTGAAACATGAATTGGAAACTTTACAACTCACACCCACCTAAAACATCTACATGCATCACAACCTTCTCATACCCGATAATAATTAATATTTCTATATATCTGTTACACTTACACGTGGTCCCATGGTTCCAGCCCCCTAAAAACAAACCAGATACAAAAAGTTATTAATTTAATTTCCATTTCAATTTTCACTTTCAATTGATTGTCCAGTAATCTGACCAAATGGACAAAATAGTTAGTAAGACAATGAAAATCCCCCTGGGGTGGGTGGGTCCAGAACGAGAGGGCATAGGTTTAGGGTGAGAGGGGAAAGATATAAAAGGGACCTAAGGGGCACCTTTTTCATGCAGAGGGTGGTGTGTGTATGGAATGAGCTGCCGGAGAAAGTGGTGGAGGCTGGTACAATTACAGCATTTAAAAGGCATCTGGATGTATATATGAATAGGAAGGGTTTAGAGGGATGTGGACCAAGTGCTGGCAAATGGGACTAGATTAGGTTGGGATATCTCGTCGGCATGGACAGGTTGGACCAAAGGGTCCGTTTCCGTGCTGTACATCTCTATGACTCTATGAAAGATACAAACAGTACTGCAGGCTATATAATAACCAAAGTCATACTCACTGGTGATCCTGGAAGCCCAGGGAAGCCCAGCTGACCCTGGAAAAGAAAAGAAAATATTTACTGAATACACAAGACAAGTGTAGAGAGGCTGAGGACAGATTGCTGAAAGCAAAATGTATCATGCAAAACCTTGGTTTGTGAAGTGATTCAAAACAGGCAAAGGTTTCCCTCTTTTTATCTTTTCATGCTAATTTTATCCAGTGACATCAACATTAATGAAATGGGCAGAGATGTGAAACACAAAAGCGGTCTTACATAAGACCTGTAATATGGGGAGTGGGCCTCACAGTGAGACCTGTCACAGTGGCATCTGCACCTATATTTATTATAAATCTAAGAATGATGATTAGTGAATGTGAAACCTTTATTGATTTAAGCAGTTTCTTACTGTAACTAGGCCAGACTCAGAGGTCAGTGTAATCTGAGGGTGAATGCAGGGTCTGATACTTTTATGAAAGAAAAAGTGGGCAGCTCGATCAGGAAGAAATAGATGGTGCTGTGAAACTTGCATTTAAAGAGTCCAGTGATTGGCAGAGGCTGGGGATGATGAGAGAGTGGAGCCTGAACAAACTGATAGGATGGTGTGCCATAAAGCTCACATGGATGTAAGGAAGGTGAAGGAAGGGAATGAGATAGAATGTTTATAAGAATAGAAAACTTCCAAACCGCAATAGTAAGGCGACAATGTGGGTGTTGAGCAAAGCAAAGCAGTTTCTCTCGTTGAGAGCCTGTTAAATCAGAGGAAAGGAGCCAACATTTCAATGGCTTCAATATTGATTCAGCCTCATTAGTGAGAACTAAGTTCATCTTTACCACATCCTTCACGCCACTGAAAACAATCCAAACATTATATAGTTAATTCAGCAGTTAATCTTCCAACATGTTAAGAAAGCTTCTGTATTAGCTCCTGCTGGGGCTGCTAATCCATTTGTTATTAATTACTCAGATGAAGAAAAGTCTTAAATTGCACCCTGTAATAATCCTGGGCTCACAGCTGTAATACACTCAGGGGTATGAAGGAAAATACTAAAACTGTCTAATTAAATTTGTTTCAGACATTCAGCTCTTTCCAAGGCCTTTTTCACTAATTGGTGCTTTCATCTCTCCCTCCAAAAGCAGTCATTTTAGATGACAGGTAAAGACCAAATTTAAGTATAATTGCCATCTCTCTGTAAAGGTTATATTGCTGAGAAAGGAGGGTTGGTGGACATAATATTTATTTGTATATAACTCCACAAATCAGGAATACCAGAGCCAGAACGTATGCAGTCTATTTAATGACCTGTGTATGAACTCACTCAAGGTTTGCAGCATGATAATTAGACTGTGTCGTCATCAAGTAACAGAGTTACGTTTCTGCAGCAGTCTCACAGGCTATGAAGATGTGGCCATTTCAAAGCAGCACATTATCCGGCCTGCTGTCAGAGCGCTGAGTTAAAATCAGGACATTTTAAAAATCACAATTTGTTCTTTAGGCTGATTCTGATTCTGTAAGATAGTCTGGCACCTGGTCTGTTCTCTATTACACAGACTGTTTAGGTGTATTAGAGGTTAAGGGATGCACGGACACTTGGCTACACTCCTCTGTTTTTCTTTAAAATAAATGCTTCTTTCTGGGAGGCTAGACAAGGTTTTAGTTTAATATCACATCCAAACTGTGGCATGTCTGAGTGCAACACTGCTTCAGTACTGCACTCAAGTGTTACAGAATCATACAGTATGGAAACAGATCCTTCAGTCCAACTAGTTCATGCAGACTGTGTTCCTGAACCAAATTAGTCCTACTAGCCTGCATTTGGCCCATATCCCTCAAACATTTCCTACTCATGTTAGAACATAGAACACAGAACATAGAAAAATACAGCGCAGTACAGGCCCTTTGGCCCTCGATGTTGCGCCGATCCAAGCCCACCTAACCTACACTAGCCCACTATCCTCCATATGCCTATCCAATGCCCGCCTAAATGCCCATAATGA
>NC_057736.1:46652928-46660486 GCF_004010195.1 Chiloscyllium plagiosum | reverse complement strand
AGACCATCCTGTTTATAGAGGTCCCATCTTCCCCAGAAAGAACCCCAGTTATCCAGATACTGGAATCCCTCCCTCCTGCACCATCCCTGTAGCCACGCATTTAACTCTTCTCTCTCCCTATTCCTCGACTCTCTATCACGTGGCACCGGTAACAAACCAGAGACAACAACTCTGTTTGTTCTATCTCTGAGCTTCCAACCTAGCTCCCTGAAAGCCTGCCTAACATCCTCAGCCCTCTTCCTACCTATGTCGTTGGTGCCAATGTGGACCACGACTTCGGGCTGCTCCCCCTCCCCCTTAAGGACCCGGAAAACACGATCATAGACGTCACGTACCCTTGCACCTGGGAGGCAACATACCAAACGTGAGTCTCTCTCGCCCCCACAATCGAGTCCCCAATAACTATTGCTCTGCTCTTCTCCACCCTTCCCTTCTGAGCAACAAGGACAGGCTCCGTGCCAGAGGCCTGAACCCCATTGCTTACTCCTGGTAAGTCCCCCCCCCCCCCCCCCCCCCCCACAAGTATCCAAAACGGTATACTTGTTCTTGAGGGGAACGGCCGCAGGGGGTCCCTGCACTGGCTGCTTCCTCCCAGTCCCCCTCACTGTCACCCAAATGTCTTTTAAATGATATAACTGTACCTGTATCTACTACTTCGTCGAGCAGGTCATTCCACACATGGACCACTCTTTGTATAAAAAAGTTGCTCCTCATATCCTAATCAAATCTCTCCTCTCACCTTAAAAAATTGCCCCTTAGTACTGAACTCCTCCACCCTAGGGAAAAGACACTTGTTATTCACATTATCTATGCTCCTCATGATTTTATAAATCTCTTAAAGGTCACTCCTCAATATTCTACATTCCAATGAAAAAAGGTCCCATTAACTCAAACTTTCCATTCTTGGCAACATCCTGGTAAATCTTTTCTGAACCCTCTTCAATTTAATAATATCCTTTCTAATGCAGGGCACCCAGAACTGTATACTATGCCAGGAGAGGCCTCACCAACATCCTATACCTCAACATAATGTACCAACTCCTATACTGAAGGGTCTGAGCAATTGATGCCAAACACCTTCTTAAGCACCCTGTCTACATGTGATGCAAATTTATTCCAAATTATGTATCTCTGGTCTACAATACTATCCAGGGTCCTACCATGAATTATATAAACTCTGCCCTTGTTTGTTTTACAAAAATGCAATACCTCACCATTATCAAATCCAAGGTATGTGTTCATGGCTTGGAATTTTAATCAACAGTCGTGTGACTAAGAGGTGAAAGTGCTCCCTACTACGCCAAGGCACTGACTTCAATATGATGCATAGAACAGATAAGGATTTCCCAAACTGAGGGATGTGACCCCCTAGTGGGGTCACCAGATAAAATCTTGGGCTTATGATCTCCTATGCAGCAATGACTGCATGGAGCTACAACCAAGAGCTGTCAGCTGCAAGGCTCTTTAAACTTCACTGCTTTTTTAAAAACAGTGGGAATATACTAAGCTGCCCAAACTTCTGGGCCCGAATTCTGTACTAAAAGGCCTGACTGAGAGCTCAGTTGTTTTTCATTTAAAAGCCCTGTGAATTAGAAAGCTCTCCTACATCCACTGTTCTCACAGATCTCTCACCTTGCCCCTTATACATGAATCCCACCCACTGCATGCTCAAAGGCAAAGCCCCCAATGTCACAGATCTTGGATCTCAACATCTGTGAGCACCAAAATGCTCATAATGAAGACCAATTTTTGAAGCTGTGAATTAGATGGAAAAAATCATGGAGATGCACCAAAACAAGCTAGAGAAACAAAACAGAAATTTTTTTCAATGTTAGGTGTAGCTTATTAATTGAGGATCAATAATCCACTCCTGCTGTTTGTGTAGATTAGTGGCACTGATTGGCCGGTTCTTCCCAATATCATTCATCAGTCCTTTATCGCCCCTCTTATCCCCTCCGCCACCCAAACTCACACAAACCTATCAACACACAGATTACACAGTTGGGTTTGAGCAAAATGTACACTTTCATAACAGTTGTCGGGCTCAGAATGCTGTAGGAAGAATGACTCCTTTCAGACTGTGCCAGAGGCAGTACCTAACAGTATAAACTTACTTTCTGAACTGTAGAGTTAGTGTGATGCTTAAACACAAAAAGCAGGCTCTGTCTCAGTGCTTATTACAGTTATACAGGAAGGCAGTACATTCCATCCTCACCACACAGCTGCAAGTGACTTGTCTGCATAATATTGATCGGCACACAAATAAGGGGCCTTTATTCAGACAAAGCAATGGGAAGAGTGATTTAAATGGGCTTCCTTGGCCCTGTGCACTTTGATGAAATTACTGCACCTTGTTTCTTTTTTTGCTTAATTCTCAATCTTACATTTTAAAAGATTTGTTTCATTTTTTCCACTCATTTCAGAATGACTTGCTGGATTCTAGGGAATGAGAGGCAATCCTGCTTATTGAAGTTTTATGATTTTCATTGCTGGCGAACTTCAAGCACTACCACAATTTGTCAGTTATCAAATGTAGAGGAAGGTTATCTCCAGTCTACATTGGTAAAGGTGCATTACTATGTAGGCACTTAGGGAATGGGATTGCTGCAAAGTGATTAAACCAACACAAAACTTTCTTGTATCTCAATGTTTGGCCTTTTCCTCAAGTGAATGGAATACAAAATTAGGGATCTGACACGTCAGTTTGTGCACAACTTTGGTCAATTCCCATTCACAATATGGCATTCAGTTTTGGTTGACAAATTTCAGGCTGGACACATTGGTTTTGGTGGGGATTGTTGAGCATAGATATGGAATTTAAAATAGTCAATTATAAGACAAATTAGATAAACATTGGACTAATTCCTTCAGTTTAGGATCTGTTCAAGGTGTTCAACCTGATAAAAGTATTTTATAGGGTAGATAGTGTGAAATTACCCAATGGGAATCAGGAGGAAAGATCTCCTCTAGTTGGAGTCATACCTGGCACAAAGGAAGGTGGTTGTGCTTGTTGGAGGTCAGTCCTCTCAGTTCCAGTACAATTCTGCAGCAGTGTTCTGACTATTTTTAGCTGTTGCATCAATGGCCTTCCTTTTAGTATAAGGTGAGAAGTGGGGATTATTGCTGATGATTGTGCAATGTTCAGCACCAGTTGTGACTCCTCAGATCCTGAAGCAGTCTGTGTCATTGCAGCAAAACCTGGACATGTCCAAGCTTAGACTGATAAGTGGTATATAACATTTTTGCCATATGAGTGTGATGAAGGTTGAGAACATATCATTATGATTGGGGAACTTGGGTTGTAAAATAAAAATAAATGTGTGTTTTTGGGTTTCAGTTTTGTGAAGGTGACTTTTTTAAAGGATTACAAATTAATTTTTTAAGCAGCAGGTCAAAGAAGCATTTCTAATATGTCATGTGACTTAAGCTAAATGACAAGAGAAACTACCTGATGAGACAATTGGTGAAACAAAAACAGAAAATGCTGGAGTGTCTCAGCAAGTTTGGCAGCATCTGTGGAGAGGAAACAGAGTTAACCTTGTGAGTCCTCAGTTTCAAGTTCTGTAAAGGTCATATCAGACTGTTAATTTTGTTTCTCTCTTTATTGATGCTATCAGATCTGTTGGGTTTCTCCAATATTTTCTGCTTTTATTTCAGATTTCTAGTTTCTGCAATACTTTATTTTTATTTCCTATACATTTGCATAATAAATGTCTGTTCTTTTGTCAAAAGTGCATTGGGAGCACCTTGTGAACATGCCCAATGACTGATCACCCCAGTAGCCAAATTGCAAGGTTAAAAATGGCAGGACATAAATTCAAAGAATTTAAAAGAGACCTGTGAGTCTTCTTGGATGATTGGCGAAAAAGGTGATGCCATTAAACAACAGCAGCCTGGTCGAAGGATGCCACCCAGGTTAGTACCATTGTCATCAAGAGGAAGAATAGCCAGCACTGAAGGAAGGAGCACAGTGACCTTCTCTATTTCACTGGGGTAATTGCCACGCACTCTGCTATCTCACAGTTACTCTGTCCCATCTGTTGCACCCACCTAACAGCAAGGTTCATGCTCTTGTCATTCTCAATATGGCCTACAGTATATTTCCTCACTCACACTCACCACCTCCCCCAACACCACTAATGCTGCATGGCCTTTGCAATGCCCATCCACTCACTTGGGAAACCTCACCACTTTTCAACAACCTGCACCATCTCGAATAGCCATGGCACTCACTTTTAGGCTACCAAACAGTCAAGATAGTGTGAGGAATGGTACTAATCAGAAGATGAGGAAAGCAAATAGCTTTGCCAACATAGTTACCATGGGTGACTTCAATCTGCAAATTGACTGGGTAAATCAACGGAGCACTAAAGGTGTGGAGGATGATTTTCTGGAGTGGGTTAGGAAGGGTTTTTTAGATCAGTATGTTGAAGAGCCAACTGGAGGACATGGTATTTTCAATCTGGTAAAAATAATGAAAAGGGGCTAATTAACAATCTTGTTCGAAAAGAATCTTTACTGATGGATGAACACAATATGACAGATTTTACATTATGTTTGATTATGTTCATTCCCAGGCAAGGATATTACTTTTGAATAAGGGAAATTATGAATACATGCGATACATATTTACTGATTAATGGAAAATCTATTAAAACATGGCTACAAACAGGCAATGTATCATCATTAAAGCACCATTGCATAACTTACAGCAATTATACTTTTTTTCAAGGTGAAAATATTCAAAAAAAATGGTCAACCATTTGGCTAACAAAGGAAATTCAGAATTGTAGCAGATTAAAATAGAAGGCCAGAAATAACAGTAATTTTGAGTGCTGGGAGGTCAATAGAATACAACATTGTAGGACCCAGAAACTGATAAGAGAAGAGAGAATAGAATATGAAGGCAATCTAGCAAACCAAATAAAAGTGGACTGAGAAAACTTCTATAGGAATGTCAAAGGGATTTAACTGAGGAAGGTGAAGTAAATCTCCCAAAACTACAGATCCAGATAGTTAAGGATAGTGAGGAGTTGAAGGAAATTAGTATAGGTGCACAATCCTTTATCCAAAATGCGCGGGACCAGCTGGTTTTTGGAATTCTGAATTTTTCGAATTTCAGAATAAGTGTGTGTTCGATTGTGAAATTTTTAAAAATCTTACCAGAGGAGCAGACTCACTGAGTAAAACGGGCCTTGAAACAGAATTGAGGCCTGCCAGTGCTGGGCCATGCCCATCTACATTGCATCTGAGTAACACACATCGAGTGGGTATGGAGTGAGTCTCTCTCTCTCACTGCAACCTCCAGGTCATCTCTTCTGCCCTCAAGCTTACTCTTTGCTACCTTCCCCTAGCCCCACCCCCCTCCCACTTATCTCTCCACCCTGGAGGCTCCCTGCTTCCATTCCTGATGAAGGGCTTTTGCCCGAAACGTTGATTTTCCTACTCCTCAGATGCTGCCAGACCTGCTGTGCTTTTCCAGCACCACTCTAATCTAAACTCTGGTTTCCAGCATCTGCAGTCTTCACTTCCGCCGCCTTAACTGTTTGCCCGCCAAACAACCTTGTTAATGAGAAAAAAACCTTCACAAAAAACCTTCGGACTTTGGAGCTTTTTGGATTTCGGGATTTCGAATAAAGGGCTGTCTATCTGCATTAGTAAGAAGATAGTACCAGAGACATTAATGGTGGTGAAAGCTGATAAATCCCCAGGACATGACGGTCGACATCCCAGGATGTAGGAGGAAATGGTTTGAGAGAATAGTTGATGCATTGATAACTATCTTTCTAAATTCTATACATTCTGGAATAATTCCTGTGGGCTGGGAGGCAGCAAATGACTCTGTAAGAAGAGAATGAGAGAGAAATAGAGAACTACAGATCTGTTCGCCTTTTGAAAGTAGGTTTTATTTATTAATTCACAAGTGTTGTTAGCAGGGCCAGCATTTTTTGCCCATCCTAGCTGTCCATATTACAGAGGAGGAAGTGCTGGATGTCTTAAAACGCATAAAGGTGGATAAATCACCAGGACCTGATCAGTTGTACCCTAGAACTCTGTGGGAAGCTAGAGAAGTGATTGCTGGGCCACTTGCTGAGATATTTGTATCATCGATAGTCACAGTTGAGGTGCTGAAAGACTGGAGGTTGGCTAACATGGTGCCACTGTTTAAGAAAGGTGGTAAGGACAAGCCAGGAAACTAGAGACGAGTGAGCCTGACGTCGGTGGTGGACAAGTTGTTGGAGGGAGTCCTGAGGGACAGGATGTACATGTATTTGGAATGGCAAGGACTTATTAGGGATAGTCAACATGGCTTTGTGCGTGGGAAATCATGTCTCACAAACTTGATTGAGTTTTTTGAAGAAGGAACAAAGAGGATTGATGAGGGCAGAGCGGTAGATGTGATCCATATAGACTTCAGTAAGGCGTTTGACAAGGTTCCCCATGGGATTTATCCACCTTTATGCATTTCAAGACATCCAGTACTTCCTCCTCTGTAATATGGACATTTTGCAAGGTGTCATCATCTATTTCCCTACATTCTATATCTCCCATATCCTTTTCCACAGTAAATACTGATGCAAAATATTCGTTTAGTATCTCCCCCATTATCTGCGGCTCCACACAAAGGCCGCCTTGTTGATCTTTGAGGGTCCCTATTCTCTCCCTAGTTACCCTTTTGATCTTAATATATTTGTAAAATCCCTTTGGATTCTCCTTAATTCTTTTTGCCAAAGTTATCTCATGTCCCCTTTTTGCCCTCCTGATTTCCCTCTTAGATCTCACGGAATACAGGGAGAACTAGCCATTTGGATACAGATCTGGCTCAAAGTTAGAAGACAGAGGGTGGTGGTGGAGGGTTGTTTTTCAGACTGGAGGCCTGTGACCAGTGAAGTGCCACAAGGACTGGTGCTGGGTTCTCTACATTTTGTCATTTACATAAATGATTTGGATGCGAGCATAAGAGGTATCATTAGTAAGTTTGCAGATTACACCAGAACCTTGACCAAATGGACCAATGGGCCGAGAAGTGGCAGATGGAGTTTAATTCAGATAAATGTGAGGTTCTGCATTTTGGGAAAGCAAATCTTAGCTGGACTTATACACTTAATCCCTACGCTCTTGGATTAATGAGTTCAACACGCGGTGTGACATCGAACAATTCTTCCGCCGCCTTCGCCTCCGTGCCTACTTCTTTAACCAAGACTCTCGCCCACCCTCTGACGACCCCTTCTCCCGCCTCCAACACACCCCATCCACCTGGACACCCCGTGCTGGCCTCCTACCTGCCCTCGACCTCTTCATAACCAACTGCTGCCGTGATATTAACTGCCACCTGAACTCCCCCACCCCTCTCACCCACTCCAACCTCTCACCCTCAGAACGTGCAGCCCTCCACTCACTCCGTTCCAACCCCAACCTCACTATCAAACCAGCAGACAAGGGAGGCACGGTAGTAGTTTGGCGCACCGACCTCTACACCGCTGAGGCCAAACACGAGCTCGCAGATACCTCCTCCTACTGCCCCCTTGACCATGACCCCACCCCCCACCACCAAACC
>NC_057736.1:46635402-46651066 GCF_004010195.1 Chiloscyllium plagiosum | reverse complement strand
TCCCGACCTCTCCGCCCCCACCCCCGTCTGACCTATCACCCTCACCTTGACCTCTTTCCACCTATCACATTTCCGACGCCCCTCCCCCAAGTCCCTCCTCCCTACCTTTTATCTTAGCCTGCTGGACAAACTTTCCTCATTCCTGAAGAAGGGCTTATGCCCGAAACATCGATTCTCCTGTTCCCTGGATGTTGCCTGACCTGCTGTGCTTTTCCAGCAACACATTTTCAGCTCTGATCTCCAGCATCTGCAGACCTCACTTTCTCCTTATACACTTAATGATAAGGTCCTAGGGAGTGTTGCTGAACAAAGAGACCTCGAAGTGCAGGTTCATAGCTCCTTGAAAGTGGAGTCATAGGTAGATAGGATAGTGAAGAAGGCGTTTGGTATGCTTTCTTTTATTGGTCAGAGTACTGATTACAGGAGTTGGGAGGTCATGTTGCAGTTGTACAGGACATGGGTTAGGCCACTGTGGAATAATGTCTGCAATTCTGGTCTCCTTCCTATCGAAAAGATGTTGTGAAACCTGAAAGGGTTCAGAAAAGATTTACAAGAATGTTGCCAGGGTTGGAGGATTTGAGCTACAGGGAGAGGCTGAACAGGCTGGGGCTATTTTCCATGGAGCGTCAGAGGCTGAGTGGTGACCTAATCGAGGTTTACAAAATTATGAGGGGCATGGATAGGATAAATAGACAAAGTATTTTCCCTGGGGTCAGAGAGTCTAGAACCTGCGAGAGAGGGGCATACACCTGCTCTCCATCACCCTAGCTCTGGTCCTTTATTCAAAAAAAGAGGGAGATAGAAAGCACAAACTACAGACCAGTTATCTTAACATATGTCATAGGAAAATGTTAGAAGCTATCATTAAAGACATTAAAACAGGGGCACTTGGATACATTTGAGGTTATCAGGCAGAGCCAACATGATGTGATTCCTGAAGAAGGGCTTTTGCCTGAAATGTCGATTTCGAAGCTCCTTGGATGCTGCCTGAACTGCTGTGCTCTTCCAGCACCACTAATCCAGAATCTGGTTTCCAGCATCTGCAGTCATTGTTTTTACCTCCATGGTTTGTCAAAAAGCAATCCAAATAAACTAACAAAATCAAAACAAAGAACAGCAGATACTGGAAATCTGAAACAGAAACAGAAATTGCTGGAGAAATTCAGCAGGTCTGGCAGCATCTGATGATGTGGAGCATCAGAAGAAGGGTCACTGGACTTGAAATGTTAACTATCTCTCCAGCAATTTCTGTTTTTATTTATGCTTAACTAATTTATTGGAGTTCTTTCAAGAAGTAACTTGTGCTATTGATGAAAAGGAACCAGTGGATGTATTGTATTTAGATTTTTGTATTTGATAAAGGGTATTGTGGAAAATAAAAGCTCATGGTGTAGGGGATAACCTATTGGCATGGCTAGTTGATCAGCTGGCAAACTGGAGACAGTGCATAGGAATCAGGCTGGCAGGATATCAGGAGTGGTGTGCCAGAAGGGTTGGTGCTAGGACCTCAACTTTTATAATTTAAACAAATGGTTTGGATGAAGGGATAGATAGCATTGTAACTACATTTGCTGATGACAGAAAGATAGGTAGGAAACTGAATTGTGAAGAGCACATTGGAATCTCAAAAAGATATAGATAGTTTAAGTGACTGGGCAAAGATCTGGCAAATGGAATACCATGTGGCAAAGTGTGGAATTGCCCATTTTGGCAGAAAAATACAAAATAAGCATATTATCTAAATGATGAGAGGTTGCACAGCTCTGAGACACAGAAGGATCTGGGTGTCCTTGTGCATAAATCACTGAAGGTTAGTATGCAGGTACAGCAAGTAATTTGGGAAGTTAATAGAATGTCATGTTTTATTACAATTGGAATTAAAAGCAAGAGTTATGCTTCACTTATACAGGGCACTGGTGAGACCACATCATAGATTCATAGAATCCCTACATTCAGCCCATCGAATCCACACCAACCCTCTGAAGAGCACCCCACCTGACTCACCCCATCACTGTAAACCTGCATTCCCTGTAGCTAACCCACCTCACCCACACATCCATGTGCCAATCCACTTCAAGTGCACATCTTTGGACTGTGGAAAGAAACCATCGGACATGGAGTAAACTCACAAAGACACAGAGAGAATGTGCAAACTCCACACAGACAGTTGTCCAAGGGTGGAATCAAATATGGGTCGCTGGTGCTATGAGGCAGCATTGCTGACCAGTGAGCCATCATGCCACCCATCTGCAGTACTGTGTACAGTTCTGGTCAGTGTACTTAGGGAAGGATGTTAACATGGTGGAAACAGTTCAGAGAAGGTTTACTAGAATAATACCTGGAATGGCCAACCCTTATCGATGCCCTAAAAATAAGTTAGTTTTAGGGCCAACCCTTATCGATGCCCTAAAAATAAGTTAGTTTTAGGGCACTTAGGGAAGCGTAACAAATGTGTCAGTGGTGCCCAAATCCCTTGAAAGAATCCCTTGAAATGGCCAACCATTTAGGTATAGGATGTGATTTCCTCAAATTTCAAAAGCAGCAATTACTGTATTAGAAGCTGATGCATTATTTTGGATCTTTGAGGGGAAAAAGATCAAAACAATAGTACTTTTAAAAGGAGGAAGACAGACAAAGGCAGGTCAGAGAAAGAAACCAATACTGCTGTTGGAAACATCAGTGAATCTGCATAGTTACTGCCTTGGTTGTTTGAGTTCAAGTATCTCTGGACATTGGAATGTGTCTAAGAAAAATTAACAAACAGCTGACCTTGGAGGAACCTGTTTGGGAGAGTTCAGAGCATGGGAGAAGCTAAGTGTATAGTTTTTATGTGTAACCTGCAATAGCAAGTAGATTCGATTAGATTCCCTACAACGTGGAAACAGGTCCTTTGGCCCAACAAGTCCACACCGACCCTTCGAAGAGTAACCCACCAGGACCCATTTCCCCTCTGACTAATGCACCTAACACTGTGCTACTTAACATGGCCAATTCACCTGACCTGCACATCTTTGTGACTGTGGGAGGAAACCAGAGCACCCAGAGGAAACACACGCAGACACGGGGAGAGTGTTTGACTCCACACAGGCAGTCACCCAAGGCTGGAATCGAACCTGGGACCCTGCTGTGAGGCAGCAGTGCTAACCACTGAGCCACCGTGCCGCCAGTAGAGTGAGATTTTTTTTGTTTACATGTCTTATTGAGATCTGTCTCTTGATTAAAATTTAAAAATATAAAACTTAGATACTAAGTTAGCCTGGAGCAGTGTTTTTTAGTGCAATAAGATGGTGCTATTTTCTGGGTCTGTAGATTGTTAAGGAGCAAAGATGGCCTTCAGAGAGTGATGTGGTCTTCCTGTCAGATGTGGGATATTAGGGAGAGTTTCCATGTTACTGATTATCATCTCTACAGGAAGTGTCTTTGGTTGCAAATCCTATCAGATTTCATGGATTGGTTGGAATGTCAGTGAGAGACAGTAAGGAATTTACAGGAACTAGGGGCCATGATGGATAGCAGTTGTAGAACAAAGATAATTACAGCACACGAACAGGCCCTTCAGCCCTCCAGGCCTGTGCTGATCTAGATCCTCTATCTCAACCTGCCTTCTATTTTTTAAGAATCTGTATCCCTCTGCTCCCTGCCCATTCATGTATCAGTCTGGATACATCTTAAATGACGCTACTGTCCAGTCTCAACCACCTCCTCTGGCAACGCATTCCAGGCACCCACTATCTTCTACATAAAGAACCTTCCACGCATATCTCCCTTAAACTTCTCCCCTCTCACCTGGAACTCAAGACCCCTAGTAACTGAATCCCCCACTCTGGGAAAAAGCTTCTTGCGATCCATCCTGTCTATATCTCTCGTGATTCTGTATACCTCAATCATGTACCCCCCTTACCTCCATCTTTCTAATGAAAATAATCCTAACCTACTCAACCTATCTTCATAGCTAGTGCCCTCCATACCAGGCAACATCCTGGTGAACCTTCTCTGCACCCTCTCCAAGGCATCCACATCCTTTTGATAATATGGCGACCAGAACTGTATGCAGTATTCCAAATGTGTCCGAACCAAAGTCTTGTGCAACTGTAACATGACCTGCCAACTCTTGTAATCAATATCCTGCCCAACAAAGGAAAGCATGCTGTTTGCTTTCTTGACCACTCTACTGACCTGCGTTGCCACCTTCAGGGAACAATGGACCTGAACACCCACATTTCTCTGGACATCAATTTTCCCCAGAATGTTTCCATTTACTGTATAGCTCACTCTTGAATTAGATCTCACATCACCTCACATTTGCCTGGATTGAACTCCATCTACCATTTCTCCGCCCAAATCTCTGATCTATCTATATTACTCTTGAATTAGATCTTCGAAAATGCATCACCTCACATTTGCCTGGATTGAACTCCATCTACCATTTCTCCGCCCAAATCTCTGATCTATCTATATTCTGCTGTATTCTCTGACAGTCCGCTTCACTATCTGCTACTCCATCAATCTTAATATCATCTTCAAACCTACTAATCAGATCACCCATATCTTCTTTCAGATCATTTATGTAAATCACAAATAACAGTGGTCCCAGCACAGATCCCTGTGAAGCATCACTGATCACAGCTCTCCATTTTGAGAAACTCCCTTCCACTACTACTCTCTGCCTCCTGTTACCCAGCCAGTTCTTTACACATCTAGCTAGTACAGAGGAACCTCAATTACCTAGCATTTGCTTATCTGAATTTCAGATTATCTAGACAAGATTGCAAGATCCTGATGCTTGGCTAAATTGCGTTATCCGGCATTCGATTATCCAAACATTTGGTTATCCGAACAAAATACTCCCCACTCATGTTGTTCGGATAATCAAAGTTCCTCTGCACACCCTGGACATCATGCAACTTCTCTTTCTCCATTAGCCGACCGTGGGGAACCTTATCAAACACCTTACGGAAGTCCATGTATATGATATCTACAGCCCTTCCATGATCAATCAACTTTGTCACTTCCACAGAGAATTCTATTAAGTTGGTAAGCTATGAACTTCCCTGCACAAAACCATGTTGCTTATCACGGATTAGCCCACTTTCTTCCAAATGGGAATAGATCCTATCCATAAGTATCTTCTCCAGCAGCTTCCCTACCACTGACATCAGGCTCGCTGATCTATAATTACCTAGATTATCCCTGTTACCCTTCTTAAGTAAGGGGACAACATTAGCATTTCTCCAGTCCTCCGGGACCTCATCTGCGTTCAAGGATGCTGTTAAGGCCCCAGCTATTTCCTCTTTCACTTCCCTCAGTAAACTGGGATTAATCCCATCTGAACCTGGAGACTTGTCCACCTTAATGCCTTTTAGAATACCCAACATTTCCTCCCTCCTTGACCTAGAGTAATCAAACATCTATCCCTAAAGCTCAATATCCATCATGTCCCTCTCCTCAATGAATACCGAACCAAAGTATTCATTAAGAATCTCATCCATTTTCTCTGACTCCACGCATAACTTTCCTCCTTTGTCCTTCAGTGGGCCAATCATTTCTCTAGTTATCCTCTTGCTCCTGAAATATGAACAAAAGGCTTCGGGGCATTCCTTAACCATGTTTGCTAAAGATATTTCATGGTGTATGGAATGAGCTGCCAGAGGAAGTGGTGGAGGCTAGTACAATTGCAACATTTAAAAGGCATCTGGAAGGGTATATGAATAGGAAAGGTTTGGAGGATATGGACTAGGTGATGGCAGGTGGGACTAGATTGGGTTGGGCTATCTGGTTGGCATGGACAAATTGGGCCAAAGGATCTGTTTCCATGCTGTACATCTCTATGACTCTATGACTCTGTGACCTCTTTTAGCCCTCTTAATTACTTGTTTCAGATTGGTCCTACATTCCCAATATTCTTCCAAAGCTTTGTCTGTTTTCAGTCGCCTAGACTTCATGTATGCTTCCTTTTTCCTCTTAGCTAGTCTCACAATTTCACCTGTCACCCATGGTTCCCTAATCTTGCCATTTCTATCCCTCATTTTCACAAGGACATGTCTGCCCTGCACTCTAATCAACCCCTCTTTAAAAGCCTCCCACATATCAAACAGCTGCTTCCAATCTACATTCCCCAGCTCCTGCTGAATTTTGCTTTAGTTGGCCTTCCCCCAGTTTAGCATTCTTTCTTTAGGACCACTCTCGCCTTTGTCCATGAGTATTCTAAAACTTACAGAATTGTGATCACTATTTCCAAAGTAATCCCCACTGAAACTTCAACCACGTGGCCGGGCTCGTTCCCCAACACCAGGTCCAGTGTGTTCCCTTCCTGAATTGGCTAATTTACATACGGCTCTATAAAACCCTTCTGGATGCTCCTCACAAGTTCTGCCCCATCTCAACTTCTAACACTAAGTGAATCCCACTCTTTCCCTTAGTTACATTGAGTTCATGATCTAGTTCCTTATAAGCCTTTAGTTACTATCTCCTTACTATCCATTAACCTCCTCATTTGGTTCCCATCCCCCTGCCACATTAGCTTAAACCCTCCAAAACAGCGTTAGCACCCTTCTGGATGCTCCTCACAAGTTCTGCCCCATCTCGACTTCTAACACTAAGTGAATCCCACTGTTTCCCTTAGTTACATTGAGTTCATGATCTAGTCCCTTATAAGCCTTTAGTTACTATCTCCTTACTATCCATTAACCTCCTCATTTGGTTCCCATCCCCCTGCCACATTAGCTTAAACCCTCCAAAACAGCGTTAGCAAAAGCATCCCCAAGGACATTAATTCCAGTCCGGCCCAGGTATAGACCGTCCAATTTGTAGTAAAACCAGAACTGGTCCCAATGTCCAAAAATCTAAACCCCTGCCTCTTGCACTATCCCTCAAGCCACATACTCATCCATTCTTTCATTTCTACTCTGACAAATACATGGCACTTGTAGCAATCCTGAGATCACTACTCTGAGGTCCTACTTTTTAACTTGGCTCCTAACTTCCTAATATACCATTATACCATTCAGGGGTCATCTTTTTCAACTATAGAATTGCCTATCTACTCCCCTTACAATTGAATCCCTTCTGACTATAGCCCTTCCACTCTTTTCCTGCCCTTCTGTACATCAGAGCCAGCCATGGTGCCATGAACCTGGCTACTGCTGCCTTCTCCTGGTGAGCCAACTCCCCCAATTGTATCCAAAACAGTATACATGTTTTGGAGGCAGTTGACCACAGGGGACACCTGTACTGCCTTCCTGCTCTTTCTCTGTCTTTTGGTCACCCATTCCCTTTCTCGCTCAGCAATCCTAATCTGCAGTGTGACCAATTCACTAAATGTGCTATCCACAACCTCCTCAGCATTGCGTTTGCTCCAAAGTGAGTCCATCCGCAGCTCCAGAGCCATCATGCGGTCTAACGAGAGCTGCAGCTGGACACACTTCCTGCACGTGAAGGAGCCAGGGACATCAGCTGTGTCCCTGAGCTCCGTCATTGAGCAAGAGGAACATTACTCAGCTCTGGGATCTCCTGCCATTTTCTAATCTTAAGATTCATCTTAGGAAGGGAGAAAACCCGCAGATACAGTCAGGTAGATGGGTTATCTCCAGGAAAGGTAGGAGAGGTAGGCAGGTAGTGCAGGAGTCTCCTGTGGCTACCCCCATGTCAAACAAGTATGCTGTTTTGGAAAATGTAGAGGGTGATTGACTGTCAGACGAATGTAGCACTGACAGCCAAGTTTCTGGAACAGAAATTGGCTCAAATGTAACGAAGAGTATATCAGGTTACAAGCAATCGACTTTGATAGGGGACACTCTAATGAGAGGCACAGACAGATGTTGCTGCAGCTGCAGCAAAAACTCAGAATGGTGTGCTGTCTCCCTGGTGCCAGGATCAAGGATGTCTTAGAGAGGGTGCAGAATGTTCTCAAAGGGGAGGGGGACCAGCAGGAGGTCATTGTACACATTGGAAAATAGGAAGGGAAAAGGATGAGATTCTGAAGGGAGAATATAGAAAGTTAAGCAGGAATTTAGAAAGGAGGTCCTCGAGGGTAGCAATATCAGGATTGCTCCTGATGCTCCAAATTAGTGAGGATAGGAATAGGAGGATAGAGCAGATGAATGCATGGCTGAGGAGCTGGTGCAGGGGAGAAGAGTTCACATTTTGGATCACTGGAATCTCTTCTGGGGTAGAAGTGAACTATATAAGAGGGACAATTGCAATTGAATTGGAAGGAGACTAATATACTAATTTACAGGGGGATTTGCTAGAGCTGCTCGGGAGGATTTAAACTAGTAAGGTGGAGGTGGGGTTGGGGGGGGTTGAGACCCAGGGAGATAGTGAGGAAAGATATCAATCTGAGACTGGTACTGTTGGGAAAAGGTGCAAATTAAATAGTCAGGGCAGGCAGAAACAAATCACAGAATGAGGGAGGACTGATAATTTAAACTGCATTTATTTCAACGCAAGAGGCCTAACAGGGAAGGCAGATGAACTCAGGGCATGGTTAGGAACATGGGACTAGGATATCATAGCAATTATAGAGACATGGCTCAGGGATAGACAGACTGGCAGCTTAATGTTCCAGGATACAAATGCTACAGGAAGACTGGAAAGGGAGGCAAGAGAGGAGGGGAAGTGGTATTTTGGATAAGAGATAACATTACAACTGTACTTAGGGAGGATATTCCTGAAAAACATCCATGGACATTATTAGGGTGGAACTGAGAAATAGGAAAGGGATTATTACCTTATAGGGATTGTATTAAATAACACCCAATAGTCAGCAGGAAATTGAGAAACAAATTTGTAAGAAGATCTCAGTTATCTGAAAGAACAATAGGGTTGTTATGGTAAGGGAATATAACTTCCCAAACATCGACTGGGACTGCCATAGTGTTAAGGGTTTCGATGGAGAGGAATCTGTCAAATGTGTACAAGACAATTTTCTGATTTACTATGTGGATGTACCCACTGAGAAGGTGCAAAACCCGAGCTACTCTTGGGAAATAAGGCAGAGCAAGTGACTGAGGTGTAAGTGGGGAGCACTGTAGGGCCAGCAACCATAATTGTTCTTACAGATAGATCGGATTTAAAAGTTTAAGTTCTAAATTGGAGGAAGGTCAATTTTTATGATGTAAGGCAAGAACTGCCTTGTGGCAGCATGATGGCTCAGTGGTTAGCACTACTGCCTCATTGTGCCAAGGACCTGGGTTCGATTCCACCCTCGGGCGACTGTCTGTGTGGAGTTTGCATATTCTCCTCGTGTTTCCTCCGGGCGCTCTGGCTTCCGCCCACAATCCAAAGATGTACAGATTAGGCGAATTGCCCATAGTGTTCAGAGATGTGTAGGTTAGGTGCCTTAGTCTGAAGTAAATGTAGAGTAGTAGGTTAGGGAAATTGGTCTGGGTGGGTTACTCTTTGGAGGGTTGGTATGGGCTTGTTGGGATGAAGGACCTGTTCCACACTGTAGGGATTCTATGATATTCTATGAACTTTCAAAAGTTGATTGACAGCGTATGTTCGCAGGTAAAGGGACGGCTGTAAAGTGGAAAGCCTTCAGAAATGAGATAACAAGAGTCCAGAAACAGTACATTCCTGGTAGGGTGAAAGGCAAGGCCAGTAATTGTAGGGAATGTTGGATCACTAGAGAAATTGAAGTTTTGGTTAAGAAAAGGAAAGAAGCATATGTCAGGTATAGACAGCAAAGATCAAGTGATACTTACAAAAGTATAAAGGCAGTAGGAGTAATCTTAAGAGAGCAATCAGGAGGGCAAAGAAGGGATATGAGATAGCTTTGGCAAATAGGATTGAGGAGAGTCAAAACTTAAGGGTAATTAGGGAGAAAATAGGGCCCCTCAAAGATCAGCAAGGCAGCCTTTGTGTGGAATCGTAGGAGATGGGGGAGATATTAAATGACTATTTTGCACTAGCATTTACTATGGAGAAGGGCACGAAAGATGTAGAATGTGGGAAACTAGATAGTGACATCTTGAAAAATAACCATATTACAAAGGAAGAAGTGCTGGATGTCATAAAACATATAAAGGTGAATAAATGCCCAGAACCCAATCAGGTGTACCCTAGAACTCTGTGGGAAGCTACAGAAGTGATTGCTGCGCCCCTTGCTGAGATATCTGTATCATCGATAGTCACAGGTGATATGCCAGAAGACTGGAGATTGGCTAGCATGGTGCCACTATTTAAGAAAGGTGGTAAGGAAGCCAGGGAACTATAGACCGGTGAGCCTGACATTGGTGGCGGACAAGTTTGATAGAATCATTATAGAATCCTGACAGTGCGGAAACAGGTCATTTGGCCCAACAAGTTGACACTGACCCGCCGAAGAGTATCCCACCCAAACATGTTACCCTTACCTATTAATATACATTTCTCCTAACTAACGCACCCAGCCTGCACATCCTTCAACACTATGGGCAATGTAGCATGGCCAGTTCTCCTAACCTGCCCATCTTTGGATTGTAGGAGGAAACCGGAGCACTCACAGACACGGGGAGAATGTGCAAACTCCACACAGACAGTTGCTCGAGGCTGGAATTGAAATCAGATTCCTGGAGCTAAGAGGCAGCAATGCAAACCAATGAGCCACTGTGCTGCTCTTAGGTTGTTGGAGGGAATCCTGACGGACAGGATTTACATGTATTTGGAAAGGCAAGGACTGATTAGGGATAGTCAATATAGCTTTGTGCATGGGAAATCATGTCTCACAAACTTGACTGAGTTTTTTGAAGAAGTAACAAAGGCGATCGATGAGGGCAGTGCGGTCGACATGATCTGTAAGGACTTCGGTAAGGCATTCAACAAGTTTCCTCATAGTAGACTTGTTAACAAGGTTAGATCACATGGAATACAGGGAGAACGAGCCATTTGGATACAGAACTGGCTCCAAGGTAGAAGACAGAGAGTAGTGGTGACGGGTTGCTTTTCAGACTGGAGGCCTATGACCAGTGGTGTGCCACAAGGATCAGTGCTGGGTCCACTACTTTTTGTCATTAATATAAATGATTTGGATGTGAGCATAGGAGGTATAATTAGTAAGTTTGCAGATGACACCTAAATTGGAGATGTAGTAGATAGCAAAGAAGGTTACCTCAGAGTACAACAGGATCTTGATCAGATGGGCCAATGGAGTTTAATTTAGATAAATGTGACGTGCTGCTTTGGAAAGGCAAATCAGGACAGGACTTATCCACTTAATGGTAAGGTCCTAGGGAGTGTTGCTGAACAAAGAGACCTTAGAGTGCGGGTTCATAGCTCCTTGAAAGTAGAGTCGCAGCTAGATAGGATAGTGAAGGCGGCATTTGGTATGGTCTCCTTAAGCGGTCAGAGTATTGAATACAGGAGTTTGGGAGGTCATGTTGCAGCTGTACAGGATGTTGGTTGAGACACTTTTGGAATATTGTGTGCAATTTTGGTCTCCCTCCTATCAGAAAGATGTTGAGAAACTTGAAAGGGTTCAGAAATGTTTTGCAATGATGTTGCCAGGGTTGGAGGGTTTGAACTATAGAGAAAGGCTGGATAGGCTGGAGTTGTTTTCCCTGGTGCGTCGGAGGCTGAGGGGTGACCTTATAGAGCTTTACAAATTATGAGGGGCATGGATAGGATAAACAGACAAAGTCTTTTCCCTGGGGTCGGGGAGTCCAGAACTAGAGGGCATAGGTGTAGGGTGAGAGGGGAAAAGTTTAAAAGGGACTGAAGGGGCAACCTTTTCATGGAGAGGGTGGTGCGTGTATGGAATAAGCTGCCAGAGGAAGTGGTGGAGGCTGCTACAATTGCAACATTTAAAAGACATTTAGATGGGTATATGAATAGGAAGAGTTCAGAGTGAAATAGGCCAGGTGCTGGCAAACAGGACTAAATTAGGTTAGGTTATGTGGCCAGCATGTTTGAGTTGGACCGAAGGACTGTTGGACTGTTTCCATGCTGTACATCTCTATGACTCTAAATAAAATGGTAGATTTCCTTCCTGCAAGGATATTAGTGAATCAGATGGTCTTCTAATGACAATAACTGGCAGTTCCACAGCCACCATTACTACCATTAGCTTTTAATTCCAGTTATTTTAAAATATACTGATTAAATTCTACTAGCTGCTGTGATTGGATTTGAACCCATGTCCCAGAACATTAGTCTCGATCTCTATACTTCTACCCCTGTGATTTGACCATGACACCAGTAGTTTTTTTTTAGATTAGATTACTTACAGTGTGGAAACAGGCCCTTCGGCCCAACAAGTCCACACCGACCCGCCGAAGCGTAACCCACCCATACCCCTACATTTACCCCTTTACCTAACACTACGGGCAATTTAGCATGGCCAATTCACCTGACTTGCACATCTTTGGACTGTGGGAGGAAACCGGAGCCCCCGGAGGAAACCCACGCAGACACGGGGAGAACGTGCAAACTCCACACTGTCAGTCGCCTGAGTCGGGAATTGAACCCGGGTCTCTGGCGCTGCGAGGCAGCAGTGCTAACCACTGTGCCACCGTGCCGCCCACAAAACATGCAAAACATTAGTTCATTAAACATGTAAAATTTTTCATTTTTAAATAGAGATATTTTGTACAAAAGAAAGCCTGATGTCCTAGTCCCAGAGGACTATAGATTACTCTCTCATTGGAGAGATGTATGGTCAGTGGTGAGTGTAATCTGAGGTCACTATGGCTCCGATGAGGTTGAGAAGATGGAACCTTCATGGTGACCTCATCCAAAACAGTAATTAAACCTAGTCTGCCCTGCCTGTGAGCTATTTGGCCAACTGAGCAAACTGACCTTGAATCACTGGTTCATCCTCCCCTATGTTGTTGTGTCTAATTCTGGGCATCACACTTTAGGAAAAATGCTGAGAAAGCTTGTAGCCTTACACATCTGCTACATGAGATGCAGGAAAGTCCTCGAACATGGGAAGGGGCCCATTTATTCAGAAGAATTAAAGACATCTGTTCTTAGTATCAATGAATCGGTGTAAATAAGGTGATAACATTTGTTCACTTGTGGAATGTGTGGCAATACTTCTTTCTCACCCTGAGGGCTGGAAGCGGCACATATTTCACAGTGGAATGTTGGATAACTGAGTTTCGGGTTCATATTGAAGACTCTTAACAAAATTCATACTCAATAGAAAAATAAGTTGTAATTTAATAAGGTGAGTAGAATATGCATGGAATAGAACAATCCTTAAACATTTTCATGTACACCACACTGAATTTATGAAGCCCAGCTCCCTAACCTTGACTGTTCTGGAAGGTGACTGTCTTATTACCCTTACAGGCTAGGGAAACACCAAGGCTGAAACTGACATAGTAAGGAAGTTAGATGATGTTCATACATGAGAGAAAGGGAGAAAACATTTTTCTGTAAATTACATTCACTGACTGAAGGGTTCAAGGGACACAGAGGGAGAGAGAGGGAGAGAGAGAGAGAGAGAGAGAGACAGGTTGGAAGATGGTGGAAAGGTTAATATTTTGTGGTCCGATTTGAGTGAACACTTGTCATGGATTGAATGTTTGTGTGTCGTTCCTGGAGCTCGAGATCTGGGAATATTATGAATTTAATTTGCATTCAGGGAATCTAAGATGATTTTAAAAGAAAAAGCCATTTTGTAGGATAATGACACTGGGCAGGTTAGCTGAGCGAGGTGACCCCATGACCTTGTCCACATAGTTTAGACTAGTCTCTTGTTATAATGCACTAGCCAAAGCAATTGACCATTTGGGGCCTGGCTTGATCAGGCATCCCCCTTTGATGTGCATGTAGCTTAATTAGTCAAGCATACTCAGACCTGTCAATGAGTTTCTCTTCCTCTGCAAACTTTTGCCATTTTATTGCTGCATATGTGATTAAGGACATGTGGCGTTTTTGTAATTTTAATACCAGTTTCTGTATAAAGACAGCCTGTTTGCAGCAATAAGGTGAGTAGCCTGAGAGAGCTCTGAGGGGTAAGAGCTGGCACTGTTACTCTGCTAATGGTTTTAAAACCTTCGCTCAAGCCTGGCTTGGAGGTATCTATGTCATAGTGTAACATTGATGCCAATGGTAAATAAAGGTAATAATTTAAACTAAACTGTCCATAAGAGTTTTATATTCCAGACTACCACACAGTATGATCTCCAGGACGAACCTAGAGAGGCTGACAGATCGAGTCCATCAGGGATTCCCTGAGCCGTCTTGAATAGGGACTTTAACAATGCCAAGGTCTCAGAGACAGTGCAGAGGCAATTTGCTCGAATGCCAACAAGGAAGAGAAATTTCAATTATTTGAAGAGATTTGAAAAATGGGATTGTTCTCTTTAAAGTGGAGAAGCTTTAGGACAGACTTAATAAAAATGTTCAATATTATAAAGGGTTCTGATAAAGTTAATAAATAGAAATTGTTCCCGCTGACAGTATGATTAGTCAAGGATACTGATTTAAGGCTATTGGTACAGAAAAGCCAGGAGATAAAGAGAATTACTTTTAACAGAAAGATGTTCCAACCCACACTGCCTGAAGAAAATTCAATTGTAGCTTTGAAAAGAGAATTGAATAAATATTTGCAAAGTAAAGAAACTGTGGACAAATGGCATGGAAATGGGAACCAATTGGATAGCTCTTTCAAAGAGAGGCATAATATATCAAATAACCTTCTGAAATGCTGTACTAATCAATGATTACGTGTATCTGTATTATTTCAAGAGTCTGTATACAGTAATCCTGTTCCTGTGTTCAGAATGAACTGGGACCGAGAGGGCTAAAGGAGGAGGTAATAATCGAGAAGAAATTTCAAAGCACTACGAATTCAGGGAACCAGGCTAATTCGCTGGTGACAAGGGTTCAAATCCAACCACAGCAGATCGTGAAATTTGAATTCAGTACACAAATCTGAAAGTTAAAATCCAACAGTGTACATTATTGATGTAAAATTTCATTTGATTCACTAATCCCCTTTAAGGAAACAAATCTGCAGTCCTCAACATGGCATACACCACTATGTGGTTGACCATTAACTGCCTCCTAAATGGCCGAGCAAGCCAGCCAGTTGTAACAAACTATTATGATGGCATATTGTGTAGCATTACCACTTTGTCCTTTGGAACGAACCGTGAACATCTAGCAATACAACCCTGGGCATCCATGACACACTGTGGGTCAGCAGAAGCAGCAGAATTGTATTCAACCATTCTACAATCATCATTGAGCAGTGGGGTGTAGATACATCTACAAACGAGGTGACAACCTGGTGCAGTTATGACACTGGGCTATGTGCATGCCAAACCGCAAAAACAGCAAGTAATACAGTCATAGAGTCATAGAGATGTACAGCATGGAAACAGACCCTTCAGTCCAACCCATCCATGCTGACCAGATATCCCAACCCAATCTAGTCCAACCTGACAGCACCCGGCCCATATCCCTCCAAACCCTTCGTATTCATATACCCATCCAAATGCCTTTTAAGTGTTGCAATTGTACCAGCCTCCACCACATTCTCTGGCAGCTCATTCCATACACGTACCACCCTCTGCGTGAAAATGTTGCCCCTTAGGTCTCTTTTATATCTTTCCTCTCTCACCCTAAACCTATGCCCTCTAGTTCAGGACACCCTGACCCCAGGGAAAAGACTTTGTCTATTTATCCTATCCATGCCCCTCATAATTTTGTAAACCTCTATAAGGTCACCCCT
>NC_057736.1:46632678-46635311 GCF_004010195.1 Chiloscyllium plagiosum | reverse complement strand
TCTCTTTGTTCAGCAACACTCCCTAGGACCTTACCATTAAGTGTATAAGTCCTGCTAAGATTTGCTTTCCCAAAATGCAGCACCTCACATTTATTTGAATTAAACTCCATCTGCCACATCTCAGCCCATTGGCCCAGCTGGTCCAGATCCTGTTGTAATCGGAGGTAACCCTCTTCGCTGTCCACTACATCTCCAATTTTGGTGTCATCTGCAAACTTACTAACTGTACCTCTTATGCTCGCATCCAAATCATTTATGTAAATAACAAAAAGTAGACGGCCCAGCACCGATCTTTGTGGCACACCACTGGTCACAGGCCTCTAGTCTGAAAAACAACCCTCCACCACCACCCTCTGTCCTCTTTGAGCCAGTTCTGTATCCAAATGGCTAGTTCTCCCTGTACTCCATGAGATCTAAGCTTGCTAATCAGCCTTACTGAAGTCCATATAGATCACATCTACTGTTCTGCCCTCATCAATCTTCTTTGTTACTTCTTCAAAAAACTTAATCAAGTTTGGGAGACATGATTTCCCACGCACAAAGCCATGTTGACTATCCCGAATCAGTCCTTGCCTTTCCAAATACATGCACATCCTGTCCCTCAGGATTCCCTCCAACAACTTGCCCACCACCGAGGTCAGGCTCACAGGTCTATAGTACCCTGGCTTGTCTTTACCGCCCTTCTTAAACAGTGGCACCACGTTTGCCAACTTCTAGTCTTCCAGCACCTCACCTGTGACTATCGATGATACAAATATCTCAGCAAGTACACAGAGCTAAGTGATTTCTCGACCAATGGATCAAAGCTCTCTGCTGGAAAATTAATCAACTCACATGTACACCCTCAATGATTGATGAGCCCAGCACATCAGTACAAAAGATAAGGCTGAAGCTTTCGCAGCAAACTTCAGCCACAAGTGCCGAGTTGACAATCCATCTCCGCCTCCTCCCAGTATCACAGATATCGGTCTTCATGTGAGATCAAGAAATGGCTGGAGGCACTGGAGGCAACAGCTAAAAGGCCCTTACAACATTCTGGTAATAGTATTAAAATCCTGTGCTCCAGAAATAGCTGTGCCCTGACCCAGTGATTCCAATGTAGCCACAACACTGGCATCTAGCCAACAATGTGAAAGATTTCCCAGGTGTCTGTCTGTATAAAGCGGACAAATCCAACCTGGCTGATTACTGTCCCATCAGCCGACTCTCCATCATCACTTAAGTGATGGAAAGAGTCATCAATAGTACAATCAAGCAGCACTTGCTTCACAATTATCTGCACACTGATGCTCAGTTTGAGTTCTACAAGGGACACTCAGCTCCTGATCCCATCTGCTAATTGGAGTCGCAGATGATTTCACAATGTTCAGCACCATTTCCTGCTCCTCAGGATACTGAAGCATCCTGTGTTCAAATGCAATAAAACCTGGACATCATTCAGAATTAGTTTGATAAGTAGTAAGTAACATTAACACTGACAACTGACTGGGAATGACCAGTTCCAACAAGGAACAGTTTCGTCATCACCTCTTTATATCCAATTTCATTGCCATCACTGAATCCCCAAGTATGAACATCCTGGGAGTTCCTATTGACCAGAAACTGAATTGAACCAATACTGTGGTGGCAAGAGCAAGGGAATTTTATAACAAGTATTTTCACCTCCTGATTGCCAAGGACTGACCACCATCTACAAACACAAGCAAGTAATGTGATGGACTACTCCCCACTTGTCTGCATGGGTACAACGCTGAAACTTTATTGCTGGAACAGCACAGCAGGTCAGGCAGCATCTAGGGAACAGAAGATTCGACGTTTCGGGCACATGCCCTTCTTCAGGAACGTCGAATCTTCTGTTCCCTAGATGCTGCCTGACCTGCTGTGCTGTTCCAGCAATAAAGTTTCAGCTTTGATCTCCAGCGTCTGCAGACCTCACTTTCTCCCTGCATGGGTACAACTCCAACCACATGGAAACGGTTGAGATTCTGAAGAGAGATTACAGAGTTAGGCAGGAATTTAATAAGGAGGTCCTTGACAATAGTAATATCTGGATTACTCCCGGTGCTATGAGCTAGTGAGGGCAGGAATAGGAGGATTGAGCAGATGAATGCATGGCTGAGGAGCTGGTGTTTGGACGAAGGATTCACATTTTTGGATCATTGGAATCTCTTTTGGGATAGAAGTCACCTGTACAAGGGGGGAGGGTTGGGACCCAGGGAGATAGTGAGAAAAGAGATCAATTTGAGAATGGTACAGTTGAAAATAGAAGCAGGTAGGGACAAGGTAGGACTGATAAATTAAACTGCATTTATTTCAATGCAAGAGGCCTAACAGGGAAGGCAGATGAACTCAGGGCATGGTTAGGAACATGAGACTGGGATATCATAGCAATTACAGAAACATGGCTCAGGAATGGGCAGGACTGGCAGCTTAATGTTCCAGGATACAAATGCTACAGGAAGGACAGAAAGGGGAGCAAAAGAGGAGGGGGAGTGGTGTTTTTGATAAGGGATAGCATTACATCTGTATTCAGGGAGGATATTCCCGGAATTACATCCAAGGAAGTTATTTGGTTGGAACTGAGAAATAAGAAAGGGATGATCACCTTATTAGAATTGTATTATAGACCCCCC
>NC_057736.1:46510501-46631761 GCF_004010195.1 Chiloscyllium plagiosum | reverse complement strand
CAGGTATAGACAGGACAGATCGAGTGAATCCTTAGAAGAGTATAAAGGAAGTAGGAGTATATTTAAGAGGGAAATCAAGAGGGCAAAAAGGGGACATGAGATAGCTCTGGCAAATAGAATTAAGGAGAATCCAAAGGGTTTTTACAAATACATTAAGGACAAAAGGGTAACTAGAGAGAGAAAATAGGGCCCCTCAAAGATCAGCAAGGCGGCCTTTGTGTGGAGCTCCAGAAAATGGGGGAGATACCAAATGAGTATTTTGCATCAGTATTTACTGTGGAAAAGGATATGGAAGATATAGAAAGTAGCAAAATAGATGGTGACACCTTGAAAAATGTCAATATTACAGAGGAGGAAGGGCTGGATGTCTTGAAACACACAAAGGTGCATAAATGCCCATGACCTGATCAGGTGTACCCTGTGGGAAGCTAGAGAAGGGATTACTGAGCCTCTTGCTGAGATATTTGTATTATCAATAGTCACAGGTGACACGCTGGAAGACTGGAGGTTGGCAAACGTGGTACTACTTTTTAAGAATGGTGGTAAGGACAAGCCAGGGAACTATAAACCACTGAGCCTGACGTCAGTGGTGGCCATGTTGTTGGAGGGAATCCTGAGGGACAGGATGTACATGTATTTGGAATGGCAAGGACTGATTAGGGATAGTTAACGTGGCTTTGTGCGTGGGAAATCTCACAAACTTAATTGAGATTTTTGAAGAAGTAACAAAGAGGATTGATGGGGGCAGAGCGGTAGATGTGATCTAAATGGACTTCAGTAAGGCGTTCGACAAGGTTCCCCATGGGAGGTTGATTAGCAAGGAATTCAGAGAGAACTAGCCATTTGGATACAGAACTGGCTCAAAGGTAGAAGACGGTGGAGGTGGAAGGTTGTTTTTCAGACTGGAGGCCTGTGACCAGTGGAGTGCCACAAGGATTGGTGTTGGGTCCTCTACTTTTTGTCATTTACATAAATGATTTGGATGCGAGCATAAGAGCTATGGTTAGTAAGGTTGCAGATGACACCAACATTTGGGGTGTGGTGGACAGCGAAGAGGGTTACCTCAGATTACAACAGGATCTTGATCAGATGAGCCAATGGGTTGAGAAGTGGCAGATGGAGTTTAATTCAGATAAATGCGGGATGCTGCAAATCTGAGCAGGACTTATACACTTAATGGTAAGGTCCTGGAGAGTGTTGCTGAACAAAGAGACCTTGGAGTCGCAGGTAGATAGGATAGTGAAGGTGTTTGGTATGCTTTTCTTTACTGATAAGAGTATTGAGTACAGGAGTCGGGAGGTCATGTTGCAGCTGTACAGGTCATTGGTTAGGCCACTGTTGGAATATTGTGTGCAATTCTGGTCTCCTTCTTATTGGAAAGATGTTGTGAAACATGAAAGGGTTCAGAAAAGATTTATAAGGATGTTACCAGGGATGGAGGATTTGAGCTACAGGGAGAGGCTGAACAGGCTGTGGCTGTTTTCCCTGGAGCGTCAGAGGCTGAGGGGTGACCTTATAGAGGTTTACAAAATTATGAGGGGCATCGATAGGATAAATAGACAAACTCTTTTCCCTGGGGTCGGGGAGTCCAAAGAGACCTAAGGGGCAATTTTTTCACACAGAGGGTGATACGTGTCTGGAATGAGCTGCCAGAGGAAGTGGTGGAGGCTGGTACAATTGCAACATTTATTGGATGGGTATATGAATAGGAAGAGTTTGGAGGGATATGGGCCGGGTGCTGGGAGGTGGGACTCGATTGGGTTGGGATATCTGGTTGCATGGATGGGTTGGACCAAAGGGTCTGTTTCCATGCTGTACATCTCTAATGACTCTTTAACATTACAAGAAGCTTGACGCCATCCAGGACAAAATGGCCTGCTTGACTGGCACTCTAGCCCTCACCTTCAACATTCACGACCTTTACTAACGATGTTCAGAACCAGCAGAATATACCATATACAAGATACACTGCAGAAACTGACCAAAGTTCTTTTGACAGCACTCACCAAACCGACAACCTTTACCATTCGGAAAGAAAAAGGCAGCAAGTACATGGGAACACAACCATCTGCAAATTCCTC
This sequence comes from Chiloscyllium plagiosum, assembly GCF_004010195.1. NCBI lineage: Eukaryota > Metazoa > Chordata > Chondrichthyes > Orectolobiformes > Hemiscylliidae > Chiloscyllium > Chiloscyllium plagiosum. Next base: position 46,629,680 of record NC_057736.1, on the reverse strand, counting down.
TTAATGCCACTCGCCATCCGGATTTGGAAAATATCACTGTTCCTTCACTGAGCCAAGATCCTGGAATTCCCCCTCCCCTAACTGCATTGTGGATGTCCCTATAATCCAAAGACTACAGAGCTTCAAACAGAAAGTCACCATCTTCTACGGGCCATTAGGGATAGGCAATAAATCTTGGTCTAGCCCACATTCCACAAACAAAGAAATAAAACTGATGGCAAACCAGGCTCAAGAGGCTGAATAACAAGTTTTAGACAGTCAGAAACAAAGGAATATGCCTGCAATAAAAAACAAGTATGTGATTCTTCTCTTCAAAGATTTCCTTTCAGTTTTACTTTGGATCAGGCCACAAAGAAAACTAATTTTGCTCAATCCACAAAATTCCAACAAAAACAGCTGTGATGTCAAGACCGATGCACACTACTGATGCAGTGTTGAAAGATTTTCTCTTAACAACTCCCTCTTCCACTCAGTGAAAGATAGTCCAAGATCACAATAAGAATATTACAACCTTCCTTAAAATAAAATTGCCTGCAGAATGTCAGAAATACATTGGTCTGTCTGGGACTGAAGTCATACAATGAATCTGAATCATTTTGTGATTAAGAGATTATCAATGGAGTTCAAATGGGAGTCAGATTAGAGAAGCTCTCAGTTTCATAACCAGTAGGGATAGAGTTGGCAAATGTAATTCCCATATTCTGACAGCCATAAGAGAGAACTTTCCACCTTCACTCAACACTAGGCTGAATTCTACAACTCAAAAATGATAGGGTGGTGCACTGACATGATGAAACCATTTCATTTAACATTGTGACATTATTATTAACTGACCTGCCTTTTATAAAATATTAGCTGACTCATTTCCTGGCACACATGTAAATCTGTTAAGATGTCTAAAAACATTTACATTCAGAATTAACACACCATTTACCACCTCAACTATCTTGTCCAGCCTCATTGTGCACGTCTGCCCTTTTCACATTCAAACTTCATCTCGTGGAACACAGACATTGATATTTCCTCCACCCGACTGACATTGTTCGACATGTGAGGTTCAGGATTATTGCTGTTCCCACCATGGGCTCAGGCCCAGACTCCTACGCTGAAGCCCATTTCAACATTGAGGGGGATCTTTCTGATGCTGGCGTGGGACTCAGTGCCAGGACAGAAGGGAGGCTTGACTGATGCAGTGCAAAACCAAATGTTAAATATTAACATTGTCACTGTAAATAACAGCACCCACAAGAAGAGCATAATCTCTCAATTCTTGGACTCCCTAACCTGCAGCTTGATGGTGCCACAACTATGGACTGTCACTCCCCAGTTTTACCATTTCTCAGGATTAGTACTGGTATAAAGGATCAGAAAAATACAATTCAGTGCCTTAAACCTATTTTGCCATTCAATTTGATCACAGCTGATCTGTCTGTCCAAATACCTGCATTAACAAATCCTCTCTAGCATTTTTCTCAACATGTTAAACCTCTCCTTAGTATCTCTCCCGTTGCTGCAAACAGTTCCAATCATCTCTTAGAAACCCTGCATCACTTTCAAAGCCTTCATAAATTTGTTGTTATCCTTCTCTGACAAGAGAACAATCCCATCAAGTCTCCACATGTCCCAGTGTTTTATCCTGTAAGACTTCAGTTGAGCAGACAGCCTTATTATTCCAGAAGATCACAATATGTAGGAGGAGAAGGTGGCCATTCAATGGGATTATGGCTGATCTGATAATCCTCAACTCCACTTGCCCACCTCCTCCCCATAAATCTTGATTTCCTTACTGACTAAATATGTGGCTACTTCAGTCTTGAATATAAATGAATATAACAGCCCTCGATAGTAAGGATTTCCATTGACTGTAAGACAAGAGAAACTCCACCTCATCTCTGTCTAAAATTAGTGACCCCTGAGATTATGCTGTCAAGTCCTGGACTCTCCCACAAGGGGAAAGAGTACGTTTCAATAAAATTGCTCCATTCTTCTACACTCCAATGACTACAGGTCCAACCTAGCTAAAAATGTGTTGCTGGAAAAGCGCAGGTCAGGCAGCATCCAAGGAGCAGGAGAATCGACGTTTCGGGCATGAGCCCTTCTTCAGGAATGAGGAATGGAATAGGTCCAACCTATCCAACCTCTTCTCATTAAACAGTCCTGCCATACCAAAGTGTGGTGTAGTGGATGGCACAGCGGCTCAGTGGTTAGCACTGCTGTTTCACGGTGTCAGGGACCTGGGTTCGATTCCAACCTTGGGTGACTGTCTGTGTGGAGGTTGCACATTCTCCCTGCGTCTGAGTGGGTTTCCTCCGGGTGCTCCAGTTTCCTCCCACAATCCAAAGATGTGCAGGTCACGTGAATTGGCCATGCTAAATTGCCCGTAGTGTTAGGTGCATTAGTCAGGGGTAAATATAGGGTAGCGGAATGGGTCTGAGTGGGTTACTCTTTCGGAGGGTCAGTGTGGACTTGCTGGGCCAAAGGTCCTGTTTCAGTACTGTAGGGAATCTAATCTAAACCTGCTCTAGACTATCTCTGATGCTGGTTTCACACTCACTCAATAAAGGAAACAAACTGCTCACAGTGTTCCAGTTCTGGTCTGACTAGCACCTTGTCTAATTTTAGCAAGACTTCCCTACTTCCTGCTTTACTCGCTTTGAAATAAAGACCAACATCCATTTGCCTTTCCAATCACCTGCAAAACTTATATGCTGGCTATTTTTGAATCATGCACTGGGGCTCATAAATTCCTCTGTGCCTTTATGCAGCTTTTCTCTATTTAAATAATAGGCAGTTACTCTGTTCTTTTCGCCAAAGTGCATAACCTTACATTTTCCCACATTATATTCCATGTGACAAGTTTCTGTCCATTCACCTAACCTACCTATATCTCTCTGCAAATTCTGTGTGTCATCCTCATAAATTGGTTTTTTCCCATATTTGATGCTGAACAGTATCAAGCTCATCACTGCCCAATCTGTCCAATTAAAGTGACAACTTATTTGAGACTCACGAAGAGGTGTATATTGGAGGATAGAGGTCACCCACTTCAGCAGTATTCCAAGAGCCCCCAGTGCAATGGATGAGAGAGAATAATATATAGATATTCATGTAAAGCATTTGTGGCACTTCTTAATGCTGGATCTTAGACTCTGGACTTGGTCTTCACTAAAGCTCAATAAAGACACTGAAGTCATCTGGCTTCAGTGAGGGACAAAAACATCAGCTCACAACAAGAAACAGCAGCAGCCTGTCCTTGTATTCTCTATCCTCCATACTCAGTGTTTCCAATGTGCGTTTGTCAGTCATAGATCATCACCCAGGTCACACGAAAACTGAAACACAATTTTACTCACTTTGGGACCTGGCCTTCCAGGAATCCCTGGTTCTCCCTTTGGACCTTCCAGACCCTGAGTAATAAACAAAAGAGGACAGACATTAAAATACGTCTTTTCAATTAATCAATATATGTCTTGAGTCCAATGGATACATCAATATCAATAGTATTTGAAATGGAATACATCTAATGTCCTTTGTCCCAATTTCAATGCCTGTTAAAGGGGCTGAAATCTGTATGAGTTTTAGGTGTGACTCACAGATCTAGCAAAATTCCAGAAATACCCCAAATGCAAACTCAGAGAAAGACATTTGTCCCATTTCTCCCAGTATGGCATTCTGAACTCTCCAATAAAAACAAAAAATGCTGGAAACAGTCAGGAGGTTTGGCAGTACCTGTAAGGAGAGGTCAAAGACAATTCACCAAAATTAGGAAATGTTAGTGATGTAACAAACTTCACACAAGCACAGAGGCAGGAGAAGTGGGAAATTAAAAGTAAGATCTCTGATAGTTTGCAAGGTGGGAGAAATTACATGACAAATGGGATGATGCAGTAAGAAAATAAACAAAAGGCAAGTCTGAAGGAGTCTAAATGGCAGAAGAGTCAGCATCATAGAACTGTCACAGGGCAGAAAGATGCCATTTGGCCCATAGTGTCTCTTTGCCAATTCCTTGCAAGAGTAATATAACCAGACCCATGCTCCACTTTTTCCCTCAGCCCTGCAAATTTACCTTCTTCAGATAATTATTCAATCGCTTTCAGACAGTGCAGGCAGATCCTGACCACTTGCTGCATAAAATAGCTTTTCCTCAACTTGCCCCTGTTTCTTTTGCTATCACCTTTAATCTGTGTCCCCTTGTTCTCACAAATACGGTCAGTATCTCCCTATCAATTGTGTCCAGTCCCCTCATGATTTTGAATACCACAATTAAATCTCTCCAAGGAGAACAGCCCAGTCTCTCCAATCTTACCCTCAACTGAAGTGAATCACCCTAGCACAATTTTCTCAAATATTTCTTCAACCTTCCTAATGCATTTACATCCTTCCTATAGCATAGTGGCTTCCATACTCCAGTTGAGACCAAACCAGTGATTTAAAAAGATTCATCATAACTTCCTCGCTTTTGTACTCCATGTAACTACATGTGAAGCCTAGGACTCCATATCCATGATTAACTCTTCTCTCAATCTGTCCTACCATCTTCAACCATTTGTACACATATTCTCACAGGTCCCTCTGTTTCTTTAGTACCATACACCTTATTTTATGTTGCTTCTCCTCATTCTTCTCACCAAAATGTGTCACTTCACACAACTGGTTAAATTTCATCTGCTACATCTGTCCACTCCATAAGCCTGTATCCTCTGGGGGTCTATCACTGTCTACCTCAGCATTTGCATTACTTTCAAGTTTTGTGCCACACACAAACTTTGAAAGGCTCTCCTGTTCTCCCAAGTTCAGGTCATTAATATCTATGCCAGGAAATGTAGGGGTCCAAACCATGACCCCTGGAGAACCACACTACATAGCTTTGTCCGTTGTTAAACCAACAAATCACTATTCACAATTTCCTGTCACTCAACCAATATGGTATCCATCCTGCTAATGTCCTTTGATTCCATGAGTTTCAGCTTTGCTGAAAAGCCTGTTACATGGCACTATTTCAATCACCTTTCGGAAGTCCATGCTCACAGCAAGCTCACTGGATCTCATAGAAACCGATAAAATTCTAACAGGACTAAATAGGACAAACAGAGAAAGGACTTTCCCGATGACCAGGCAGTCCAGAACCAGAAAGTCACAGTCTAATAATATAGGGTAAGCCATTTAGGATGCAGATGAGGAGAAATTTCTTCACCTATGACCCTCCCATTTGTTCTTGCTCCACTATCCCATTGCCATGTAGTTTCTCCTGTTCTGCACCCCATCAGAGGGCTTCCTTTTGTATTTTCCCACTTTGTCCCCATTTCTTCTGCCTCGGTGCTTCTGTAAATGTAGTCACATCACTAACATTTCCTAGAAAGCAGTTAGGGGCAAAATATTGAAGGTTTTCAAGATGGAGTTAGATCTTACAGCTGAAGACATCAAAGGGAGAAAGTGGGAACAGAATATTGAGTTAGATCATTAGCCATAATCATACAGAGTGGCAGAGCAGGCTGAAAGGGATGAATGGCCTACTCCTGCTGCTATTTTCTCTGCTTCTCTGTTTCTATTCCCTTCATCAGGCCTCTCCATTACTTCATTGACAATCAAGTTACTTAATCACATTTTGCCTTTAACTGAATCAACACTGAGTTCAACAATTTAAGATCATAATGACTTTGGATGGGTATATGAATAGGAAGGGTTTGGAAGGATATGGGCCGGGTGCTGGCAGGTGGGACTAGATTGGGTTGGGATATCTGGTCGGCATGGACGGGTTGGACCGAAGGGTCTGTTTCCATGCTGTACATCTCTATGACTCTAGGACTTCCACTTTTATTCTGATCTTCTCAAGGCAGTTGTCAGTCATTCTGTTCTTCCTGTTGTACGTATACTGGCCTTGAAGAGAATTCATCTTTATCGATTATATGTGCAACGTGTACAAGATGTTGCGACTCTTCCTGGCAGTTAGTCTGCTCTGAGTTTGCAAGCTACATACACATTTGTGCAGTTAGCTTGCTGTAATGTCTGCTTCACAATTTATACTGTTTTACTGTGCTAAATAAACTAACCCCTGGAGTTAATCAATTTCTGGCAAGTGATTGATTATTAGAAATTCATCATTAACATGATGATTTAGGTGGGCGGCACGGTGGCACAGTGGTTAGCACTGCTGCCTCGCAGCGCCAGAGACCCGGGTTCAATTCCCGACTCAGGCGACTGACTGTGTGGAGTTTGCACGTTCTCCCCGTGTCTGCGTGGGTTTCCTCTGGGTGCTCCGGTTTCCTCCCACAGTCCAAAGATGTGCAGGTCAGGTGAATTGGCCATGCTAAATTGCCCGTAGTGTGAGGTATAGGGGTATGGGTGGGTTGCGCTTCGGCGGGTCGGTGTGGACTTGTTGGGCCGAAGGGCCTGTTTCCATACTGTAATGTAATCTAATCTAATGACATGGTGAACAGCAGTGAAAAACATCATGTTAATGAAGTAATTGCATATTTACCAGCATTATCACTTTGCACTAGTCAAAACCCATGCAATCAGTTAAACATCAGAGATACAACTGAAATCACAGCAGAATATTCAAGCAACACTTTTGGAATTGAATATGAAAGAAGCATGGAACACTTCACTTTCTTCTGAATTAGTGGAGCTAAGGTCTTAGCTCTCTGTTCTGGAAACGCAAATGTCAGTTCAAGAGGAAAAAAGACTGAACAACTAGCTCATGATAAATCTAGATTTGACACTACCATCTCGAATATGAAGTCGTCTTTAGGATACATCTCTGCTCAGCGAACAAAAATGAATAAAGGACAAAAAGAGAAAGAAAGGAAGCACAATGAACTACAAGCTCAGTATCATCAATCTAATTAAAAGTTTGCTGGAAGATTTGGAGCAACTTGGACTTCAAACATATCAGGCTCAACAGCATAGCAACATCAGGTTGAATTCTAAGTAATACTGGAGAAATTAGAGTTTGCAAAGACAGCTAGAGATGCACAGCATACACAAAGAGCTGCAAACACTCATGAACTAGCCATAGGAGTTGACCATTTAATCCTTCAAACCTGCTCTGTCATGCAGTAAGATCATGGCTGAACTGTTGTAACCTCATATCTACATTCCCACCTCCTCTTGAAAACCTTGCACCTCCTTGTTTAGAATCAATCTGCCTCTGCCTTAAAAATATTAGAAAAGATTTCCAAGGACTAACGACCCTTGGAAAGAACGTTTTTTGCTTAATATCTGCTTTAAACAAACAGTGACCCCTAGTTCTAGATTATCCCATAATAAAACATCCTTTCCGCATCTACTCTGCCAAGACCCCTCAGGACCTAATATGTTTTGATCAAGTCACATCTTACTCTTCTAAATTCCAACAAATTCAAGCCCAGCCTGATCAACCTTTCCCCATAAGGCAATCTCTCCATACCATATATGAGTCTAGTCAACCTCCTCTGAATTATTTCTAAGGTATTTATGTCCTTTGTTAAATTAGTGTCCAATATCATGCACAGTACACAGATACAGTCTCACTGATGTCCTGTAAAACTGAAGCATAAACTCTCTACTTTTGTAAGCAGTTCCCCTTACATTTTATTAGCTTTCCTGATTTCTTGCTGTACCTGCACACTAACCTTTTGAGATTCCTGAGACTCTGAGATCCTTTGCTTCTCTCACCATTTAGACAATGTGTATCTTTTCTATTATTTCTGCCAAACTGTTTGCACATTATTTGTGGGTGGCATGGTGGCTCAGTGGTTAGCGCCAGGGAGCTGGGTTTGATTCCTGCCTCAGGTGACTGTCTGTGTGGAGTTTGCACATTCTCCTTATGTCTGTGTGGGTTTCCTCCCACAATCCAAAAATGTGCGGGCCAGGTGAATTGGCCATTCTAAATTGCCTATAGTGTTAGGTGCATTAGTCAGAGGGAAATATAGGGTAGTGGGATGGGTTTAGGTGGATTGCTCTTTGGAGGGTCAGTGTCGACTTGTTGGGCCATCGGGCCTGTTTCTATACTGTAAGTATCTAATCTTAAAAAAAAGAAGTTTCACACTTTATTGTTCACTTGCCACATCCTTGCCCACTCACTGAACCAGTCTGTACCTTTTTGCAGCATCCTTACATCCTCTTCACAACTCAACTTTCTCATCTTACTGTCATCAGCAAACTTGGCAACCATACTCCCTTTCCCCTCATCCAAGTCATTTCTACAAATTGGCAAACCACTCAATACATTTTACCATCCCTGTTCCTGTTAGCCAGATACGCTTCTATCTATGTTAATTTGCTACTCCCTACATCATGAGCTTCATCATGAACTCTGAAGACAGCTTTTTCAGAATTAATTTTTCACTTCCCATCTTATAATTTATTCCCATCTTATAATTTATAGTCCTAGACTTGAACCAAAAACACAGTGTTCCGACTGTCCTCAAAACCACGTGCCCAACACCAAGGTCTTGAACTAATCAATAAACCCTGTTCTTAACAAGTTAAATGTTGTTGGGGAGGACAAGGAATTTAACAAGTTCCTGCAGGAGAAGGGACTTTGCTACTTGGCAATGTTTCCAAATCCCAGAGGAACTGTTTGCTTCTTAAACTGAGAAGTTGATATTACAGATTGAAAGTTCTTCGATATTTAAATCTGATTGCACTCAGCTATGCAAAACATGGCTCCTTCAGTTCCACTAACAGCAGTTATCTTAGAAGTGTTTGGGATGAGATTTAGGGTGACATTCAATTACTGTTCCATGACGAGAAAATAGAAAACAGATTCCTGAAACTGGAAGTCCACTGTAACTCTGAATTACCAAAATCCACTATTTGATCCTTCACTGCCAATCCAGGTACACAGAAAGGACTGACTTTGAACCAATTATTTCATCTGATAGGCCAACTAAAACTTTAGAAAGTTGCCAGCATGACTTCAGAATGCAGGGTGCATTCAAATCCAGGTGTCGAGGTGAAGGGAGGTTGCTGCGGCAATTCCTTGGCTGGCTCTGGACCTTTCTTTTTATTCTTAGATTAATCACTCAAAAGAACAGGCTAACATCAGCCATACTTTCCAAATCGTGAGTGCAGTGACACCTTAACAAAACTGTGCAAAAGCCATAATGTTTGGTTAATGGATGTTTTGCAGTCATGCTTTACAGTCGTTTGAACAGTATCCTATCTGTATTGTACATGAATACTTTTGAGCTAACCCCATTCAAATACAAGTTTTGAAATAGTCCCATCAGGTCCATAGTTTTGAGACCATCCAGCCTTTGAGGTGGCTGAGTCAAGTAACTTCTTTTCCATGGCTTCTGGTTGATACAATCAGAGGGTTAATTGAAGTGGAGGACAATAGATATGGAAAGGTTGTTGAAAAGAATGAAAGATGAACAGCACACAAGATTTGCTTAACTTCCATTTCTGTCTACAGCAGAATCACTGCACAGAATTAGAAGGGCATCTGGCACTAGTTAAAAGGGCACTTGACATTGCTTTGACTTTAACAGGGTTACCTTGCACCAACAATACACCATGACTCCCCATTCCACCAACATTGGAAGAAGTCTCACTATCAAAAGCAGTCAGCCAATCTGCTTGACCAGCACGCCATATAGTCCTAGCAGTGCCAGAATACTGTAGTGGTTCCTGCTGGGACTACAAGCAGATCCAAGGAGGAGGAAACCAGCGACCTGACTGAAAAATAAATCCGAGGATATTGTCAGGGAGGAATCAGGGACATCACTGGTTGAGGGAAAGATTTCAGGTTTTAGAGATGGAGTAGAAGGCACAAAGGGGTAAACCCATTTCAAAGGAGTGCTCTCAATGGGCACAGGAGATCCCAAAGGAGTACCTCATATGATCAAAGATTGGACAAGTTGGCTGAGGCCTTTCCTAACACCCACCACCTCCGTAATCACTGGCCACTCACTTTATTTTATGAACCTCCAGTCTTCAAACAAGCCATTGAGGAGTGACAAAATTCACCCCAATGAATCAAACAGCACAAAGGAGGTAACTCAGTTGTCTCTGTGTGACTTCTAATTTAATCCCACACCCTAGCTTATTCCCAACAATCCTGCAGGCTTCACATCTAAAGTGTGGAAGTAGGCTATTTAGCCCAAGGAGTTCATACTACCCCTCCAAAGAGCATCGCATCCACACCCACTCCCTACCCTGTGTTTACTGTAGTAACCACCCCCCACCCCCGCCAGTGTCTCTATCATACAGTGACTAGAATGGCACACAGTATTCACACCAGGATTTCAAACAGGCTCAGCAGAATTCCCTTACTGTTCTGGCCCTTTAGAAGTAATGTACTTGATATCCCTTTAACCTTCTCCATTCTAAGAAGAACAATCACAACTTTTCCGATCTCTCCTCTTTCTTGATATTACCCTCTATGCCCACCTCAAGGTATTGCCTTCAAGGCCCTGACACTCTTCCTAACTGTGGTGCCCGGAATCAGTCACAGTTCATTGGTGTTTGATAGAGGTTTAGTAAAGCTCTCTTGTTTTTGTATTTAATGCCCCTATTTACAAAGCCAATGATCCCATGTACCTTTTTAACTGCCTTAGCAAAGATTTCTCAATATGCAGCCTGTGCTATCAAAACTCATCAAAGAGCCAAACTGAGATTACATTGCCTCTGCATTTGCCATGGTCCATAACTGATCACTTCACACTTGTCCACAATCAGTTCCATCCGTCATATGTAGTTATAGGGTTTGATATTTACATCAACCTGTGGAAAGGTGTTATTACACACCTCTGGAGCAGGTGGGACTTGAACCCAGGCCTCTTGGCTCAGAGATAGGTACACTATCACTATGCCAGAATACCCCAAACCATGTTGGCTTTGATAATTATGTAAATAAACCTTTGTGGTAAGCAATGATATCACTGTGACCTCCGTGGTCATGTGTTAGAGCTCCAGGAGGAAGTTAATTGTTGTACACACCTTGAAGCCTCCCACTCTGTAGCCTTATCATTGCATGCAGTGTAACAATAAACAAACATTATCAGTTACTAAGGAGTCTGACTGCAGATTCAATCAATATCCAAGTACCCACATGGCCAACTACCAGGTCTGTCCATAACACTGGACTCAAGATTAGAGTGGTGCTGAAAAAGCACAGCAGCATCCGAGAAGCAGGAAAATCAACGTTTCGGGCAAAAGACCTTCATCAGGAATCACTGAAACGTCGATTTTCCTGCTCCTCGGATGCTGCCTGACCTGCTGTGCTTTTCCAGCACCACTCTAATCTAGAGTCTGATCTCCAGCATCTGCAGTCCTCACTTTTGCCTAGTTGATCATAATACTGGACTGTCTAAATCCTCCTGTAATCTGCTACTCTTCTGCTTACCACTGATTACATTTGCAAGTTTGCATCATCCACAAACTTTGAAATCATACTCCCATATACACAAAGCTGAGTCTTTCACATAGAAAAGAAGAAATGCCTTGGTTCTAATACTGACTCTTGATGGTCCCACTGTAACTCTCTCCAGTCACAAAGATACCCATTCACAATTGCTTCTTGCCTTCTATCCTTTAATTAATTGCATACCCAAGTTACCGCCAGTCCTTTAATTTCATGCGCTAGTTTCAAATAAGTCTAAAATATGCTTGTTTATCAAGTGCCTCTTAAATTCCATGCAGTAAATAAATCATATATACATTTTTAAAGGGCTCCAGATATCCTAAATCAGTAAACATATAGCCCACTTTGTCCATTGAATTCATTCACGTTTAACACAGTAGATTGGACCTCATTGTTTATGCTCAATGACACTAAAATTCACAGGGACTAAATGAGTTGCCTGGGCAAGGCCTTCCCATTACTAGATTGACTTCCAATGTGGGACAAGCTGAAAAAGTACTAGACTGGTAAACTGCAAAGATCATAACACATGCACTCTGAAGGAGATCTCACTGTTCACCTCTAAAACTTAGTTGTATGAAATGTATTAAGATAGAATCCCAAATCAAAAAAAAAGTAGACTATGGATTTGAAAAGAAAGAATACTATTTCAGCTAACACAATAAATGTGAGACCTTCTTCTGAGCATGAAACAAAAAGCTGTGTCTGTGATCAATGGGCAGTTAACAGGAGAGTTGGAGGTCATTTCCCAGGATGCCCTCCAGCACTCAAGGAGGCTTCAAATCCATCAGAGAGCCATTACAGCAGGAGGCCATTTAGTCCATCGATTCAATTGTCTGCACAGCATTCCAAACAGTCCCATTCTCCTCTCTATTTTGTAATGCTGCAAATGTATTTCTCTTGAATGCCTGTCCAATTAGGAAATCAGTTAAAAGTTGGATTGTGCAGAGTTGCAGTTTCTCTGTATTCCAGGTATCTGCTTTCACAGGCCCTGTTTCCAGCTTGTCCGGTGAGTTGGCATCTCCGAAAGACATGCAGGCACTATTTCACAACAACTTTCAACCCAGTCCAGAGAACGCTGTATGGGCATCAATCTTGCTGACCATTCTACATTATTGCAAACTGATGGTCCTTCTTGATGATACATGGAGTGTAGATAATGCAGATCCTCATTCTCAGTACATGCAGTCTACAAAATGCAGATTCCAATATGTAGAAAATACAATTCAAATCTCTATGCCCAGTGTAGGGAATGCTTGCAGAATAAATGCACAAATGGAGAGTGTGTAGGAATTGCTCAGTATCCAACAATGCTCGAAATCAGATTGAATTTATAATCCAAGAGCCGGGATTTCTCCTCCTCAAGAATCTCCTGTGGCTGCAGCTCATTCCCAGACACTGGTAATCTTCAAAGGAAGAATGAGGAGGGACAGAGACACATTCACACACAAAATATTTAACAAAGTCTGGCCCTCCCTGAGATACATTTCACCAGTGCAGTAACACCCCAGTGAAAAACATCACAGCTCCACTGCATTGGAAGGTACTCACATCATATCCCGGGTCACCTTGAGGTCCATCTGGTCCAGGTTCACCAGGATCACCCTTTGCTCCCTAGATAATGGTGAAAATTAAGGCTCTGGTTAATTTTCGTTGAATTGAGGTGCTAAAATATTTTTTCTCCAATGATATTGAACACAGAGACTTGACAGAAATGAGCAGATTCACTTACAGCTGGACCAGGGGGCCCAGGAGGTCCACGTTCCCCCTAGAAAAAGAAGTACATATCCCATAAGTACATGGGCAAATCTTCGAAAGACATTGCTTCAGGAACAGTTATAATACACCAGCTTCTCTTTGTTGCATATTCTCCTATCGCATCCCTTTAAATGGCCACCTCTAACACTGAATTAAATTATTGATGTCCCAAGTTATTTTTAATCAATTATTATGAAGTTCCAGATTTATAAAGGTGCCAAACTTTAAAGGAGCACGTTTTGGTGAATGAATCAATGCATAACGACAGTCCGACACTTCATATAGGCATTAAAAAACTGTGACGTTAAACTGAACTATTCTGTTTTCACAAAATTGGCTAGCAGTATGTGGAGGGAATTAAAACCCTCTTTGAATTGAATGTTTTCTCATACAGCCCTCGCCTTAAACTTTCACAAACAGTCCCCAGTCTCTCTCAGGAACACCGACAACGTTTAAGCGCTTAAGTTTCTGCTCAAATAGCCATTCTATTAAAGAAACAAAACATCCAAAATTGAACGTTATTGAGTGAGATCGATGTTAGGTTTTATTGGGAATGAATTAACGCACTGTACTCGGTTTGCCCTGAAATCCCACAGCAGTCAGGGAAAACTGGGAGCTGGCCTCGGGACTCCCCCCCTGCCGCCAGACTGTGCGGGCTGGTACCCGGGACAATGCAGCTCTTTGTTTACAGCTCTCCTGAAAACCCATGCATACTCACATCGATGCCGTCTGATCCAGGAACCCCGGCTGGGCCCGGGGATCCAACTACACGTTGCTCATCGAACGGACCCTGGCAAGCAAGAGACGGAGAAAGATTTAAACCTTGGAGTAAAATGTAGACATCAGAAAATGACGCAGGAGTGGAGAAAAGAAAAATGTCAAGTTTTCGAAATACTATTCAAGTTTTTTTTAGGGAAAATGATGAACAAGTACAAGTAGAGTTAAACAAAATAAGAAATCATAGACTTATTGGAAGCCCCTGTCAAGACCAGTAGAAACAGAAATTGCTAGATAAACTTAGGAGGTCTGCAGCACCTGTGTAGAGAAATAGAGTTAACCTTTCGAGTCCAGTCTTCTGTCTTGTTCTGGGTAGTGACTGAGAACTGGAATTGTGTCTTTTTTTCCTTTTGCCCAGCTATCTCTGCAGCCAGTCCCGTGCTCAAGGCTAAGAATTTCACTGCCTCACAGCTCGGGCACCCAAAACACCACACTCCATTCAAAGAAATTCAGAATTGGGGAGCGAGATAGATGTTAAGTTCACTCAAGATAAATTACTTCCTCTTGGATTTCAACATTCCTGGATTCAGAAGGAGCTGTTGACAGTTGGGGAGTGTGGAGAGCTGCACATTGTGGGTTATAATTAACATCCTGTTAATTCGGGACAAATTTGCAGCGCACTCTGTCCCGCACTTTTTAAGTGTTTTCAACCTCTGTATCATACCACCGATCCCTTGGTCGATCTCACCCTTGAACGTACCTGGGTCAAGCACAAGCTGATGATTTGCAGCAAGACTACAAGCCGCAGGACTCCAGGGCGCAGCCAGATACTAGTCAGGCTAGCCATGCTGAGTTACTCCGCCTGGAGAAAGCAAAAATACAATCCACGCGTTTCTCGCCGGGTCAGGCGATCAGTTGGGACCTTAGAGAAAGACGAGAGCAGCCCAGAGTTCTCCACAGAGCTGAGTGGATGAGTGGCCCATGCGGAGGGGCGGGGACAGCTGTTGAATATGAAGCAGGTCAGGAACTGGTCGAACTTCACCCATTCCCAATACAGTCCGGAGGGAGAAATAAGGTGAGGCAAGTTATGAATATGTATGAAGTCAGACCTTGTGGGGAACGCAAGAGAGAAAGTGAATGAATTAATTTGTTTATCAACGGTAGAAATGTAGGTGGAACGAATTATGAAAAAAAAGTTATTGCTCATCAGAATGATTATCTTATTCCAAGGTAATTAGCACTTGAGTGAAAATTAATTTGGTCTCGCTTGGATCACATTGTGAACAAAACCTTAGATACAAGCAGATGCAGCTTTAGCTTCCAGGGAAAAAAACAACCCAGCCACAACATTCAGCTCACAATGCAACCCCCAAAACTTCAAAATTCAGATGGCGTCAAACTATTGTGTCAGACCAAACAGCACATCATTTGGCTTATCATTAGAAAAATGTCCAAATGCAAGATATTGCTTGGAAAGGTGGGTTTATCCTTCCAATGTTTACCGCAGTGTGTATGTTATGGAGGAGAACAGACCAGACCAGTCTAAAATAAAAATATTTTAGACCCTAATCTTTTCTTATTTTAAAGACATGTATAAAGTGTCTGCTCCTGAAGAAATGCAACTGGTCAAACTACTTAAAGTTAAGCAAAACAATGTATTTAAACACTGTAGTTGAAATACAATCAAAGAAAGAGGAATTTAGAATAACAACGTGATGGAAATCTTAACAGAATAATAGATACATTTACCATTACTAATTAACTGTTCCAATGTAGCAAATCCCATTAAGTTAAAAATTACACAACACCAGATTTTTTTTTAGATTACTTACAGTGTGGAAACAGGCCCTTCAGTCCAAATCGACCCTCTGAAGAGCAACCCACCCAGACCCATTCCCCTACATTTACCCCTTCACCTAACACTACAGGTAATTTAGCATGGCCAATTCACCTAAACTGCACATCTTTGGACTGTGGGAGGAAACCCACGCAGACACAGGGAGAATGTGCAAACTCCATATGGGCAGTTACCCGAGGCAGGAATTGAAGCCAGGTCTCTGGCGCTGTGAGGCAGCAGTGCTGACCACTGTGCCACCAGCTTTTGTAGCGCTGCTTCTTCATTAGGTGGTTGTGGAGAATA
The DNA here is from genome assembly GCF_004010195.1 of Chiloscyllium plagiosum. Lineage (NCBI taxonomy): Eukaryota > Metazoa > Chordata > Chondrichthyes > Orectolobiformes > Hemiscylliidae > Chiloscyllium > Chiloscyllium plagiosum. The sequence goes on along the minus strand of NC_057736.1, from coordinate 46,613,715 downwards.
AGACTATAAGTCACAGGATTTATAACAAAAAAATTACAATGTTATGCAACTGAAATGATATATTGAACAAACCTGGATTATTGTTAAGTCTTTCATCTTTTCGAATGGGTTGCAGGTTTCGGTTCATTAATATGTAAATCCCAGAACTTCTTTTAAGTCACCTTCTTGGGATAATTTAAGATTTTATAACAAAAGGTGACTTCTCAGCTCAGACAATGCATTAAAGGTGTGAGGTTAGAGTCTGTCTGTCTCCCAATCTTGAGTCAGACTGGTTCTATTTCCAAAGTGAAATTTACAAAATATTACATGTATTAACTGCCTGCTTTAACTGCCTGCAGGTTGTGCATTTTTTTGAGCAAAATAGAATGTATCTGCAAATACAAATTCACCCCTTGGACTTATATGTGTGTGCACATGCATGAGAGAGAGAGAGAGAGTGAGTGCATGTGAGAGAGTGTGTGTTTGCGTGTGATGGAGTATAAGCAAGTGAGATGGTGTGTGCGTGGATGCAAGTGTGGGGGGTTGATGTGTGTGAGTATGAGAGAGAGCGTGTGTATGAGAGAGGGTCTGAGTTAGTACGTGAATATCTAAGTGTGTGTGTGTGTGAAAGAGAGTTTGTAGTATAGTGGGGTCACCTGTAGTGTGAAATGAACTCAAGGTCTCGGTTGAGGCTATCCTCACGGGTACAGAACTTGGCTATCAGCCTCTGCTCGGTGACTCTGCATTGTTGTCTATCCCTAAATCCGCTTGGAGGATGGTCACCCAAAGATTCGAGGCCGAATCCCCCCAACTGCTGAAGTGTCTGCTTGGTCTCGCCAATGTACCATGCTTCGGGGCATCCTTGCCTGCAGCATGTGAGATAGACAACTTTGGCCAAGTCACGAGTACCTGCCACATACATGGTGGGTGCTGTCCCCACGGGTAATGGTGGTATCCGTGTTGACACTCTGGCATGTCTGTGCAGTGGTTGATATGACAGGGTTGTACGGTGCTGTGGTCGATGTTGTCCTGAAGGCTGGGAAGTTTGCTGCAAACAATCATCTGTTTAAGGTTTGGTGGTTGTTTAAAGGTGAAAGGTGGAAGTGTAGGGAAGGTCTTAGCGAGATGCTCATCCTCATCAATAATGTGCTGCATGAAGAACATGTCATAGTTTTTCGGCTCCAGGCAGTACTGGACAATGAAGGGTACCCTATCGGTTGCAATCCATGTCTGTCTCCTGAGGAGGCCATTACGGTTTTTCACTGCGGCATGTCGGAACTTGCAATTGATGAGTTGAGTGTTGTACCCTGTTCTTATGAGGGTATCCTTGAACATCTTCAGGTATCTGTCACATTCCTCCTCACCTGGACAGATCCTATGTATGCATAGGGCTTGTTCTTAGGGGATGGCTATTTTAATATGTTTAGGATGGAAGCTAGAGAAGTGTAGCATTGTGAGGTTATCTGGGGGTTTGCGGTAGAGTGAGGTACTGAGATTCCCATCCTTAATGGAGATGCATAGTCCAAGAATGAGACAGATACTAAACAGTAGTCCATGGTAAGTTTGATGGTGGGATGATGGGATGAAACTCGTTGATAACACTGTATAATTGTTTCAGTGACTCCTCACCATGGCACAACAATCACCAGACAGGGGTGTTCCCTCCCAGTCGGGGAACACTTCAGCGGTTGGGACATTCAGCCTCAGATTTTCGGGTGACCATCCTCCAAGGCGGACTTCAGGATAGGCAATAATGCAAAGTAGCTGATAGCCAAGTTCGATACCCATGAGGATGGCCTCATGGGTTCATGTCACACTACAGGTGACCCCACTACACTATACACTCTCTCTCACACACACAATCTTACATACTCACGCAGACCTTCTCTCATATACATGCTCTCTGTCATACACACATACATACAGCCCCACACTCTCACTCTCTCACAGGCTTATACTCCATCACACTCACACATACACTTTACCAAGCTTTCACACACTATCTCAGGTGCACTCACACGCACTCTCTCTCTCTCATGCATGCACACACACATATACATCTATGGGGTGAATTTGTATTTGCTGAATTGTATTTGCAGATACACTCTATTTTGCTCAAACAAGACACAATCTGCAGGCAGTCAATACATGTTTAGATTAGATGCCCTACAGTGTGGAAACAGGTCCTTTGGCCCAACAAGTCCTCACTGACCCTCTGAAGAGTAACCCACCAGAACCCATTTCTCTCTGACTAATGCACCTAACACGATGGGCAATTTAGCATGGCCAATTCAGCTGACCTGCACATCTTTGGACTGTGGGACAAAACTGGAGCAAATCCACACAGACACAGGGAGAATGTGCAAACTCCACACAGACAGTCGTCCAAGGCAGCAATCGAACCTGGGTCCCTGGAGCTGTGAGGCTGCAGTGCTAACCACTAAGCCACCATACTGCCTAATAGTTTGTAAGTTTTACTTTGGAAATAGAATGAGTCTGACTTAAGATTGGGATACACACAGACTCTAACCTCACACCTTTAATGCATTGCTGAGATGTCACCTTTTGTTATAAAACCTTAGGTTATTTTGGGAAGGTGATTTACATATTAATGAACCGAAACCTGCAACCCATTCAAAAAGATGAAAGACTTAACAACAATCCAGGTTTGTTCAATATGTCATTTCAGTTGCATGACACTGTAATCTTTTGCTATAAATCCTGTGTCTTATGATCTTATTCTCCACAACCACCTGAAGGAGCAGCGTTCCAAAAGCTGGTGCTTCCAAATGAATCTGTTGGACTATAGCCTTGGTGTTATGTGATTTTTAACTTTGTCCACCCCAGTTCAACACCAGCTCCTCCACATCCCATAAACATACCTCTTGGCAAAAAAAGGAATATTCAGACACACATTCTCACAAGTAGTTCTCCCATCCAGGAGAAAGAAAACATCAAGAGAAAATTCAGAGTAGCAGCCAGGAGACGTTCACTGAAGCTCCAACTCTGTTCAGACCTCAATAGCTTCTGATGTCACTGAAAACCCAAAATGCAGAAATCCTAATGTGAGAGCTGGCCACACTCATTCAGGCTATTTCAAAAAGCCCAAGGACTCCCAAGCTGTTAACTCAAGTAATGTTAACTCGTCAGCTCAGTATATCTGGAAAAGCGCAGCAGGTCAGGCAGCATCCAAGGAACAGGAGAATCGACGTTTCGGGCATAAGCCCTTCTTCAGGAATGAGGAAAGTGTGTCCAGCAGGCTAAGATAAAAGGTAGGGAGGAGGGACTTGGGGGAAGGGCGTTGGAAATGCGATAGGTGGAAGGAGGTTAAGGTGAGGGTGATAGACCGGAATGGGGTGGGGGCGGAGAGGTCAGGAAGAAGATTGCAGGTTAGGAAGGCGGTGCTGAGTTCGAGGGATTTGACTGAGACAAGATGGGGGGAGGGGAAATAAGGAAACTGGAAAAATCTGAGTTCATCCCTTGTGGTTGGAGGGTTCCTAGGTGGACCAGCCACTACAGCGGACAGCTGAAACTGACAACCGGAAGCGGCAGGGACAGGCCACTATAAATGCCGGAGGAAACACCACAGAAGCGCTTCACAGGAGGCTCCCAAGCACTGAGGATGTCACCTAGACAGGGGACGAAACGTTTGCAACAAAAACTTCCAGCTCGGCGAACAGAACCACAGCAGGTGATCAAGAGCCGAGCAGTGTTTACAAGTGAAGCTGATTAGTTCTCAACTAACTGAGCTCGTCGGAACTGAAAATGAGTTACAGAGGCACCGACACAAGGAGAGGTAGACATAGGAGTGTGTGCTAGTGTGTTGCCTAGTGCCTTTCCTGCAGCAGTTGCACGTGTGCTGTGACTTTTAAAATGATAAATCAGAGATATTTTCCAAGTGAACCATCCATTCTGTGCTTTTTACAAATCAAATGTTTGTTTAAATGTTTAAACTCTAAAAAGAGTTACTAAAACTCAAAGTGATGTTTACATTGTTGCTTTGTTGAGTGGGGAAGCAGTTTGCAGATAACATGATAATTTTGGGATGGATGGGAATGCAAAGTGAGCTTTGACCAGCAGCCGGTAGCTGATCATTTTCAGCATTCTGACCAGACTTGGATGCTAAAGAACATCAGTCTGACGACAACAGCCATTCAATATGATCATGACTGATCGTTCAACTCAATAGTCTGTTCCTGCTTTTCCCCCATACCTTTTTTTGTTAAAGATATTTTTTATTGAAAGAGGGATTTTTAAAATTAATTCAACCAGAAAAAATACAAATCAAAACAATATAAAAAGGACAGAACAACACTCAGATACATAAATGGATAAACAAATAAATAAATAATTGGCTTAGCATGACAAAACAATATCTCTTGATCATCTAAAGCGTTAACTTGCACATATTCATATGTTTGTAATTCTTCCTCTCAGGGTGTTGGATTCATTAAACACAACTGTCATAGCTATATAATAGCTGTTATTAGCATGGTAGATGAGTCTGTGTCCAGGTAATCCAAAAAAGGGCTGCCATGTCTTATAAATTCTTTATAAAATTCATTCGTAAGTCCGTCAGTACTGGGCACCTTTCCACTCTGATGCTGCTTTGCAGTCTCCTGTACCTCCTGCACTGATAGCAGGGTGTTAATGAAAGACTCTTGCTCGGGGGTTACACCTGAAAGATCCAGGTTTGTAAAAACAATTTCCATCCTCTCCGTCCATCCTCAACACATTCAGATTGGTATAATTCCGAGTAAAATCTCTGAAATGCTATGTTAATCTTTTAAGAGTCGCAGGTAAGGGTTCCCAATCCTTCCCCGATCAAGGCAATGGCTTGGGGGGCACTTTATCTCCTGGCAAGATACGCTAGGTACTTGCCCAGTTTATCGCCATGCTCAAACAACCTTTATCTTGCAAAAGCAAGTTCCTTTTTGGCTGTCTGTGAGAGCATGGAGTTCAGTGTAGACCAAAACAGTGTGACCCTCTGTAGCTTAGCCTCAGAGGGTCTATGAAAGTATGTCTTCTTGGCTACCTTCAAAAGGTCTGCCACTGCTCTTCCTCCTATTGCTTCTTACCGGCACAGTAAGAAATAATTATCCCCTGGCATAAGCTTTATCAGTTTCCCAGAGAATGGCTAAGTTAATGGCTAGGAAAGCTCTGCATTCATTAGAAAAATACTCAATGAACTTACTATCCTTAAGAATGAAGGGATCCATTTGCCAGTGTCCCGAACCTGTTACATTACCAGTAATCTTAACCAATAAGTATACTGGGCTGCCTGATCAGAGATGGTAATATTCTCAATTGTACAGAATGCCACCGAATCCAGGAGTGCTGCAGGGGTTAGAATGGTGTGGCACCTATGCAGGTTGGAGAACAACATAAAATCTCTGCCTTTGGGCTGAAGACACCTCCAAACATCCACCAGCTTTAGTTATACACACAAATCTATGAATTGTTTAGATTGTGAAGAGGGTATTGGGGGGCCTTTAGGCATTCTGTCTGCCATGGAGTCCATAAAGAGAAAGTGAGGACTACAGATGCTGGAGATCAGAGCTATACTTCTCCCTACATTCTATCCTTTTCCACAGTAAACACTGATGCAAACTACTCGTTTAGTATCGCCCAGCCCCCCCCCCCCCCCCCCCCCCCCCCACCACCCCCCCCCCCCCCCCCCCCCGCCCCCGCCACACACAAACACACCATGATAACGTATCAGGATGTAAGATTAATGAGTTTAGAAAATACATCTATCAAGAATTTAAGGGGATGGGCAAGGGGACAGCAACATTTAAAATACTGTATTCTTCTCCATATATCAAGGCTTTGAGAATTATGAACCTTCTGTACATGTCTTTAATATTATCCAGTAACTTAAATGGGAGATTCTTCCTCACAAGTACGGCCTCTCCCCTACTCTTAGTGTTGAAAGATAAGAAATAAACCTGATCAAACCCACTCGATTGTAATTTCAAATGCTCCTTATCCAGGTGCGCCTCCTGCAGTAGGGTAATATCTACCCTCTCCCTTTTTCCTCTTGACTGGCGAGTGGCTCTCCTTGATGTTCCAGGTATACCATTTAAGCATATCATTAGCCATAACACTCTCTAGTAACATTTGGACTCCAGAGACGAAGAACCCAAATCATAAATCACTGACCTCAATTAAAGTAAATCCACAGAACATAAAGATTACAAAGACTAACACAACTTTTACGAAACTTTTTTCAAATCTTCAAAACTTACAAAAATTATATACAACAGGAACCAAAAAAAAACAAAAGTGCCAATGTAGCTGAATAGGAAAACTTACCCCCTCCCCCACACCCAAAGAGGGTACCTAAACATCCCAAAAACATGTCTTCTCCCCGCTGCCAATATGACAACCAGAGCAGTTGAATACAAAAACCAGGCTTGAACTGCCCTTAGATAGGCATCTAGCCATCATAAGCACCTTCCTAACTCCATCTACATGGAGTTTTGCATGGACACAAGCAAGAAAGAAAGAAGATGGTAGAGTTAAAATGAGTTAAAAGTGAGTACTCTGCCCACCCCCAAGTATAATTTAATGCTAGTTGGTACCAGAGAATAGAAAAAAAAACAAAGAAGACATTTTGTTTTAAAAAATTAATGTCTGTATACATTAAAACGTCAAGTCTAATTTAATGTGTCCACAAAATTTTTTGCTTTCTCTGTAGTCAACTGAATGTATTGATCCATTGAAAGTAAACCAAAGCACCGCTGGGTACCTTAAAGGGTATTGGTTCACAAGTTCCCTTCATCTTCTCTTAATATCATAATAAGATTTTCTTTTTCGGACCATCGCCGCTGAGAAGTCCTGAAAAAACATGATTATGGAGGCCTCATGAACAAAAGCGTTTGGATCTTTTTCCTAGGTTCAAGATGCTTCCATGACTCTTTGTCCCCGTAGCTGTGAATCTGCACGAGAGCACTGGACTAGATCTGACTTTCGAGCCATAATCTGGTGAGTGCTTTCAATTTCAATTTTCACCTGCTTTGTTTTGACTTCTAATTTGAGGAATCGCGGCAGCTTGTCATAGAGTCATAGAGATGTACATCATGGAAACAGACCCTTCGGTCCAACTTGTCCATGCCAACCAGATGTCCCAACCCAATCTATTCCCAACTGCCAGCCCCCAGCCTATATCCCTCCAAACCCTTCCTATTCATATACCCATCCAAATGCCTTTTTAATGTTGCAATTGTACCAGCCTGCACCGCTTCCAATGACAGCTCATTCCATACACACACCACCCGCTGCATGAAAAGGTTGCCCCTTAGATCCCTTTTAAATCTTTACCCTCTCACCCTAAACCTATGCCCTCTAGTTCTGGACTCCCCATCCCAAGGAAGAGACTTTGTCTATTTATCCTATCCATGCCCCTATGATTTTATAAACCTCTATAAGGTCATCCCTCAGCCTCTGACGCTCCAGGGAAAACAGCCCCAGCCTGTTCAACCTCTCCCGATAGCTCAACTCTGGCAACATCCTTGTAAATCTTTTCTGAACTCTTTCAAGTTTCACAACATCTTTCCGAGAAGAAGGAGACCAGAATTGCATGCCTTGGGATCTTTTTCCTGGGTTCATGAGACTTCCATGACTCTTTGTCCCCGTGGCTGTGAAAACACACGAGGACAGGACGAGAGCAAAAGTGGCCTAACTAATGTCCTGTACAACTGCAACATGACCTCCCAACTCCTGTACTCAATGCTCTGACCTATAAAGGAAAGTATACCTAACACCTTCACTATCCTATCTACCTGCGATTCCACTTTCATGGAGACATGAACCTGCACTCCAAGGTCTCTCAAAAAGTTTTACTGGCTGACCACCTTTCATCCCCTTCGGTAGACCAATGATACAAACATTTTTCCTCCTGCCCCAATTCGAGATTGTCAACTTCAACGGTTAAGTTACAGACCTGCTTTTCAAGGGCTTGGATCTGATGATACAATGAATTGATTGTGGTCTCAACCATTGTGATTCTGCGCTCGACATCATCCGCTCTCTTCTTGAGGTCTTCAAGCTACTGATTATGTTTTTGAATTATGGCAGATAGCGGGGTCCAGATTACTGTTCAACTTTTCTTCGACCCTGCCTTTGAACGTTTCGTGGAGCTCCACGATAAGCGCCTGGTGTGTAATCAGGTCCACCAGACTGGTATGGAGGTCTGCGGCAACGGATGAACTCAATGCCTCCAGCCCCACGTGTTGGGACTTATTCGACTTTTTTCCATTTTTTGTCATTTACATTAGACAAAAAAGTGATTGATAAAGATTCTATGGCTATTTCAGCATTTACATTTAGTGAAATTATTTGGGTGGAGTGGCTGAAAACACTGCTTTGCTTGTGCTGTGGTGCAGAGTCCAGCAAAGCAGTCCATTTAGAAACCCCCCCCCAATCTTTTGTTTCCTTTAGCTCACGTGCTTTATGGAATTCCTTCTTGAATACATACAATGTTTTTGCTTTGATTGCTTTCTGTGATTGCAAATTCCACAGGCTCACCACTCTCTGCATGAAGAAACTTCCTTCATGGTCCTAAATGGTCCTTATGAGGATCTAAAATCTGGAATTACCATTGTCAGGAGTAACCATTTTTATGCCAAAATGGCTTATTAATACAAAGTAACATAACAAAATTGCTTCAAGCTGCAAATTAATACTGTATTTAAAATGGCTTCTCACCCCGCTAAAAGCTGCATTCCTGCCTTGCTGAGCTAACTGAATCAAAAGATAAAGCAGACAACGGAGCCTTCACAGTATGGAATTAACTAAGCTAGATGGGACATTACTAACCATCCCAGCTAACCTTGAAATGTAAATGCAAAGAGATAATGGGTGGTAAACAACTTTGTTTTCCAGAAAATATCATTGGTTTAACCTGTTGTCCATTATGTCATTTTATTGGAATTACTCTGCAATTAAGGCTGTACTACAAAAATTGCCTTTGTTCTAAGTGGAGTTGTGCAGTTTCTCCATCCACAGATGCTTTTAATTGCCGAGTTGCTGGACAAACTTGTGCTTGGCTTCATAATAAACTGTGAAATCTTGCTGAAGCAGACTGCATTCCTTTGATTATCTGACCGATTGCGGAACCGAAAGACCCCTCCCGGGGGTCGAGATCTTCACTTAGACTATGAGCCCTAGTCCTGGATTGCCTGAAGTCAGGAAGATCCTTCCTGCATCTATCCAGCCCCATTTGAGATGTATGGGTTTCTATGAGATCCAGTAGGCCTAGTTAATGTAGTTAAAGTCCTGTGCCTCCTGTGAAGAAGTGAAAAATAACTGATGAAAGCAAATCAAAGAACAGAAAGTCCTGGGGAGCCAAAATTCTTGTTAAACAGCATTGATAATACTTCTGAGGAGCCTTAAGGTGGCATCTATACATAGTCTAAGTTTCAAAATCATATTGAGTCAGAAGGAGAACACTTTTATATACAAGAATCTTAGTATCAGCATGGTCATCGAAGACGCTCATCTTTAGTTATCAAAAAGTGGCACTTGCAGATCAGATGCACTGCTGAATCTTTGCATCAGTGTCAGCCTTAAATAGAGAGCTAATATCCAGGTAGGAGAAGTATTCCAGGTTTGGGAGGATTGTCAATTGATCTTAATGGAGGGATGGACTGGAACTTGACCTGTTTCAGGTTGTTAAAGGATTTGAGGTTTTTTTTGAGGATGAGGCTGCTTCTACAAAGGTGTTAAGCAAGTTTTAAGGTTCTGTTCTGAGAGAGCAGAGATGCATTGTCATCCACATATTGAAATTTCACTAATGAAGCAGGTGTCATTTGCCTCTTGGATTTCAGTTGGTTGAGGTTGAAAAGTTTTTCGTCCATTCTATAGACAACATCCACACCAGTGGGAAGACTGCTCATTACAAGATGAAGATTGATTGCGATGAAGATGGAGAAACATGTGTTATGTGGAAAAGTTTTCTTATTTGAAGACAGTGACATTATGTGATTTTAGTAACTCATTTGGCCAATCACCTAAATTGATATATTATTAAGGAGGAGTGGTAATATTTCTTCTTTTTGAGTGAGTCACAGCAGCATGGGTGGTTTCTAAGGCAGGTGGCCTCGACACTCATCAACAATGAATCATTTGTTCAGTACAAAGCATTCCTGACTATTGAAAGTGGAATCTTGCGAGTAAGTTGTGCAGCTGAAATAACTGGTTTCAGGAACAAACAACAGATTTGAATATGTATGCTGAACCTTGAAACTGAGAATTGCTTGGATGTTTGAAAGAGGAGATGTATAATTACTGAGTCACTCAATCCTCTGACCTGTGCCTGGTTTGAGAGTTTAGGTTTCGTCAATTCAACCAACAAAAAAAATTTGTTTCAATTATTTAAAGTACCAACAATATAGATTAGCACTTTCACCCATTGTCTTGTGAATCCTGTGTCAACAGAGCAAGTTCACAACACCATTCATTTGGACATTGAACATGATAGATTTTAGCAGATCTGCAATGTTTAAATGCAACTTAATCAATAATTAATCAATTTCACATTTCCAAAATTAATTCATTGATATCTGGGATTGGCTTTGGCTGGAACATATCCTCCCTTTTAGTTCCCTCCTAAAGGAATCACCTGTTACTAAAAGAATATGCTTTGGATGAGTGGTAGAAATAGTGCTGCTCTTATCTGCAGATGCATTACCCTGTGAACTGGGAAGGAATGATGTTTTAAAATTGTGCGTTAAACTTCTTGTAGTTACTGCATTAAATTTTATCACCTCTACATTATTCTCCATTCTAAAAGATACTTTGTAGGAACTGAATCATCCAACTCACTTCTTAAAAACATCTCCAAGACAATGAACTCCGCTACATTTAGTAGCTTTTTGTAAACTCGTTCATGTAATGTGGGCATCACTGGCTGGGTCAGCATTATTTGCCCAACCCTAATTTCTCTACAGAAGGTGATAATGAACTGTGCACTGAACCACTGCAGTTTTTGAAGTGTACAGACACCCACTACTGTAAGGACATTTCCAAGTCAGGAGTTTATGTGGCTTGGAGATGAACTTGCAGGTGATGTCCTTGTCCTTCTGGGTGAAAAATGTCAAGTTTGGAAGGTGCTGTTGAAGGAGCCTTGTGTCATGGTGAAAGTGAAAGTTCTGGATGAGGTGCCAATCAAGTGGAATGCTTAGTCTTGGATGGTGTCAGGCTTATTTAGTATTTATAGAGCAGTACCCATCCAGACAAGTGGGGAGAATTCATTATATTTCTGACATGAGTAGAGTAGATGATGTGTATGCACTGGGGAGATGAGAAATATGTTGTTTGCTGTAGAATTCTTATTTCCACAAGATTTGTCTGGCTGGTCCGGTTCAGTTTGTGTTTAATCATAACCTGCAGAAGGTTGACAGCAGGGGCTTCATAGGGAGGTGGTTACATTCTCTCTTGTTGGAAATTAAGATTGTTACAAATGGTACTTGCCACTTATTAGCCCAAGCCTGGACATTCTGCAAGTCTCACTGCATATAATACAGAATTCAGTATCTGGGGAATCTTGAATGTTGCTCAATATTTTGCAAAAGGTGGTTAATATTTCCATCTCTGACCTTATGGAGGAGGGAAGGTCATTGAAATATTGCAGATGCTTGGGCCTAGAACATGTTATGAATGTGTATGGGATAGTACCTTTAAGAGAATTAAAAGTTAGCTGAACCAAGTGGTCTGAACAAGACATAATGTAACCTTTTCCTCTGAGATTTCCTTACGTGCTTTGAGATTACTTACAGTGTGGAAACAGGCCCTTCGGTCCAACAGGTCCACACCGACCCTCCAAAGAGCAACCCACCCAGACCCATTCCCCTACATTTACCCCTTCACCTAACACTAAGGGCAATTTAGCATGGCTAATTCACCTAACCTTGGTCCAACACCTCGGGTCGCTGGTTGCCTGGAGACAAAAACAAATTCTAATTAGGCCAATCAGTTTAAATTATACCCCCCAAAAAATACCAAACTCAAATCCAGTTTGAATTTAGTACATTGACAATCTTAAAAGCCAATGACTCAATCCGATGCTTTGGGGGTGACTGGGAAAAATTGAACAGTTGGTGGAGAACTGCCAAGCCACCAACAAATGCAGACTGCCGGATACACAGCTTTCTTAAAGTACCTCTAATTGATCAGTGACTTGTGAAAAATAATCCCCAAGTAGAACAAAACAAGACAGTGGAAGATATAAAAAGATGATTTAACAGCTGACTGGTTTTGAAATTTGAATTTTTGATAAATCTTCATCGGGGGTTTTATCGGACTAGTACTGTAGAAGTTGAAGGTAAAAGATAGGTTAGAGAAAGGAGTTGTAAATAGTTGTTAGTTAGTTATTTCTTAAAGTATAAAAGAGATTAAAGTTGTTAATTTTTACTTTAAGTAGCCACCTTCGGGATAGTTCTTGGCCTCTCAAATTTCCACAGATTACTGCACGGGATAAATCCTTTCTGTGGTGCTGGTTTAAATTAAGCAGGAGAGTTTAACCCCGTGTCATAACAGACACTATCCTGAGCAACTCCTGCAATGATGCTCTGGAATTGAGAGATTAATTTTCAACAACCAGAACTATCTGCCTTTGTGCTAAGGCCAGGACCTAGGTTCGATTCCAGCCTGGGTCAACTGTCCATGTGCAGTTTACACATTCTCCCAGTGTCTGTGTGGGTTTCATCTGGGTGTTCCGGTTTCCTCCCACTCCCCAGAGATTTGCAGGTTGGGCGGACTGGTTATGCTAAATTGCCCATAGTATTCTGGGATGTGCATACGAGGTTGATTACAGGGATAGGGTAGAGGGGTGAGTCTGGGTGGGATGCTCTTTGGAAGGTCTGAGATATTAAAGAGTTAATTTGTTCTACTGACCTGCAAGAAATTGAATACCCTGGGGGTAGGGTGGTGTGTCTTTGTCTGACAGATAGAATGTGGGAGGTTTACATGACCATTTCTTTGCCGTTCAGGGATGATTTACATTTTCATCCAGAAATCAATATGAACATTACAGTTGGAATTTGACTACTCCCCTATAGTCACAAAAAATGATTTGCAACAGATTTGACCATAAAGGGATGATTTGCATTACATTGTCTCTGGAGGTGAGGTGGACACTGCATTGTATCTTGAGTGGCCTATGACTATGAGGGAGTGACTGGGGGTTGTCTTGTGGGCATTACTAACTGTGATGTAAAGACTTTGTATAAAGGAAGGACTGTTTCCTTTGTTCAGAGCGAGCTTTTGCCACAACCCCGTAATCCCTGTGAGGTATGTGTTAAAGGTTCCTCCATAAAGAGACCCCTAGACACACCTCACAAGCATGGCAAGGAGTATTCAGAGTTTCTCCAAAGCTTATATTGCAGTTGGTTAATAAAATTTTGCTTGTTCATGGAAGTTGGCATGTTGCAATTGCATCAAATGTTAAGAATCTCAAGAGTAAAAGACATTAACAGGTCAGTGTGGACTTGTTGGGCAGAATGTAGTGATTCTAAAAGGGTGGGGGCATGATACATCCTTGCTTGAGATCACCCCTAACACCTCCTCATTTCCCCACTACACTTTCTATTTAATCACAGAAGGTGGAACACTTGACCATTCGCTTCCTCCCTCCTCACTGTCTAAGGCCTCAAACACAATCTCCAGGTAAAGCTGTTTCATTTATAGTTGTTTCAATCTAGTCTACTGCAATCACTGCTCACAATGCAGTTTCCTTCACAATGGCAAGACCAAGCAAATCAGTAACATCTTTGTGAAAAATCTCCCTTCTGTCCATAGGAATGATCTTGACCTTCCAGTTTCTTGCCATTTCAACAAACTACCTTGCTTTCATGTTAATATTTCTGTCCTGGGCCTTCTGCCATGTTCCAACAAAGAACAATGGAGGCTTGAGGAACACACCTCACCTTCCATTCAAGTACTTTACAGCCTTGAGATTTCAATATGAAATCCCAAAACTTCAGATACTGACTGCTTTCTGGCCATTCTCCATTTTACTTACATCCTCCCCTCCCCGAACCCTACTTCGAACAGTCTAGTCTTGTTTGTGTCTTGCTTACTTTGCATTTAGTTGAGAAGACCAATTCTCTCCCTCTCACAACCATTTATATATTTTGTTTTTTTTGCCAGAGTTGACAACACCTTTGTCTTTTGCATGGATCTCTCTCGCAAAATTATTACAGAAAATTTCCAATACCTTTCAGTTCTGAATATTAACTGGACTCAAAATATTAACTCTGTTTCTCTTGCCATAGATTCTGGCAAACCTGCTGAGTTTCTCCGGTATTCTGTGTTTCAGATTTCCAGCATCTACAGTATTTTATTTTTATTCATGATGATTATAGTATTTTTAGTCTGAGATCTCTTGGTTCCTCCTCCCAAACTGGACTTGCATCTTCAAAGAGATGTGACTTCTCTCTTCTTCTGACAAAATATACTACTCAAATATATCTTTGAACTTATCAATTATTTGTTGAAGCTATCAATTGATTAATGTCCCCTGTATTTTGCTACACTATCTATAATCCCCACATTCTGATGTCATTCACAAAATTAGAATGTTTTTTATTGTAAAGTCCAATCAGTAATGTAAATTGAGAACAGTAGTGGTCCCAACACTGATTCTTATTGATCCCACTTGCCATATTCAGTCAGTCACTGCATAACATTGTTTTATTCATTCAGGAATGAGGATGTCATTCGCTAAACCAGTATTTACTGTCCATCCCTAATTCCCCAGAGGGCAGTTAAGAGTTAACCACATTGCTGTGGGTCTGGAGTCACATGTAAGCCAGAGCAAGAAAGGATGGCAGTTTCCTTCCTAAAGAACATCAGTGAACCAGATGGGTTTTTCTGATCATTGATAATAATGGTCATCCTTAGACTCTCAATGCCAGACTTTGATTGAGTTCAAATTCCATCTGCCGAGGCAGGATTCGAACACGAGTACCCAGACATTATGTAGGCCTCTGGATTAACAGTCGAACAATAATATCATAAGGCTCCTGTCTCCTACAAATTTCCCTTTACTTCTTCTCCTTGCTTTCTGTCTTGAAGCCAGTGAACAATTCATTTAGCTTGTGTCCTGACTCCACATTCTGTGACCTTATTCATTCATCTACAATAGGACATGTTATTGAAAGACTTTTGAAGATCAGATGAATTACATAGACTCATAGAAAAGAATCCTTACAGTGTGGAAGCAGGCCATATGGCCCATCGAGTCCACACCGATCCTCCGAAGAGCAACCCACCTAGACTACCCCACCTACCATATTACTGTAACCCTGTATTTCCCATGGCAATCCACCTAACCTGCACATCTTTGGACGATGGGAGGAAACCGGAGCACCCAGAGGAAACTCATGCAGACAGAAGGAGAATGTGGAAGCTCCACAGATCTGCTGTTACCATTGACTAACCTCTCATTTATCTCCTAATATAAGTTTAGGGTTGGCTAAGCAAGATTTTCCCTTTTGAAATCAATGATGAATATTTATTCTATTACACTTCCACATGTTCTTCTGCTCTATTCACGAATAAGGATGCAGTTAGAGTCACAGATGTACAGCATGGAAACAGACCCTTCGGTCCAACCCGTCCATATATCCCAACCCAATCTAGTCCCATCTGCCAGCACCCCCCAGCCCATATCCCTCCAAACCCTTCATATTCATATACCTATCCAAATGCCTCTTAAATGTTGCAATTGTACCAGCCTCCAACACTTCCTCTGGCAATTCATTCCATACACGTACCATCCTCTGCGTGAAAAAGTTACCCCTTATGTCTCTTTTATATCTTTCCCCTCTCACCCTAAACCTATGCCCTCTAGTTCTGGACTCCCGCCCCAGGGAAAAGACTTTGTCTATTTATCCTATCCATGCCCCTTTATTTTTTTCTGGCACCAATGTTAAGTTCCCTATTCCCTGGATGTGTTCTACCCCCTTCATAAGTACAGGAGTTGCATGAGCATCTGCCAAGCACTCATCCTTTTTCTAATGAATAATTAAAGATGTGCAGTAATGTCTCTGTGACCTCTTCCTTTGTTGACAATGGTCAGCACATAGATCAGAAACAGGAGGAACCAAGGATGGATCTTCAAGTGACACTGGAGGGAGCAGTGTAGCCAGTGGTAGAAGGAGATACCAATGATAATGATTCTTTAATTACAGTTTGATTGTGGCTTCCCAAAACAAGGGGTCAGGAACCCAAAGGTCACCTGGTGACATTTTGGTCTTGTGAGCTGCAAGACAACAACACTGTCACAGAGGACAGCCCAAACTCACAACCATAGTAACTGCCCTCCTACCAGCTGCCAAAAACTCTCACTTCTCTTCTACCACCCCAAACCTGCCCCATCCCTGCTCTGATTGTTTTTATGGAGGAGCCGTGTTAATTTTAAATCCTCAACATAGAATCAGAGTACAAAAAAAGGTTTGGCAAGTACTGGACTAGATTGACAAGAACATAACCAGGTCCGTGCAATTCCCCACCCCTCTCATGAAAAGAGGATGGTATAGTTAACTCTGTAAAGGCTGCACACCCCTCAAAGGTGCAAGAAGGTAGAGTTCAGTCCCATTGCACGGTATTTAATAGAAGCAATGGGAATCCTGGCCTCGGTCAGGATAAGTGAGGCTTCAGATTTCTCTTTTGGGAAGACCTGTGCATTTGTGCCACTCAAGCACATCACTGGCCAGAGGTCGCATACACTTTCCTATCACAGTGTCACTGGGGAGGACATTGGCTGCAGTTAGTACTGCATCCACTGGAGAATTCATATTGAGTAAAGACCCAGACAGAGATGAGTGATGACTGAAGCAGGTATTGTAGGGTGGGGTAACTGCAGGGGGTGACTTTCAGTGCGCACCACACTTCTCGATGCTGTGTGACCGAGATGAAGATAATTACCTTGGAGACAGGGTGACCAACTATTCTGGATATTTCAGGACAGTCCTGCACATTCAGCACCATTCACAATTCCTCAGATATGGAAGTAATTTATGTCCATATGCAGCAAGACCTGGACAACACATCAGTTAAGACCAATAGGTGGCATGTAACATTTTCACCTAAGTTTCAGACAATTACCATCTCCAACAAGAGAGAATCTAGCCATTTTCCCATAACATTCAATGGAAATAACATCACTGAATCCCTTACTATCAACATCCTGCTCCCTCCAGTGTCACTTGAAGATCCATCCTGGACTCAACACCACTGCCCCACAAAGCTGCATACTCAGCCCCTTACTATACTCCTTATACAACCACGATTCTATAGCTAATTTCTGCTCTAACCCCATTTACAAGAGGGGAGTGGGGGAGGGGAGGGGGATATACCTGTGGGAAGGTCACTCGACCCGAAATGCTAACCTTGATTTCTCTTCACAGCTACTGAGCCTTTCAGCTAATTTCTGCTCTAACCCCATTTACAAGAGGGGAGTGGGGGAGGGGGATATACCTGTGGGAAGGTCACTCGACCCGAAATGCTAACCTTGATTTCTCTTCACAGCTACTGAGCCTTTCTAGAAACTTGTGTCTTTGTTTCTGATTTATAGCATCCACACTTCTTTCGGTTTTCACCTCAGTCACTGGGCGGAAACATTAACGCTGTTTCTCCCGCACTCTCACCGTCCCATCTCTCCCCGCGGCAGGTGTTAGCGTGGGCTCGAGCGGAACGTCAATCTCCCTTGGGGCCCGCCCACCGGGTAGACCCGCCCCCTCATGATAGACCCGCCCCCTCATGATAAAACCGTCATCTCCAGATAGACCCGCCCCCTCATGATAGAACCGTCATCTCCAGATAGACCCGCCCCCTCATGATAGAACCGTCATCTCCAGATAGACCCGCCCCCTCATGATAGAACCGTCATCTCCAGATAGACCCGCCCCCTCATGATAGACCCGGGATGGACACGCCCCCCAGTAGACCCTCCTGCCCGGATGGATGCGCCCCCAGATGGACCCGCCCAGACAGAATGTACTTCCTGTTTCCGGTCCCCTACCCCCACCTTTGACGAAGATGGCGACCCGGGCGGAACGGGAGCGGCAGCAGCGGCAGAATGAGCGGCACCAGGAACTACTCGGGGAGATGCTGCTGGAAAGCCGGGAGTGTGCGGACTGCGGCGGCCGAGGTAGCGGGCTCGGGGAGGGGGGGGGGGTCCGGGTTGCGAGGCCTCCCTTTACTGAATGAGCCGGATTCCATCTGGGCTCAGGACCTCGTATAGAGCCCGGGAGGATCGGCCCTCCGCCGGTGTCGGGGCCGGGGCCGGGGCCGGGGTCGGGGTCGGGGTCGGGGTCGGGGCCGGGGCCGGTGTCGGAGCCGGGGCCGGTGTCGGAGCCGGGGCCGGGGCCGGGCTCTCCCGGGCTGTCCGAGCCCCTCTTTATTACTCTGTCTTAGTGAGGGAACAGTCCTGGATTCTGCCTTCATTGAACTTCCGCTGTATCTCAGTCAGCGCCTTTTAAAGTGTATGTACCTTGAAATGTGGTAAACTGGATCTCATGCTGCTGTTGGCTTCTGCTTCATTGCCGGCACTTGTGTGGATTTGTTCGTAGTTGCTTTAAAGAGGAAGTAGATTTATCAGCTGCGTAATTGGGAATGTTCTACCCCGATCTCGCAAGCTCAGGTTGCTGATCTGGTTTGAGTCACCCGTAAATTTGTACCATAAACCTGAATTTGGGTGGGCTTGGAGTGCACTTAATAAGGCTGCTGTGCATTTGGCATAAACTTTTGGGTAATTTCCCTGTTTTATTCCATGACCATGCACAGATTGTCTTTCTGCATGGTTTATTTGTCAGATTAGACTGAATGTATCAGGTGCACCATTTGACAGTCACATGCAGCTGGAACCAACTGAGTGCTGAATATTGCAAACTGACACTTAAGGGAATCAGAGTTGTCAGCCTGGTTATTGAGTAATCTTGTTTGGGATATCTACTTCGAATAGAGTACTTGCTGGTATAGCTGATCAGGCATTGTGCTTGGATGCAACGTCAAAATTGCAGCATCAGGTTTGCGAATTCAGAACCCCAGGACTGTCTGAAAGAGATCATGTTCTGTGTTTATTGTATCTACTGTGTGAGAATGATTGGGGATATTTTATAGAATAGGCACACCATACCATAGATTGTCATAACCGAACATAGCACCAAGTAACGAGAAGTTGAGACATTGCACTCCTTTTATTTCCCTTCTGTTTCTTGGAAGAGAGTGATGATATCTCGTCACTGCTGTGCCGCCAGGAAGGATTGCAGTAACTCTGTTAGTGAGATTGTGCAATTGTATGAGCCAGGTTGCAAACACCCAGGCTCAGTTTAAAGCTGTGATCTCTGTTAGTGAGCAGTGTTCTGCTCCGGGCCAGATTAGGGAGTAGACTTGATTTTGTAATGTTATTTTTATTGTAAATGTACTTTTGACAAATTGGAATCTGAGATATTTCCACTCCCTGTCAGGGTCTGGTCTTTAACCTCTCAACAAGGTATGTATTTCACTTCCTCTTTCAGTTTCCCTTCTGAGTGGCATAAATGTGCAATCACTTTATTTATTATCAAAGACTGATTTTGAAAAATATACAATGGTTTGGGAATTTCATTCCTGGCTGAGTATCATTTTCCCTTCTCAGGATGTGTCTCTTAGAATAGGTTTGTCCCTAATAGCCCTGAAGAAGATAGTCATCAGCTGCCTTCATGAATCACTTCAGTCTATGTGGTTTAGGTACACACACACTGCTGTTAGCAAGAGGCTTCTGGGATTTTGACTCAGTGACCCTGAAGGAAGATTAATATGTTTCCAAGTCAGATGATGAGTGGTATTGGAGGGGAAATTGTGGGTGGTGTATTCCTTGTATCCGCTGCCTTTGTGCTTCAAGGTGGAAGGGTTGGTGGGTCTGGAAGATATTGTGAATATTGTCACATTTAGGACAGTTTTCAACCTTTTTGCATGTTTAACAGTGACTACTGAAGACAAACCCAGAAATTTGGGGATAGGATGGTTCCCCCTTCCCATTGTACCTGAGAATTTCGTACACTTTTAATCTGAATTAACAGCCTGTTTATATTAAATATAAACCAGTACAGCCTCATACTGGAATTTGCCATGTGGTCCAATTTGTCAATTTACTGCCTGGCATAGCACCAGTTCAGAAACGGTTCCTGGCTGCTTGAATAAGGTATCAGTGGACTGCTGGAATCAATGGAAAGACCCTCAGATGGATTAAGAGTAAGTCGGAAAGGAGGAAATGGAATGACAAACAGGGCAAGGGGACAATGTGTGTCGTCACTGGGAGGGGATTGGAGTGATGCCAAGCCCAGGATTATTCATCAAGTATTCAGTGTAAGATTCAAGAGCAGCACCTTCACTGTGGAGAGGAAATGTTTGTTAATAATGTCAGTGCTGAGGGATCGCGGCAACCAGGAACTGAAAAGGAGGAGAGTTTATTCTGCTGAGGTCTCCTATCGAGTGCATCAGTCTGTGCTCAAATTGATTTTCACAGGTTACTCATTTTTAATATTTTGCTTTGATAGTTGAAGGAATGTGTGTGTGTGTCCATCTGTTTGTGTGTACGGTTATCTCTGTTATATCTGAATTTAAGAATGGAGCTGCATTTATCCGGAACATTTCATTTTTTGGAATATTCCATCCTGTCTTAAGAAGTGTGATTATTGTTGTAATGTAACAGATTTGGCAGCCAATTTGTGACAATAAGCTACCACAATGCAATAATGACCAGATAATCTGTTTTGGTGTTGTCGATTGAGGGATAAATATTGGCAGGAGATAGTGCCAAGGTTTCTTTTTCCTGAGAGTGCAGGTGGGAATTTGGTTTAATATCTCATCTGAACCACATTGTGCCTTTAATTACTTGTAAACTGTATCTCAATGTTGTTTTTGAAATTAAGTTTAGAAAACCAACTAATTTGAGCTAATGAACAGTAATGAATGTCACCATCTTCCTAAGACTTTGTTCTACTGATTGACCCCTTGATCACTGTCTATCCATGGTCCAGCAGTGTGAGTTGACAGGCTGATTAGATTAGATTCCCTACATTTTGGAAACAGCCCTTCGGCCCAACAAGTCCACACCGACCCTCCAAAGAGTAACCCATCCTGACCTGTTTCCCTCTGACTAATGCACCTAACACTATGGGCAATTTAGCACAGCCAACTCACCTAACCTGCACATCTTTGGACTGTGGGAGGAAACCAGAGCACCTGGAGGAAACCCACACAGACACCGAGAGAATGTGCAAACTCCACACAGACAGTCGCCCAAGACTGGAATTGAACCTGGGTCCCTGGTGCTGTGAGGCAGCAGTGCTAACCACTGAGCCACTGTGCTGCCCAGCTGTGATCTGAGAGTCCAGTCATTCTTCTCTCAATACCTCCCTCAACCAATATTTTCACAAGATTCCCATAAACAATAATGTGTTAATGAATAGATTTGTTTTAAGGATAGGTATTGTCACAAAATCACAGAATTATTAGAGTGCAGAATGGTACCATGTGACCCAACATACGTGCGCCAACTCTATTATCCAGTGCTAGTCTTCTGCTTTGTTCCCCATATCCCTGCACACCATGACTACACAAAAAAAATCTAATACCTTCTTGAATGCTTCAATTGAATCTGACTCTATTGTATTTCCGGACAGAGTATTCCATACTCTAACAACTTGCTGCATGAAATGTTTTTTCTCACATCACCCTTGCTTCAATTGCATATCACATTAAATCAACATTTGTGTTGCTTTTACATGCAGAAACAGCTTCACTCTGTCTGCTTTTCTCAGCCCTCTCATGATTTTGAAACCATCAATCAGATCTCCTCCCAACCTCCTCCTCTCCAGGGAGAATGGTTCTACCTTCAATCTATTTTCATAAATGAAGTTTCTTGTTCTTGGAACCATTCTTGTAAATTGCTTCTGCACTCTCGCTGATGCATTTGCATCTTTCCTATAATGTGATGCTCGCAATTGTACACAATCCTCCAGTTGAGCTCTAATAAGTGTCCTCCATAAGTTCAAGATCGACTGTCTCCTTGTTCTTGTACCCATGACCCTATTAATAACGCAGAGGGTCCTGTGTGCCTCATTTACTATTCTGTCCACCTGTCCTGCCCCCTTCAATGATCTTTGCACACCCGGTCCTTCTGCTCCTGCATCCCCTTTAAAATTGTACCCTCTATATTGACTTTGTGTTCTTCCAATCAAAGTCTGGACCTTGCACTTCTTTGCATTGAAACCTATCTGTCCATTTCACCAATTATCAGTGTTATTTTGGAGTTCCATGCTGACCTTCTCATGGTTCGCAATTCTTCCAAGTTTAGTATCATCTGCAAACTTGTAAGTTGTCCTCTGTGCACCAAGATCCCGATCTCTGTACCAGGTTAGTGGAGAGAACTCAGCTGCTGTTCCTCAAATAATGTTATAAGATCCTTGACATTAGTCCGAGAGGGCACAACAGTGTCTCAGTGTCTCAATTATTAGACAGAATCTGAGTGCAACATTCCTGTAACACTGGACTGGAGTTCCAGTAGAAAAGAAGAATCTGAGGCAAGAACTCTGGTGAAGACTGTAGCTGATTCCGAAAAGTTTTTCCTCAGTCAGATTATGAGCTCTGAGATTTTTGAAACCCGTTCTTTAATTGGATTTGAGGCTGCATCTTATCCTGCAGTTTGAATAATTCTGGTGATCACTTACATAGAGAGAGAGATCGCTGCACACTCAGGATTGCTGTGTAATGGCCTACAACACATACTAGCACCACGCCAGTTGTGGGGCACCACTCTGTTCTCAATGTCACCAATGTAGGAACTGTCTGACCTCTGACATGACCGCCTGTTCTGCATGATAACACAGCCTCTGAACATTTTGACAAATGGTGACGTCTGAGAGCCTCAGTTAAAGGCTGTAACTTAGCCTTTAGTGTCAGGTGATCACAGACATTCAAACTTTTGTTTCTGTGTTCAATAATTTATTACTCGGGTGTGCGTTTTCCATCTATCATTAGGTGCAATTGCGGAGGCAAGAGGTGGAAAGTCTGTGATCGTGCTGAATAGGAAACAAAATTAAAGGGTATGCTTTTCCTTCATTGCTTTGTGATATGAGAGCTGTTTCTAACTTTTTAAGATGACCAGATATTGTAGATCCAACCAGTTGTTACACCTTGTTCAGAACAGTGAAATCAAGAGTTTGAAAAGTAATCTGCAAAATGTTAGTTTGGTGAGTGGGGAATTAACCTGTGAAATGGACTCAGTAAAGACACAGTGAACACTATCAATAATTCATTCAAATACCAAATTAAATAGATTTCTTTCAGAAAATAACATTTTGGAATAAAGGTTATGAGCAACTAGAGACAAAGTGTGGTAAGTGTTGGATGGCTTGTAATTTTAAGGCTGTGATTCTCGAACTTCCTATCACTGGGGATTTCCTTGCCTCGTATCTAGGTCTTTTGGACACTTAACAGCATGGATTAGTGACAACTCCAAAATCATTTAATGTGGTGGTCAGGATGATAAAGGTGAACTACTGGACCGAAAAGAGCATGTTTATGATGAAAGCACAAATCTGAATCCAGAGGTTCAGCAGTTCCAGTGTTTTTAAGATCTGATTTGCTGCTTTAGAGCAGCTCTGAACTATGGGAATGAAGTCAGAGTTCAATCTGCAGTGACCCCGTGATGCCCAAATACCCATCAGGATCAGAAGGTTGGAAATGGATCAGAGATTTGTTAGTTTGGCACCAGTGAAAACTGCTGTTGTTTCTGGTGTTGAAACTGCGAGAGGATTGAATATAAGATAACAAGTTGAAGTTTGCCCAGGTTTGGAGTTTTTATTTCCTGGAATGTAGGTGTTGCTGGTCAGAAGAGCATTTATTGCCCATCCCTAATTGCTGTGAAGTAGGTGGTAGTGAGCTTCTTGAACCATTGTCTTCTTTGTGACATGGGTGCACCCACTGTGCTGTTACTGAGGGAGTTCCAAAGTTTTAGCAGTGAAGGAATGGTGATTCTAAGCCTGGATGGTGTGTGGCCTTGAGAGGAGCTTGCTGGTGGTAATGGCTGTTTCACCTTGGAAACTGTCACTGTTGACCTTTGATTTGTTTTAGTTACTCACCTTCAAGAAGCAACAGGTAGAAAGTTGCTGTTCCTGATTTTCTCATTCTTCAAACTTTGTCATTTATCACTGATGGTTCTGGGATTTTTCTGGTGTTTATGGGAATAGAATTGCACATGATCTTTCTATTTGCTAAAAATAATATAAATCCTTGCAAACTAATGACTTCGTTCTTGTTTCCACGGGTGATGGTAGCATTCCCAATGTTGAGTGAGATTGAATAAGTTACTGGGGTCCTCCCTAGTCTCTGAGACCGAGCGATCAGTGTTGTATTCTGAACAGTTTGTTGTATTGGTGGGTTTGTGGCATACAATCTTCCGTTTCCAGTTTCCTGTTTATGAGCGTATTCACACATCACAGGCTGTGAAACTGGTTTCTGTTAACAACCTTTTATGCTTTACAATTAACAAGTTGCACTTTGTCCCATTTTTGCAGCAAAATGTCATTTGTTTTAGCTTTACCAGTTCTATAAAAACAAAATAAATCCACTAGAATCTGTGCTTAGGAAATAAATTGTCAACTATTGCTCAGTGAATAGCACACTCTCACCTGAGTCGAATGGTTGATGCCTTCAGGGACCTGAGCACACAATCTTGGCTGACACTTCAGTTCAGTATTGAGGGAGTGCTGCACAGTTGGCAATGGGGGGTGTTTTAAATGGGGCGTTAGACTACCCTAACATCTCAGAGAGGGGATTTTTGGAAGATTCCATAGCTATTCAAAGGAGCATAAGAAATTCTCTGTATCCCTGGATCAGTATTTAGAGCTGAGGTGATCTGACTGGAAAGTTATCTGGTCATACCATATCACTGTGAGAACTGGAATTAGAATTAGGTTTATTGTCACATGTATTCAAGTACAGGGATACATAAGTACTACAAAAGGTGTACAAAGTCACTATTTCTGGCACCATCGTGGGGACAAGGATAACCTAGGTACAACATCTTGGGTATAAATTAGAAAAGTAAAGATAAAAGTTCAGCATCATAGCCCTTCTAAAGCAGGGAGTCCATGCTAGGCTTCACCTCGAGACTGGGAATCCACCTTGGTCTTTCCTGAGGCCATGAGTCCATCGAGTTCATCCCTGCTTGGCTCCCTTAAGGCTGGGAGTCCCTCAAGTCCACGCTTGCTCAATTCGCCACCACTGATGCTGTCCGAGGGATGGGAGTTAGTAGAGAGAAAAAAAAGAAAAAAAATGAGAAAGAAACCGTCAGAGCAGACAAGGTCCGGTTTAGGTTCCTATTTTGCTGCAATCTTTATGGTACAGATCCATCCTTGAAGAGAGCTTGCTATTTGCGCATTCATAGGTTAATAGGTTCATACAGCGCAAGAAAGGCCCTTTGGCCCATTAAGTCTGCACCAACACACCATTGCTAAAGATGTGCAATTTCCAGCACTTATATCCTTGAATGTTATTATATTTGAAGTGCACACCCAATTTTTTTTAAGGTTGTAAGGTTTCCAGCCTCCATACTTTCCCTGGCAGTGCATTCCAGATTTCCCCCACCTGCTGAGTGAAAAAGCTTTTTCCCAAATCCGCTCTAAATCTCATGCCCCTTGCCTTAAAACTATGCCATCTCATGATTGACCCCTCAACCAAGGGGAGCAGCTGCTCTCTCTCCACCCTGTCCATCCCTCATAACCTTATACACCTCAATCCTGTTTCCCCCCCCTCAGTCTTCTCTGTTCTAAAGAAAACAATCCAAGCCTATCTAGTTTCTCCTTCTAGCACAATTTCTCTATCCCAGACAGCTATACCCACTCCAGTGCTATCATATCCTTCCTGTGGTGAGGTGACCAAAACTGCACACAGTACTCCAGCTGCAGCCTAATCAACACTCTCTACAGCTTCAACATTACCTCTTTGCTCTTCTACTCTATGCCACGATTATTGAAAGCAAGTGTCCCATATGCCTTCTCAACTATCCTGTTCATGCGCTCACGGGGGTCTGTGAATAATTGTTCCTCTAAGCTACCCAGTCCCCTGCCGTTCTTTAAATACTCTCTTATCACCTCGCACTTGGCAGGGTTAAATACCATCTGCCACTGGTCTGCCCCAACCCAGCTATATCTTCCTACAAGCATCTTCTTTATAATTGCTCATCCTACCGATCTTCGTGTTGCCTGCAAATTTGCTTAACATTTGCCCCATATTTTCATCTTTATCATTCGTGTATATAACAAACCAGAAGGCTCCCAGTACTGATCCTTGTGGTACATGGCTGGACACTGGCCTCCAGTCACTCAAACAACCTTCTAGCACGACCCTTTGGGTCCTGTTACTAAGCCAGTTTTTAATCCATCTCACCAAGTTTCCCTTAATTCCATTCTGAGTAGAGTCACCCAAAATGTTAACTCTGATTTCTGTTCACAGACCTGCTGCCAGACCTGTTGAGCTTTTCCAGCAACTTTTGTTTTTGTTACCTTAATTCCATGTGCTTTAACCTTCTCAATCAGTCTCTGTGTGACCTTGTCAACCTTTGCTAAAATCGAGATAAACTACATCAGCTAAACTTCCTTCATCCACACACTTCATCACATTTTTTTTTAAATTTAATAAATTTTCTAGGAATGATGTCCCTCTGACAAAGCCTTCTGACTATCCCTAATTAACCCATGCCTTGCCAAATGAGTTTTAATTCACTCCTTCAGAATTTTCTCCAATAGTTTCATTACCACTGATTTGAGACTCACCAGTCTATAATTTCCTGGGATATCTCTACTATCCTTCTTAAAAAGTGTAACCACATTTGCCATCCTCCAGTCCTCTGGCACTTCTCCCATGGCCAGAAAGGAGTTAAAAGTTTGTGTCAGAGCCCCTGCATTTCCTGACTCATCTCTTACAGCAGCCTAAGATGCAGTTCATTCAGGCCAGGGGATTTGTCCATTTTTGAGCCCGATAGAGCCTAATTTCCTATTCCTAAATTGAGTGCTGCATTTTCTATATTGGTGACTACACTTTAAAACTGCATAACACTTCGGGCCATCACAAGTTTGTTAAGGGTGCTATATAAAAATAGTTTCTTTTATTTCAAAATATATGTCTGAGGGAATGTATTGACAATGGCAATGCTTAACATGGGATGTATTAGTTGCTCTTCCCCATTATCCATAAGTTCTTACGCTAGAATATTTCTAGGAATCCCTGCAAGCTAAATTTGCTGCATGTTCCAACATAATATAAAATACTGTTACATTGTGCACTATTCTGGCTGACTCTTGACACTGAGCCATCAGTTAGAATCTTTTTGAAAAGTTTAATCAATAAATTTACAAACGCAGATTCCGGAGAGCCTTGTGGTTTTAGCTGAAGGTGTTGCAATTGACTGCATACTGAAAGCATCTGATTTATTCTGCTCCTCAGTGTATTCTTGTGTAAATTATGATGGTGAAGCAGAAGATGGCAGAAAATACAGTCTCGCCAGCAGCAGTGGATAGAACCCGGCTGTGCAGATCAGCTGAAAAGACTATACAGTTACGTTGTGGATGCTTCTCTGACCTTGAGACTGTTAGCCTATTTTCCAGTCACCTATCCAGCTTTAATGTGGATAACTTGCAATTCCAACTTCATCAAACTGCAAGCCATAGTTTCAAACAACTCCCACAACTCTCATTAATATCCTTAAGATCTGAGACAACTTTGTTCACAATCTCTGCTTCTTACCTAATTCTGCACTGCCTTTCTGCTTTGCCCATCCCTCGATGTCCTTGAATGGATTGGCTCCCTTGGCCATTTGAGGGCAGTTAAGAGTCAATCACATTACTTGAGGTTTGGAGTCATGTGTCAGCCAGATCAGATGAGAATACCAGATTTTCGTCCCTAAAGGCTGTTAGTGGACCAGCGGGTTTTTTCAACACAAGTGATTAGAGGGTTGCACTTACACTGGCTTTTATTTCAAGATTTTTGTTCAATTTGTATTTCACCATCTGCCATGGAGGGTTTCGACCCCATGTCCCCAAAACATTTGCCCGGAGTTCTGGATTATTTGTCATAGAGAGAAACAGTCAGAAAAAGGCCTTCAGCCCTTTATGTTTGTGTCAGCCAAAAACAACCACTTAACTATTCTAAACCCACTTTCCACTACATGGCCCATAGCTTTGTACACTTGAGGTATACATCTAAACACTGCTTAAATATTATAATGGTTTCTGCTACATCCAGTCTTACAGACAAAGTTCCATATTCTCAACGACCCTCTGAGGGAAAAGGTTATTCCTCGCATATCCTATTAATCATCTTACCCTAACCGTAAAGTTATGCCCCTGGTCATTGCCTCCCTCCATCAAGGGGAGCAGTTTCTACCCTATCTGTGCCCCTCAAATTTTATATTTTTTATATATTTAACCGTGTGCCTCTCAATCTCTTCCCTTAGGAAAACAACCCCAGTTTGTCCAAACTTTCTTCATAACAAAATCTCTCCGGCCCAAGTAACCTCCTGGTAAATTTTCTCTGCGTGATATCCATTAGAGTCTCATCCCTCCAATAATGTAGTGACTGAAATTGCACACAATAGTCTATCTATAGATTTTATACAGTTCCAACATTACTTCCCGATTCTTAAACTCTATGCCAAATATCATATTTGCTTTCTTAACCACTTTATTCATCTGTCTTCATACCTTAAAGGAATGCTGTACGTTAAGGTCCCTCTGATCCTTGGTGCTTTCCAGATCCTACTGTCCATCACACATTTCCTTGATTTGTTTGTCCTGCCCAAGTGCATCACATCTCAATTATCCGGATTGAATTCCAATTGTCATTGACCAGCCTGTCTATATCCTCTTGCGGTCTAAGATTTTCTTCTTGTCGTCTATATCCTCTTATAGTCTAAAGACTCTTTACTACCCTGAGAAAGTGTAGTGACATTACCACTTCCCACTGCTTCCCAAAGTATAATCACTTTGTGGACTTCTTCCTCTTCAGCTAAGCTTTTCTTTGATTGTCATCTCACCTTTTGGTTCAGAGATATCTGTAAACTGTAGAATTCCCTACTTCACTGACTGGCTTTATTCACCTGAACAATTTCCTAAATTCCTTCCCATTGATCCCTCCCTCCAATACAGCTTCTTTCACCTCCACCTGCATTGTAAGTTCTCTTCACCTAGACCTGTCAAACTTCACCATCTCTAGCTCAGCTCTGTGAAGTTCTTCGAGAAACAATTCTGCATGAAATGTACTGTAAAACAGAATGTTCCCTCCAGCACAATCGCATTAGGTCAAAGAAAAATACTGAAGCAGCTGGAGGTCTGAAATAAAAACAGACGTTGCTGAAGAGAAACTGAGCAGCGTTGGAAGCATCCATGGAGAGAGAATTCCGTTCTGAAAAAGTGCCATTAGACTGTTGTGGTTCTGTTCGCCGAGCTGGAAGTTTTTGTTGCAAACGTTTCGTCCCCTGGCTAGGCGACATCATCAGTGCTTGGGAGCCTCCTGTGATTAGACTGTGCCAATAGACTCGCAATATTAACTTTCTGTCTCTTCAGATGCAGCCAGGCCTGATGAGTTCCTCCAGCACTTTCTGTTTTTATTATAAGAGGTCCTGTGCAAACATCTTTCATCATATGCACTGTCAGGCAACGCTGCAATAATTATGCAGCTCACTCATCTCATGGAGTTGGCAAGTTTCTGATGACTAATTTTTTAGGGTTTTAATATTCTCAGCTTATCTGAGCATGTTTTTGTTGCCCTCTAATACTCTTCCCACTTCTCTGAAGCTTTGAATGTTTACTGAAAGACAGCATGATGCTGAATCATATAGCATTCCTAAAATTGTTGCTGTATTCTATGGAAAGGTCAGTTGAGTATTATAATATTGAGTCAGCAGTCCTTGGTTTGGGATATGATTCATAGAGAGCTGTACAGACCAACAATAATCTTGTTATTTTCAATGGGCTCAAAAGGTCATTACAGGCTTTCCCTCACTGAAACGGGAGATACCTGTAACAAAAGGAGGTGTGGCTGCTTCAGAAGACAAGAAACTTAAAAAGAAACACTGATTTTGTTTGATCATGCTTCTGTCAAGTGACTCAAGCCACTGTTGTTCTATAATTAAATTCAATTCTATTAAATTCATTGTCACGTGTACCAAGGCACAGTGAAAGCTTTGTCTTGTGATCAATACAGGCAGATCACATAGTTAAGTAGCATAGGTAATCAGCGGCAAAAACAAACACACAGGTACAGGTGAATGTTAAGAGTTTGAGTCCATTCAGTATTTTAATAACAGTAGAATAGAAATGGTTTTGAAACCGGCTGGTGCGTGTGTTCAGGCTTCTGTACCATCTCCCCAATGGTAGAGGTTATAGGAAAGCATTTTTGCCAGGGTGGGATGGATCTTTTAGAATGCTGTTGGCCTTTCCTTGACAGCGGGCCTGGTAGATGGATTCTATCGATGGGAGGTTGGCCTTTGTGATTGTCTGGGCCGAGTTCACCGCTCTCTGTAACCGTCTGATCTTGAATGGTACAGTTGGCATACCAGATAGTGATACATCCAGACAAAATGCTCTCTGGCGCAACTATAAATGCATATGAGTTTAGATAAAACATATTAGTAATTTTTAAAAGTATGCTATTAAGTTTAAAGAGTTGTTGTGGTTCTGTTCGCCGAGCTGGGAATTTGTGTTGCAGATGTTTCGTCCCCTGTCTAGGTGACATCCTCAGTGCTTGGAAGGCTCCTGTGAAGCGCTTCTGTGATCTTTCCTCCGGCATTTGTAGTGGTTTGAATCTGCTGCTTCCGGTTGTCAGTTCCAGCTGTCCGCTGCAGTGGCCGGTATATGGGTCCAGGTCGATGTACTTATTGATTGAATCTGTAGATGAGTGCCATTCCTCTAGGAATCCCCTGGCTGTACTCTGTTTGGCTTGCCCTATAATAGTAGTGTTGTCCCAGTTGAATTCATGTTGCTTGTCATCTGCGTGTGTGGCTACTAAGGATAGCTGGTCGTGTCGTTTCATGGCTAGTTGGTGTTCATGGATGCGGATCGTTAGCTGTCTTCCTGTTTGTGCTATGTAGTGTTTTGTGCAGTCCTTGCATGGGATTTTGTACACTACATTGGTTTTGCTCATGCTGGGTTCTGGTGAGTTGTTGTCTGAGTGTGGCTGTTGGTTTGTGTGCTGTTATGAGTCCTAGTGGTCGCAGTAGTCTGGCTGTCAGTTCGGAAATGCTCTTGATGTGTGGTAGTGTGGCGCGTCCTTTGGGTTTAGATTTAGATTACTTACAGTGTGGAAACAGGCCCTTCAGCCCAACAAGTCCACACCGATCCGCAGAAGTGCAACCCACCCATACCCCTACATTTACCCCTTACCTAACACTACGGGCAATCTAGCATGGCCAATTCACCTGACTTGCACATCTTTGGACTGTGGGAGGAAACCGGAGCACCCGGAGGAAACCCACGCAGACACGGGGAGAACGTGCAAACTCCACACAGTCAGTCGCCTGAGGCGGGAATTGAACCCAGGTCTCTGGCGCTGTGAGGCAGCAGTGCTAACCACTGTGCCACCGTGCCGCCCGAAATGGCATGTCCTCGTTCCATTCCCTTAGGCATTGCGAGGGTATCTGTTTTTGGCGAATACATTGTATAGGTGTTCTTCTTCCTCTTTTTGCAGTTCTGGAATACTGCAGTGTGTTGTGGCCCTTTGAATAGTGTCTTGATGCAACTTCTTTTGTGTGTGTTGGGGTGGTTGCTTTCGTAGTTTAGGACTTGGTCTGTGTGTGTAGCTTTCCTGTGTACCTTAGTGGTGAATTCTCCATTCGGTGTTCTCTGTACCATCACGTCTAGGAATGGGAGTTGGTTGTCCTTTTCTTCCTCTCTAGTGAATCGGATTCCTGTGAATGTGGCATTGATGATCCGGTGTGTGTTCTCTATTTCTGTGTTTTTAATGATCTTTGACCTACAAAGAATGAAACCTGAAAGCAACAACACCCCCAGATTCTATGGACTACCTAAAGTGCACAAACCAGACATCCCACTCAGACCCATAGTCTCGGTGCTATGTCTGTTGTGTCTGTAAGCCCATACAGATGTAGATGTGGAAATAAGCCATTCATCCCATCGAGTCTGCTCCACCTTTCAATGAGATCATGGCTGCTGTGATTATTCTGAACACCCCTTTTCCAGGTGACCCTTGATTCCCTTACTGATTGAAAATTTGTATATTTCAGCCTTGAATATACTTCATGACCTGGCTGTGCCCACGATTACCTGACTCCACAATGGCCAATGGTGTCTGGAGGAGATTCTGATCCTGCAGGAATAGACAGCCATTTCCGTCATCTCACTGCATGGCTGGATTCTGAGAATGGTTCTGGAGCCTTTAGTTGAATGCAAGACAAATAATGTATTTTATCAAGCAATCTCAAAGCATTCCTCTCTATCTTTGGTGACGTGCTAAATGTTGATTTCATTCTTCAGATTCAAATCAGGAAGCTGTGGAGATGAGTGGTTTGTGTTAAATTTATAATTGCAGAACCTTACAATGTCAGCAAAAACTTCTAAAGCATGAAGGAAAATAACTGTCACGATAGCGGAGCAGAATGAGATAGCTGACCTGTCAGACAGATCTTGCGTAGATCTTAAAGTAGAGTTTCTAAGGAGGGGAGAGTTCTCAGTATGGCAAAGTTACCAATGGTGAAAAGGATGAAGGGGTGATGGTCATGAAATCGGTGAGAAGAATGCTAAGTTCAGAAAAGTGTTGAGTAGTAGATGGTAGGAGGGAGGGAAGGATCAATCTTTTTTTTTAATTTGTCTTTGAGAAGATGGTGGTGAACTGCTGCCTTGAACTGCTGCAGTCCATGTACTGTGGGTAGCTCATCTGAGACTTCATCGCGATTATTTGATTTATTGTCACAAAAACCTAAGTACAGTCGAAAGTTTTTTTTTGCGAGCAGTACAGGTAGATCATAGTAAACAACGACATAGAGATTATAAGGTGCTTCGAGAGAGTGAGGTACACAGGGTTACGACTGCAAAGGAGATAAACAAAAACAAGGGCATCATTAGATTTGAAACGAGAGAAGTTCATTCAGCAGTCTAATCACAGTGGGGAAGTGGCCTGCTGGGTCATTTCAGAGGGCAGTTTAGAGTCAACCACATTGCTGTATCTCTGGAGTAAGATGTAGGGTGGTAGATTTCCTTACCTAAAGGCTTTTCCTGTGCTGCACTTTACAACAACTGCTTTTGCCAAAACAGCAACAAACTATAGAGAGTTGTGAACACCGCCCAGTTAATATTGCAAACCAGCCTCCATGCATTGACCCTATCTACGCACTGTCTCAAGAAAGCAACCAATAAAATCAAGTACCCCCTCATCCCAGTTATACTCTTTGTTGAGGGTGGTAAAGATATAAACGTTTGAGTGCGTGTACAAACTTATTCAAGATCTCGCTCGGGTTTGATACCTCACTTTGAAGACACTGCATTCAGATGCTGAAGTCAGTGGATGGGGGAAAGTGAATGTGGCTCTGCAGCACTTGGTTGTGAACATTGCTGACAAAGTCTACATTTGTCATCCTGCCTAGTTGATCTTACTAAGTAGTGGTGAACAGCTGCTTTGAATCACTGATGTAGGTAAACCCACAATCTGTAGTTGAGGGATTTCCAGAATTTTGATCCAGTGATACCGAAGGAATGCGGAAATATTTCCAAGTCAGGATGGTGAATGGCTTGGAGGGGATCTTGCAGGCAGTGGTGTTACCATGAATCTGTTACCCTTTTCCTTCCAGATAATAGATGTCATTGGTTGGAAGATGCTCTTGAAGAGGTTTTGGCAAGTTTCTGCAAGGCATTTTGTATGTGGTACACACTGCTGATTGATTATTTTAAAGACAAGCTTAAAAATCGGAAGGCCAGATTTCCTTCAGTCCAAAAGGGACTGAATTTCTGTGTTCTTGCTGACTGCTGAATTGTTTAAGGAAAAACTTTAAAGCAATCAATATTCAATACAGATTAAGTTTGAAATAATTCACCTTCAGTTTCTCCAAAGGCACAAATCAGGAGCAAATGAATACAGAAGAACCTCGATTATCCGAACAACACAGGCGAGGGGTATTTTATTCGGTAATTAAATGTTCGGATAATTGAATGCCGGATAACACAGTTTAGGCTGGCATCGGGACCTTGCAATCTTGTTCAGATAATTGAATGCCAGATAATCGAGGTTCCTCTGTACTTCCCACTTGCCTGGATGGGTGTAGCTCCAATAACACCTGTAGCTAAATACCACTCAAGCCAAAGCAGCCACTAACATAAACTTATACTCAATGGGCTGAATATATGTTCTTTAAAACAGTGAAGGTAGTTTTTGATTTTGGGCAGTCCAGTTACAAATATGAAATAGTCACCAGTATGTCCAGAGAATATAAAGGTAACGTATTCATCTTGTTTACATTGAACGAATGTGGAACTTGGTACCACGTGGCAAAATTACAATAATGAGCCTAGAAAATGAGCTAGTTTAAGTGCATGAAGATGAAACTAAAATACATGTTGTTACTATTGGTTGATATAGAGTGTGAAAAAGACACCAGCACTGATTTGGTGGAAGGACTGGGTAGCTGTTATGGAACCAGGATGAACTTTGGACAATCTGAAACAAAAGATAAAAACTGATGGTTCTTGAAATGTGGATTAGAAGCAGTATGTGCTGAAATACTCAGCAGGTCCGCACCATCTGTTGAGAGATCACGTTTAAGGTCCAGGGGCCTATCTACAGAACTTTGTAGGAACGATTTTAAGGTGGATTTTCTTCCATTGTTCCATTCAGAGGGTGGTGAGTTGGCACCACAGTTTTGCAGTTTACGGAGTTGGGGTGTGAATGTCCTCCTTCACGGATTTTATATTGGTGTATATAACAATTGGCTATTACAAACTGGAGCGACTGAGCTTTCAAGTCTTGGTTCAGTGCAGTTATGCAAATCATTGGGTTTTTTTAAAGCTCGGCAGGAGGAAGATATCTGAACTGAAACTAAGATTGAGGAAGTGGAACTAATACAGAAATAGCTGGAGAAATTCAGCAGGTCAAGAACATCTGTGGTGAGAAAGCAGTGTTAATGTTTTGTGTCCAGTGACCCTTCCGTCACATATCTAACTACCTACTTATGCAAAACGCAGCACCCATACACAATACTACTGCCTGCCACTCAAAATTTCTAACTCTATCCTGTGCCCCCACCCCGTCACACACGCACCCAAAGAATTTTCAATAGCCAGATAGAATGAATTGGCTCAGAGTGATGTAAAAATCACTAAGAAAGCAAGCTCGTATCCATTCAGAAGCCTGTGCATTCCCTAAAGAATCATAAAATTCCTACAATATGGAAACAGACTGTTCGGCCGATCGAGTCCATTCTGACCAATAACCAACCCCCTGCATTTCCCATGGCTGATCCACCTAGTCTGCACGTCCCTGTTACTACAGACAATTTCAGTATGGCTAAATCAACCCATATTGTACATCTGTGAACCAAGGGAGGAAACTGGAGTACCTGGAGGAAATCCACACTGAATGTGGAAACTTCATGCAGACAGTTGCCTGAGGGTGGAATCAAATCTGGCTCTCTGGTACCGTGAGGCAGTAGTGCTGACCACTGAGCCACTGTGCCATCCTGAACACCCCTAAAGAGCACTGTTTTCTCTACCAACCCATGAGACTATATTCTAGAGGATTTCTGACTCGCCTAAGTTAAAGCAATGAAGATTTTTCTCCCAATAAGGACAAAACCCTCTGCCTCCCTGTTGCAGTTTAATTCCATGTGTCCTTTCAAGTCACCATTGTTGAGTGAAAATCCAAATGTCATCAGTACATCGTCTAAAGCAATGTGCTCTTAGTAATCTCTTCCTGACAGTAACTGCTTGTTATAGTACTGCTGTCAGCCAGTCCTGACATCGCACTAACTACTCTGCAGGGTCGTGACAGTTTCTCGATCTGTATCTCACGCTTGCTCTCCTCAGAATGAGAGCCGTTTCCTATTGTTGAATTTTGCGCATGAAAAGTTTTCTTGCTGTAATCGATATTTGCGAGCATTTTCTGTGGTTCTCATCAGAATCTCCCTTGCACACAGGTTGGGAGTCGCCTCTGATAAAATGAAGTACTGCTTCCTGTACTACAGAGTCAGCATGAGTCAGGCAGTATGTCTGAGCAATTGCTTTGTTCACTACTTGGCCATATTGTTCAGGGCATCCTGTGAGAAAACGATAATTGTGCTAGTCGTATGCAAGTTTGATCCCTGAATGAGACCGTATTAAAACATAAAAGATTCCAAAGAGGTTTGATAGGGGAGATGTGGGAAGGTTGTTTGCCCTTCTGGGAGAGTCTAGGACCAGAGGGCATAATCTCAGGATAGGAAGTTGTATGTTTATGACCGATGAGGAGGAATTTCTTCTCTGAGGGTAGTAAATCTGTGGGAATCTTTGCTACAGAGAGCAACCGGTCATTAAATATATTTGTGGCTGAAATGGACAGGTTTTTAATCAGTACGGCAGTCAAGGGTTATATGGCAAAGGCAAGAAAGTGGAGATATTGATTGTCAAGATGTATCAGAAACATACAGTGCTGGAGAAATTCAGTATGTCTGGCAGCATCTGTGCAGAGAAAGCAGTTAACATTTGGAATCCAGTGACCCTCCTCCAGAACAAGAAGCACCTAAGAAAAGGAGGTATTTGTATCAAAGGGTCACTGGACTTAAACTGTTAACTTTATTTTCTCTGCATACATGCTGCCAGATGTGCTGAGATTCTCCAGCAATTTGTTATTTTTTTGTTTCAAATCTTCAATATTCAGTTCATTGTTTTATTTCGAGGATTATCAAATCAGCCATGATCTCTCTGTTGGAGTAGTCACAATGGGCTGAATGGCCTACATTTTATGTGTGGCAAGTCTCAACAAGGTCAATAGCTAAAACATAATTTGCATCAACAGCTGGTCTAAAACAAGATGTGACAATGTTATACAGTGACAGACCTGTTTCCATCAATACATATATACAGTGACAAGCCTATTATTATAGTCATAAAGCATGGAAACAGGCCCTTGCCCCTACTCATCCATGCCAACCATATTTCCTAAAGCAAACTAGTCCCATTTGTTTGAATATTGCTCTTACCCCTCTAAACCTTTCCTATCCATGTATGTGTCCAAATGTCTTTTAAATGTTGTCATTGTTACCACCTCGACCCCTTCTTCTGGCAGCTCACTGCATATGCGCCCCACCCTCTCTAGAAATAAATGCCCCTCAGGTCCTTTTAAATCTTTTCCCCTCAGATCAATAAACTTCACGACTATATTTATATTTTGGATTTTGTGGTCCTCGCAAGTATTGTACCCAATCATATCCAGTAGTAGATCTGTTTTCACCCGTATTGTACCCTGGTATTACACAATGGCAGACTTGTCCCTGCTAGTGCTGTATCCCTGATGTTACACAGTGACATATCAGACTTCTCCAGTACCTCATTCCAGTATTACAAATGATCAATATATCCCAACAGCAAAGTTAGACTCCAAAGTTAGACACTAATAGATCAGCCCTTACCAGCACTGTAAGCCAATGTTGTCAAATGATCGAACTATCTCCACTTGTAGCGTACCCCAGTGTTTATAATGACAGAACAGTTCCCAGCAGTATTATAGTCCATTGTTACACAGTGACAGACATGTCTTTACCAGTATTGTATTCCAGTGTTATATAGTGACCGATCTGATTTACAGGTACCATAGTGCACTGTCAGATAGTAACAGACTGTCATGTCATTAACCTGCCATGTACCCCAGTTTTCAAAGGGACAGAACTCGACCCACTGGCTCTGTGCCCTGCTGTTATACACCTCAGATCCATCCCCTCTGGTACTGCACCACAATGTTATACAATTGACAGACTAGTCCCAACACATTGTACATTCCAAAACTTAGTGATGAACTCTTTCCTGCCAGTATATACTCTGGTGTTATACAATGATAGTTTTGTCCTATCTGCTACAGTACTGCAATTGTGCATCTGACTGAATTTCTGGCTTCTCACTTTGTGTTGCTTAGATTATGTTCTAAATTCTCTCCTCCAGAAACTGCTAAAGCATTGTTTTACTTATAGATAAACAGTGAATTGTAATCTTCCTGTTTCTTTGTGTAATTTATGACAAAACTGTTTGTCAAATGCTCCCCTGTTGTGAACTAGGAAAAGCAGACAGATGGCTTCACCCTGCTCCAGACTGAGGTCCTTGATCATGCCTGTGCTCAGCTGACCCAATGTGGTTCCTTTCTGTGGCAGCTTTTTGTTCTGTAATGTTGGCAGCAGCTTGGCATGTTCCATTCTGTGAATGGAACTATATAAGTTATCAGTTGTTCTGTTTAGAAATAGCGCTATTTCTCAGCAAAGATAAAATAACACACGTATGCAGAATGGTAGCAGTCATGGCGCCAAATCTTCCTGCCTTCGTGGAATATTACGGGAAGCTAAATATGGTAATATGGGCTGGTCAGTTTCAATTTCTGAGGGCAACTGATTAGTAGAGTGGCAATTTCAAATGAGAGCTGACCTTTTACTGAAAGGAACCATAATGTTTTATGGGGAAGCTCATCAAAATTGGACCTTTTCAGACTACACCAACCACAGGAATGAAGAGGAGACTTGGGAAAGCCCATCCCTGGGAATTGAAAATGGCTGATGTTGAGTGTATCTTGTGCATCAATGTACCAGCTTTGCATATATTTAAATGAATGCAGTATTTTGCTGCTCGGATGTGGTGTTGCGACTGCACACATGCCTGAATAATCGAGCCAAGTCAGTATGGCTTTATGTCTGTCTAATTTACTAGGATTTTCTCAGAAGTCTCAACCAGTAGATAGAGGGAGGATATATGTGTTGTATTTGGACTTTCAGAAAGTGTTCTACAAGATACCTCCCAAAAGGTGAAGTGATAAGAACCCATGCTGTTGGAGTTAGGAACTTCACATGAATAGAAACTTAGCTCAGGGGTAGGAAACCGCAAGTGAGGATAAGGGATCCTTCATCTTTGGTGACCTGTGACAAGTGGGGTTCCACAGGAATCAATGCTGGGACTAGAATTGTTTACATTATTGACTTGGAGGAAGAAAGGGAAAGTACTGTAGCCAAATTTGCAGATGAGACAAATTTAGGTGGAAAGGTAAGTTGAGAGGGATATACACAGCTTACAAAGAGATATCGATAGGTTAAATAAGTGGGCAACAAGTTACAAATGGAGTGTAGTGTGGGGGAAAACAGCAATGTTCATTTTGGAAGGGAGAACAATAGAACAGAATGTTATTTATGCACAGAAAAACTGCAACACAGGCACATGGGGGTACTTGTGCATGAAACACAGGAAAGTAGCACAGATGCTGCTGGTAATCAGGAAGGCTAATGGAATGTTGGCCCTTATTTCAAGGCGGTTGGAGTATAAGATTAGGGAAGTTTTGCTGCAACTGTATGAGATGCTGGTGAGACCACATCCTAGAGTGCTGAGAGCAATTTAGGTCCCCTTATTTAGGGAAAGATATCATTTCATTGGAGGCAGCTCAGAGAAGGTTCACTGGGATGATGCCTTGTATGGAAGGATTGTCTTACAAGCAAAGGCTAAACAGGTTGGGACTCTATTCACTGGAGTTTCGAAGACAGAGAGGTGATCTTATTGAAACATACAGGTTTCTTTAGGGACTTGACAGTGTAAATACCGAGAGGACGTTTCCCCTCTTGGGAGAGTCTAGTGCCTGAGGGCAAAGCCTCAGAACAAAGGGGTGCCGATTTAAGACTGCGATGGGGAATTACTTCTCTGAAGGTTGAGAATCTTTGAACCTCCTTGCTGCAGAGAGCTGTGTAGGTAAGGCCCTTGTGTATTTTTAAGGATGAGGTAGAGTGTTGATCAGTAGGAGAATGAAGGGTTATAGAGGAAGGACGGTAAAGTGGATGTAATGAATTTCGGATCAGCTATGATCTTACTGAACGGCACAGCAGAGTCAAAGAGGCCAAACAGCCAACTCCTGGTCTTGTGGCCTAAAATAGCAGCAGCATCCTATTCAGGCTAGTATTCAGCTGTAAACTTAAATTGATCTTTGGATCCATTCCCTTGCCCTCTGTGCAATAGGTGCAGAGAAGAACTGTATTACCATTTACTTGGTTTGATGTTTGTGATTGTTGCATTGATTTGATATTGTGGAATTCACTATGAGCAGTCATAGATTCATAGAAACAGCATGGATTTCACATGATTAAAATTACCATCAATGCATTCTTTTTTTTGAACTTGAGATATTATTAAACCTGTCATTGCCATTCATGTCATCTCTAAACCCATGTTCTGTCTCATTGTTGAACCTACTTTCATTCTTTTATTTTTTGCACTATTATCTAGTTTGTTATACAACGTTTCCTGCTTTTGTTCCTCCTTCACTTCCTGGGAATTTTTATTAAATGCATTGTATGTTGATCTTTGCCCAATTAGGAAAAGTACCTTGAAAATTTGTTTCACAGATGTATTTCCAATCTTTTCTGTTTTTATGTTGGAGTAACTTCTTCTCCAAACCTCATTCAAACCTGTTTTTGGTTCTAACTTTGACTTATCCTTTCTATAGGACCAAGATGGGCTTCATGGAACCTGGGAGTGTTTGTGTGCATTCGCTGTGCAGGTATTCACAGAAAGCTTGGAGTTCATATCTCCAAAGTGAAATCAGTCAATCTGGATCAGTGGACACCAGAACAGATACAGGTACTGCACACTTTGCTCAGGGCAGGGAGCTGCATGGGCTGAGAGGACAGTTTAGGGAGAGGTGTGTGGCATTTGAAGGGGTGAGGGGAGGCAGTGTTGGATGCCTACAATCTATTGGGTGTAGTGAAGGCAGCAGGTGTGATACTAAAATGAGTTTCACTCAGTAATCTCACAGAGTCTGATTTGGAAAGTTGGGTTCAAGCTGCAGTCCAGACTGGGTTTTGAGTTCTATGTTGGCATGGTGTGCTATCGTGGCTGCTGTTTCTTTGACAAGGCTTTGTTCAGACTGAAAACGATCCTATGAAATTGAAAAAGAGGAAAGCTCTCCCAATACCAACATCACTGAGCCAATTGATTTGATCATTGAAATTGTGCTGCTCTTCTATATCACTTAGTTATTTGAATAGTAAGTGAGAGCTGAAATCTTGCGACAATTTGTAATCTGAAACAAACTGACCCCTCTGTTTTGTTGAAATTGTGAAAGTGATGAAGTTATCACTAACAACTGAACACATGAAATAACCATTTTGCTCTCTTTCTCTGACCACACGCAACCCCCCAAACTATTTCATCCAGCTACCGCACCAAATAAAAACACCAATGCAGCTCAGAAACACTGACAGTGAGCATGTTTGATGTGTCATATGGTTCACTTTATCAGTCTGAATTCCATTAAGCCTGAATGTGTTGTTTATCTTGCATTTAAATGGAATAGTAAGAGTTCAAGATTAAAGGTGTTGTACAACCAGCCTGAGCTCTCCACAGCTGGAGTAATGTGTGTGGTATGATCATTCACTGCAGGAAACTGGCAAAAACTGGTGTTTACAAAAATGTAAGGAAACCTATCGAGTACAGTGGGAAAATGCACTGGAATCGTTCAGGTGCTTGCTGACCCTGCTGCAGGGAAGGGTGCATTGCTCGGCTTATTGCTGGGAATAGCACAGCATTCACTCTGTTTTATGTTTGAGGAAGCTTTTATTAATCTGTCTGCTGATTGATCTGTTTACAATGGAATAGGAAGAGATTTGGAAACGTGCATTCGTGTATTTTTTTAAAATACATTTGATAAATGGTTGATTTCAGTTCTAGAGAAGTATCACTGCACTCAAAATATGAGCTATGCTTTCTCTCCTCAGATGCTGCCAGACCTGAGTTTCTCCAGCAATTTGTTATTGTTTGATTTCACTAATGCCCTGTGGGTAGTTTTGTGTTGTTGTTACAACTGATGTGATGTTCCAATAACTAGATTCTTGTATTTTTGTCTGCAACAGTGCATTCGAGAGATGGGAAACTCGAAGGCCAAGATATTATACGAAGCTCACCTCCCTGCTAACTTCAAGCGGCCACAAATGGATCAGTATCTTTTCCAAAGCTCATTCCAGGATTGAATCAGTGCAAGGAGTTATGTCCCATAGGCACAAGTTCACAGACACTGTAGGACAGTGCAGCACAGAGGGATTTGGGTGTCAGAGTTGTACAGCATGGAACCAGACCCTTCGATCCAACAAGTCCGCAATGACCAGACATCCCAGTTTGACCTCATTTGCTAGCATTTGGCCTATATCCCTGTAAACCCGGCTGATTCATCTACAGCAGAACTTCGATTATCTGAATCTCAATTATCTGAATTTCGGATTATCCAAAGGAGACCTCGCGGTCCCGATAGAAACATTACATCAAAGAGGTGTTTCCAACACTGATCATGCCTTTTGTTTACAATGATATAAAAACGAATTTGGCTTACTAAAATGCTGCTGAGAACAGTCCTGGACACCCATGGGAGCCCACGCACCATCTCCAAATGACTGACTGACTGCCCTCCCTCTTTCCCCTCACACTTTCCCTGGAGTTCTGCACAGGGGTGTACCTTAAACCGCACACCCTCCACCCCCCCAGATAATCTCTCCAACATTGTCCTGTACATGGCAAAGGTGGAATTTGTGAACAAGTTGTATTTAAAAGATGTGTGTGTTTGCGCGTGCGCTATTTGGAGTATCACCGCCCCCCTCCCCCAAAGCAGTCTTGCTGTCTGGTCCGGCTGCCCTGGAGGACGGGGCAAAGTGGAGGGGGGAGTGGAATGTGGGTGGGGGGCAGGGGCAGGCGGGGCAGACTGGGTGGCGCGGGTTGTGGGTCAGACAGGGGTCGGGGTTGGGGGAATCGGAAGTTGGGTGAGGTTGGGGTGTGGAGAGGGGTGGATAGGAGTTGGGGACTCGTTCGCAGTGTACTGCTTCCTAGTCTCTCGAACGGGGAGCGAACATCCGATTGAACTGATTTGGGGTGGGGGGGCGCGGGAGGCTTCAACAATGCTGCAGGTCCCTTACACACGTGTGTGTCTGCTCAGAAACAAACCAGAGAAGGAACAAGGCACCTAGAGTGAGGAAAAAGCAAACTTCCAAAAACATCAAGCCCCAGAGGAGAGGCATTGAATCAATTAATTGAATAATCAATTATTCGAGCGAAATAGTGCCCACCCATCTCGTTCGGATAATCGAGGTTCCTCTGTATGAATCTAGATGCCTTTTAAATGTTGTAATTGTATTCATCTCCACCATTTCCTCTGGCAGTTTATTCCATATATGCACTGCCCTTTGCGTGGAAAGGTTACCCCTCAGGTCCCTGTTAAATCTTTCCCCTCTCACCTTAAACCAAGTTTTGGACTGATGCACCCTGGGAAAAAGATCTTGGCTATTTACCCTATCCATGCTGCTTATGATTTTATAAATCTCTATAAGGTCACCCTTCAGCCTCTGATGCTCTAGGGAAAAAAAGGCCTGAGCCTATTCAGCCTCTCCCTATAGCTCAAATCTTCCAGTCCTGTCAATGTCCTTATAAATCACCTCTGCACCCTCTCATGTTTAACAATATCCTGCCTAAATAAGGGCAACCAGTATTCTTAAACTAACCTCACCAGTGTCCTGCACAGCCACAACATAACATCCCAACCCCTATACTCTGTGTGAATGAAGTACTAAAACTTAGCATTACGGTCAGAAATTAGGAAGATTAACAGAATGTTGGGCTTTATGGCAAGGGGATGGAGTATAAAAATAAGGAATTCTTGTTGAACTCTGTAGAGCATTGTTGAAATGGCATCTGGAGTACTGTGTGCAATTTGATCACTAT
The DNA here is from genome assembly GCF_004010195.1 of Chiloscyllium plagiosum. Lineage (NCBI taxonomy): Eukaryota > Metazoa > Chordata > Chondrichthyes > Orectolobiformes > Hemiscylliidae > Chiloscyllium > Chiloscyllium plagiosum. Next base: position 46,569,766 of record NC_057736.1, on the reverse strand, counting down.
ATTTAACTATTTTAAAAACTAATACTGGAGGAAATTCAGACAAGGTTCACCAGACTTACTCCTGGAATAAAGATGGTTGAATTGTGAGGTATGATTGAGCAAGTTGGGCTTAAACTCTTTAAAGATGGATGAGAGATTATTTTACTGAAGTTTATAATATTCTGAAAGGATTAGTAGAGTAGATGCTAGGAGGAGGTTTTCTCAGAGAATCTAGAACAAGAGGGCATAATTTTGAAATAATCTGAATTTAAGACATAAATAGGAAGAAATTTCTCTTTTGCAATGAGCAGATAAGGCAGGTTGATTGAATAAATAGACAGATTTTTGATCTACAAAAGAGTTGAGGACTATTTTGGGGGCAGGCAGGGAAGTGGATGCACGACACAATTAAATCAGCCAGGACCTTAATGAATGGCAGTGCAGACTGGAAGGACCAAATAGCATAATGCTGCGCCTGTTTTTTGCCTCCCAGGGCCCCCGTATCTCGGAGTTACTTAATGTTTTCTGATATGTACTTTGATCCTCACTGTGAACAACAACTTACAAAAAGGAGTTTTTGTTTTTAAATCTGCCTTTTGAGATGTGTCTTATGAATGCAATTGATTTATTTTGATCCAAGACTTCTGGTTTTCCGAAGGGACATATAGTATGTGTGGTGAGTGGACAGGTCCCTATCCCCCAAGCATCTGCAAATGTGAAATAAGTTTCTTCAGTGAATCTTGTAGATAGTACACACTGCTGCTACTAAGCAATTGTGGTGTAGGGACTGGATGTCTGTGGATGGAAGAAAGAGGTTGTAGAATTAGAATACTTAGTGTGGAAACAGGCCCTTCGGCCCAACAAGTCCACAACGACCCGCCGAAGCGCAACGCACCCAGACCCATTCCCCTACATTTATCCCTTCACCTAACACTATGGGCAATTTAGCATGGCCAATTCACCTAACCTGCACATTTTTGGACTGTGGGAGGAAACCGGAGCACCCGGAGGAAACCCACGCAGACACGGGGAGAATGTGCAAACTCCACACAGTCAGTCGCCTGAGGCGGGAATTGAACCCGGGTCTCTGGTGCTGTGAGGCAGCAGTGCTAACCACTGTGCCACCGTGCCGCCCCCTGTGCCACCGTGCCTCGCCTGCTCTCATTCAAATAACAATTTTCTCTCTCCAGACACCACAGTGTATTTCCTATGAGCATAATTAGAACATAAGAAATAAGAGCAGGAATAGGCCACCTGGCCCATCGAGTCTGTTGTGCCATTCAGTAATCATGGCTGATCTTTTCATGGACTCAGCTCCATTTACCTACCCACTCACCACAACTGTAATTCCTTTAGTGTTCAAAAATCTATCGTTGCCTTAAAAGCATTCAATGAGGTGGCCTCAACTGCTTCACTGATCAGGAAATTCCACAGATTCACAACACTTTGGCTGAAGAAATTCCTCTAGGAGAAAGTGAGGACTGGAGATCAGAGCTGAAAATGTGTTGCTGGAAAAGCGCAGCAGGTCAGACAGCATCCAAGGAGCAGGAGAATCGACGTTTCAGACATGAGCCATACTCTCCTCATTCCTAAAGATGGGCTCATGCCCGAAACGTCGATTCTCCTGCTCCTTGGATGCTGCCTGACCTGCTGCGCTTTTCCAGCAACACATTTTCAGCTTTGAAGAAATTCCTCTTCAACCTAGTCCTAAATCTGTTTCCCTCTTATTTTGTGGCTGTGCCCTCTAGTTTTAGTCTCCCCTGCCAGTGGAAATAACCTTCTATCTTATCTATTTCCTTCATGATTTTATATGTTTCTGTAAGATCTCCCCACTTTCTTCTAAATTCCAATGACTATAGTCCCCATCTAATCAATCACTCTTCATAAGCCAATCCCCTCAATTCTGGACTCAACCGAGTGAATCTTCTCATTAGAATAAAAAGAAGAGCATGAATCATTGTGTTAGGATCTGGGCTGGACAGTTTTGTCTGTTCAGTTTGAAGGCTTAAGCAAAAGATATGCTAACTCAGTTATAGATGGACAATATTACAGATATGGTAATAGATACTCTTGGTTTTGGGGATGGATATTGATCAGTAGCTTAACTCAGTACCCTATCACAGACTTGTGCGAGATTCTTTTCTGTACCCTTTCTCACTTGTCTTATGGTGAGCAGCCGTGGCCCAAACTCATTACAGGCAAAGCAGAGGTTTCCGATGGTTATCAGAATAGGAGGAGTTCTGATTGAAGCTTTCAAAATCATGAGCAGTCTGGACAGGGTAGATAGGGAAATAAGGGAGAAACCAGATTTAGGACTAAGTTGAGGAGGAATTTTTTTCAGCCAAAGTGTTGTGAATCTGTGGAATTTCCTGATCAGTGAAGCAGTTGAGGCCACCTCATTGAATGCTTTTAAGGCAATGATAGATTTTTGAACACTAAAGGAATTACAGTTGTGGTGAGCGGGTCGGTAAATGGAGCTGAGTCCATGAAAAGATCAGCCATGATTACTGAATGGCACAGTAGACTCGATGGGCCAGGTGGCCTATTCCTGCTCCTATTTCTTATGTTCTAATTATGCTCATAGGAAATACACTGTGGTGTCTGAAGAGAGAAAATTGTTATTTGAATGAGAGCAGGCGAGGCAATCTCACCTCTTTCTTGCGTCCACAGACATCCAGTCCCTCCACCACCATTGCTCAGTAGCAGCAGTGTGTACTATCTACAAGATTCACTGAAGAAATTCACCAAAGATCCTCAGACAGCACCTTCCAAACCAACAACTACTTCCATCTGGGAGGACAAGGACAGCAGATCCATGGGAACACGACCTGTGAGTCACCCTCCAAGACACTCGCCACTTGGTGATTTGGAAATGTATCGCCACTCCACTGTTGCTGGGTCAAAATCCTGGAATTCCTGCCCTTAGGGCACTTAAAGCAGTGATTCAAGAAGCCCTCTCTGGGCTTTTTTCAGTCATGGATGCCTTCATCATAACCTCAATGCAGCCCAAAATAGATCTTCACCACCTCCCTCACCAGCCCCAGGTTGCCCCTTGAGGTTCTGGAGGTGCCCCTTAAGGATGGCAGCAAGCAGAATAGAGATTAACCTCCTGTTAATGAGAACTCCCAGGAATGAGGAACTTCAGTTAAGAGGATATATTGAAGAAATTCCGACTGTTTTCCTTAGTGAGAAGAAGAGTGAGGAGATCTAATTGAGGCTTTCAAACTCCTGAATGGACTGGACAGAGTTGATGGGGAGAGGTCCCCTATCAAAAGAAAAAGAAAATGTTAGAGGGCTGAAATTTAAAGTGATGTGCAAACATAGGAAGGGTGATGTGAGAAAAATCATTTTCATACAGAGTAGTTAGGGTACAGAATGCACTGCCTGGAAATGTGGTGGAGGCATATTCAACTGAGGCATGTAGGGGAGCACTGGATGATTACTTGGATAGAAATGCCATGCAGGGATATTCAGAAAGGCAGGAGATTGGTTCTAGACAATAGAACTGGTGCAGACAGTGGGCTGAATGGCCTACTCTAATAATTTTGTGATTCTGTGAATGCAGAAAAAGAAGTGGTGAACTTCTGAAAACATTGTCTAGCCTTTTTTATTTTTCTGTACCTTTCTTTGTTATTATTATTGAATTTTGGAAACATTTTAAAAATTTCTTTAAAGTGTTTAACATTGTTATTTAATTCTGACTGCTTAATTCGTTTTGGAATGTTCAATGTTATTTAATAAAGGTGAAAGAAATAAGAGCAAGAGTGAGGCATTCAACCCTTCAAGCTGTTCTAGTCATTCTCCAAGACTATGGCCGATCAGCATGAGACCATGTCTCTGCCATGACCTCATAGGGTTGAACTCCTTGGTTTGAAGAATATATCTGCCACCTCCTTAGTAATTTCTGGTGAATGAGTGTCATGGGTAGTAAGGAGGTAGGTGGCAGGTAAATTGTTGAGGGTGTAGGGTAGGTCAAGGCAAATTGAGCGAGGGGAATTCAGGGGGGATGGATGGTATGGAGTATGAGGTGGAATTTGGGCTCCGATTAAAGTGACAGAGAGGGCGTGACGGGTTCAGGTCTGGGAGTGGTTAGAGGCAAGGGATGGGTCATGGAGTCATTGGGTCAAACAGCACAGAAACAGACCCTTTGGTCCAATTCATCCATGCCAACCAGCTATCCTAAACTGAACTAGTCCCATCTACGAGTGTTCGGTTCATATCCCTCTAAACTTCTCCTATTCATGCATTGTCAAATTACTCTTAAACAGGTGCCTTAATGGAGGTGTTGGTGGGAGGCTGATGGTTAGTTTAATAACTATCCAGGAGTTAGAACAGGTTTTAACTCCTCCGATGTTTTCTGTGGTGTCTAACTCCAACTGGGGGGCTTCTTCATAAGGTTCCAGATGTTTAATCACCATCATCGGAAGTTTCAGCTTTAGGAGTCAGCTGTTTCAGGATGCTCCCAGGATCAAGACATGCATCTCATGTCTGCACTCCTGCAGCAACCACCTTCCTGTGTTACTATCACGAGATTGGTAAAATTCATTCGTCTTTTAATTATACCTTTAACTTGTTGCTCAGAGCAGTGGAGAGCTTCATAAGAGACAAATATGAAAGAAAGAAATACTTTGATAAAAGTATTAACATTGCTGAATTCAGGGTGAGTAGTTCTTCCCTTGGTACCTATTGTGGTAATTCTGCAAAGCACAATTAGACTGGAAGGTTGGACAGGGTGTCCACCTCATTAATGGATTTGTCAGGCCATGTGCTGGGATAACTGTCTTTACACCATCACCTGGAGAACTCCAACTTTTTTCTATTTCATTGAAAACAGTGAAGGCTTTTAGATTTGGAATAAAGATGTGCATGTCCACTTCTGGCATGCTAGCATTTTCCCCTTTAGAGTCATTGTCTACTTGTAAATGTGTGTGTAACTGCATCATACTTTTGTGGGGTGGTTTGTTCTTTATTCTACTACCTACTTTTACTGTCTGCATTTTCTATGAAAGGATCTCTGGATCATTGTCTACCTTCAGAAAATGTAAAGACTACATAGTTCATGTTGTGTAGGCAAATCCATCTGCATTATTGCCAAGTTTGAGCTTTTATTGGTTTTCCCAGAGCTATTTTAAAAACAAAACACTATGGGGAAAGTTGCAAAACTGTGACGTTGCCTTCTGTCAGTTGGAGGTTACGTGGTTGTGTGTGACGGGACAGGGCTGTGGGTTTAAATGGAAGTTTAGGAGATGTACATGAATTAAACACTTCCAAAGTGTAATAAGTAGTATTCCCCTTTACCACCTTAAAGTAAATTTGTCATCCTCCTGTACCAAAAGATAAATAACACTGCGTAAGTAACTATTTCCAGTTATAAGTAGATTAATAGATTGGGTGGATGTGAGGCAAGTGGAATTTAATATAGACAGATAACTCTGGTCACGGAACAAAGGCAGGCAATATCATTGTACCAACAGTGTACAGGGCACAGACTTCGAGGTATGCACGAGTCTTTGAATGTAGAAGGGCAAATTGAGAATGACTAGCAAATAATATGGGGATTTGGGCTTTATTAACAGATGTGTTAAATACAGAATTTATGCTAACCTTTTTAAAAACTCTGGGCCCCAATTCAGCTATTGAATTTAGTTCTGGTCACCACACTTTCAGGATGTGAGGCTCCTTAAGAAAGGAGACTTATCAGAATGGTTTCAGGTTGAGTGTTTTGCTGCAAGGTTAAGTTGAACAAGTTGGGGCTATTTTATTTGGAGTAAAAGAGATTGAGGTGTATGAGATTGTAACAGCTTTGGCTAACTTAGACAAAGAAAAGTTGTTTCCATTTGATTGTGGTTCAAAGACTGACGGGAAAGGATTTAAGGTTTTAGGCAAGAGGTGTAGGAGGAATGTGAGGATACAGCAACTGGTAATGACCTGGAACTGACAACCAGTGAAGCTCATGGAAGTAAATGTGATCAATAATTTCAAAAAACAATCGACATTTGAAACAAATAAACTTGCAAGGCTGCAGGGATCGAATGTGCAATGGGATTGACTGGACTGCTTTATTGAAAGCTAACATAGACTAGATAGGTCAAAGATGAGAACCATTTGTCATCTTATGTTTGGCCCCTGCTTCATTGTATAGGACTCGCAAACAGCTCCAAATGGTCATTTTTAATTTCTGGCTTTTTTAGCTCTAAAATGAGCTTCTGATTCCTCCTCAGAAAAAAGACAGCTTTATCCATTGCCTTGAAAACAGTGGAGGCATTCAGATGCATTTCTGATGTCTGGGAAACTAGGACGTTGTAATCATCCAAGGTCTGATTGAGGAGCATACCTATTTGGGTGATACTTGCCAAATTGTTCTAATGGAGTTTTCTGATCCCCTCCCCAGTCTGGTTAAACTTTCAGCTTTTCTCTTCCAGAAAGAAAATAACAAATGGAAGAAAGAGGGTGAAGCAAAGGAGACCAAAACTGCACAAGTTATCTTTGAAAAAGTTAAAGTGGTGAGTGTCTGTTTTACCTGTACCCTTAGCTCAAAATGAGGGGAGTGAGTGAGGATGGGCAAACTGCATCAAGTTGTTTTATTCCCTAAATGGAAATGTGTGTCCTCAATGAAAGGAATATGCAATCTTGTGCAGAGCCATTTGGGAAGCCCACTGTATAGTTCAAGCAAAATCTGCAAATCTTTGGGTGAGGAGGCCTAAAATGTAACCTCCCATTGGGAGCAGAATGGTAAGACCAGGAGAAAAGCTAGAGCCTACAGGTAGTTCTGGAACAATGCGGGTTTTGGCAGCGCAGTTTGACTATCACGTCAGTGAAGAATTAGGGAGCGGTATTTTGGAGAAGGCCTACCTCCGTCCACAGCCGCGCACTTCCAGCGGGGATCAGCCTGACCGCCTCATTGTGCACGTGCACAACGTCTGGATTGGCCTTTGTGCCATTCTGCGCATGCGCCGATGTCAGCTGCCACCTGAACAGCTTTCTGTGAGAGGTACTTTACAGGGAGTGGCTTTCTTACATTGTTAAATGTACTTTGTGTTTCATTAATAAATATGATTTCAACCTTCATTCAGGCTGTGCTATATTTTGTGTTAGACCTGGGTGATTTTTGAGCGATGGTGAGGATTTTTTTTGCTGCTCTGTCCCTAATCCCACTTTTCCTGTATTTCCCATTATTTCTGTGACGCCAGACTTTGCTGGAACGTAATGGCAGCAGTTATAGTAGAACTGCGTGTATTGCAAAAGGGAGCATTTCAAAGTTAATTTGACTCTCAGGAGTGTTTATAACAAATATCTCTGGTGCAATAAATTAATCCAGACTGATGACAATTGCTGGAAATAATTGGAGCAAATGTGTAGTCCCCAGTCATTGCACTGATTTCCCCTTGCTGTAGAGCTATTTATTTGGCATAAAATGAGAGAAAGTTCTGGAAACAAATCGTTCTGGCAGTATTTGCGGTTAAAGAGGCAATTAATGCTTCAAATTAATAACCTTCTGTCAGAACAAGTTAATTAGCCTTTGTTGTGTGTCTGTCAAGGTTGAAGTCCAGCTTCCCTAGTGGAGCAGTTCACATTTTGCAGTCTTAAGCTTGCCTTGTGTGATTTATAATGAGCTGCTTTGAATTCTCTGTTTTCCCGATTAAAGCCACCAAAAAAGGATGAGCAGCAAGTGAAAACCAGTCCTTCAACACCTGCTGGCCCAGTGATTGATCTACTGGGACTAGGTAAGAACAAATATCATTTTAGACTCCATGGTCTGTCCCTTTATGATTGCACATCAGCCATTACATAGCACAGTACAGGACCTTGGGCTCTCAATGTTGTACTGACCTTTTATCTTACTCCAAGATCAAACTAACCTATATACCCTACAATTTACTGTCATCCATGTGCCTATCTAAGAGTCACTTGAATGTCCCTAATGTATCTGACTCTACTACCACTGTTGGTAGTGCATTCCACACACCCACCACTCTCTGTATAAGTAACCTACCATTTCTCCAAAATCTTCCTCCAATCACCTTAAAATGTTCCTTCGTAATAGCCATTTCCACCCTGGGAAAAAGTCTCTGGTTATCCATTCCATCTATGCCTCTCATCATCTTGTACACCTCTGTCAAGTCACTTCTCATCCTTCTTCGCTCCAATGAGAAAAGCCCTCAACCTTTCTTCATAAGACATGACCTCCAGTTCAGGCAGTATCCTGGTAAAGATTGCCTATGCCATCATCTTCATGTTCTTCATTGTACTTTTCCTTAGCAAGCTAATATTACATTCATGTGGTATTCCTGAGCCAAATACAGTGTCAAAGAAATTCTTTGCAGTTCTTTAAATCTCAAGATCAGAACTGAGCTTTAAGACCTTTATTTTATTTCCTTCACTGGAGACCTTGAAGCTCAGAAGTGTTCATTAGTGTCATGTTGTCTGAGTGTTCTGAAGGGAGGCTGGGATGGTGATGAACTTTTGATGAGGATGAATGGAGTATTCATGTGTCAGAAAATGTGACAAGGCTTAACGCAAGTTCCATTGTGAAGATTCTTTTTTGTACCTTGTGTTTCACTTCTCCCATTCTGTTTTCACTGAGGGGTGGTATCCTAGTTACTTACACCCAGGTTGCTGTTATTCAGTGCCCTGACAAAGTAATCAGCTGCACCACACCCTGTTTGTTGTTTTCCTGAATACCCTCATTTTATCAGCCAATTCATGGTGTGATCAAACAACCTGCCTGTGTTTAAACAAGTCCTGTACAGGTGAGCAAATTGCACTTCATGGTAGAATTAGTTGCCACATGAGAGGTTAGAGCAATTGAACGCAGTGTTAATGACTGGCCTTTCCTTGATACTCATGCTAAAAAGCTTTAGAGCGATTACATACTACAGTCTGGACTCCGACCTTTTTCTCTTTCCAGTTCTCTGTAAGTCACACAAAGCTCTGTGTCTCTATTTTGCCCCACATTCGTTCCCCATTTTCAATAAATTAATGCACAGTTCTTTTAAATAGAATCACTTGACCTGTCACCATAAAAGCTTACACCATATTCCACTTTACTTTTTAAAAAAAACTACACAATCAGCATGTGATACTTAGGTTGTAGTAAGTGCACTGGGAAACAAAAAGGAGGTTTTTCTTTTTATAGCACCTTTCACAAAACCAGAAATCTCAAAGCATCTGCCAGACAGTGAAATATTGTTGAAGTACATTCACCATTATAATGTCAGAATCACAGCAGGCCATTTGGTTCACAGTGTCCTCGAGGGAAGGAACATTTTCCATCACTTCATCTGGGCCTACATGTGACTCCAGATCCACAACAATATGGTTGACTCTTAAATCCCTCTGAAATGGCTAGCTAGTCAGTCAGTTCTATCGAACCAGCACAGACCAAGGAACTGGAATAGTAATGATACAGACATGTCAACCCTGCAAAGTTCTCCTTACTAATGCTAAAATTGGGGGGGTGCGGGGGGAGGTGAGCTAATGCTAAAATTGGGAGTTCTGTACCATTAACTAATCAAGAAGAAGCACAGGATATTACTTTACAGATAATATCCCAGACAGCACCATCACCATCCCTGGGTATGTCCCATTACCCAAACAGGACAGGTGCACCAGAGGTGGGGGGTACAATGGCATATTATCAGCAAACAATTGTCCCAAACTGGCAGGCTTCAACATTGACCCTGGGCTCCATGAACCTTCATGGCATCCAGTCAAACATGAGGAAGAAAATCTCCTAATTACCATCTATAACTGGCGAACCAGTACTCCTAACAGGGAGAGTAGAAACTCTGAGAGAATACTGAGTGACTGAGTCTTGGCTGCGGGACCTCTCTCTCTGTCAACAGGTGTGGCTCTGTAACACTGCTACTATCTCACATGGCCGAGTCTTAAAGAACACAGTTACTAGATTAGGCCCACGATAGATGGTAAGGAAACCAAAAAGAGAGAAAATCGAATGTCCACATCATTCTGTCTATAACTCATGCGACTGACCATGACAGTATTGCTAGCAGTGACCACTGCACAGTCCCTGTGGAAACAAAGTCCCATTGTCATATTTAGGATACCTTCCATAGTGTTGTGTACCGCTACCACTGTGTCGAAGGGGATGGATTTTAAAACAGATTTAGCAACTCAAAGCTGAACATCCACAAGGAACTGTGGGACCTCATCAGTGGCAGTGTTCTATTCAACCATAATCTGTAACCTATGTCCTGAAGAAGGGCTTATGCCCGAAACGTCGATTCTCCTGTTCCCTGGATGCTGCCTGACCTGCTGCGCTTTTCCAGCAACACATTTTCAGCTCTGATCTCCAGCATCTGCAGACCTCACTTTCTCCTCAACCTATGTCTTGTGCCATGTAAATGATGGACAAGCTCTGAGGAGTCAGAGAGGTGAGTTACTCGCTGGAGTGTTCCTAGCATCTGATCTGCTCTTGTTGCCATTGTTTGTGTGGCAAGTCCAGCTGCGTTTCTGGTCAATGGAAACTCAGAACATTGAATCCCCCCACTATTAATGATGATACACCACGGAATGTCACAAAGTAGTGTTTAGATTGTCTCTTATTGGGATTGTTTATAGCCTGGCATTTGTGTGGTGCAAATGTTACTTGCCACTTGTCAACCCAAGCCTGGATATTGTCCAGATCTTGTTGCATTTGAACTGACTGCTTCAACATCTGAGGTGTGACAAACAGTGGTGAACGTTGCAATTGTCAGTGAACGTCCCTACTCTGACCTTATGATGGAGGGAACGTCATTGAAGCAGTTGAAGATGGTCGAGTCGAGGACACTGCCCTGATCTCTACAGGGGTAGGTGGTTAGGCCTAGGACAATACCCTGCGGAACTCAACATGAATTATCTGTGACAATAGTGCAGGATTTTGGCTTTGAGGAAGAAGTTCAGCCATATTCTAGTTGCAGCAGGCTTGAAGAGCCAAATGGTCTAATCCTTCTATTTCCAATGTATGTTTGCCTTGCTTTGAGTTGATATTAAATGGTAATTTATACAATGATCTCTCTGTTCCATGTTTCTATTTAATTCTAAGCACTCCTTTGTACTTTTACAGATTTTTTCCATGGATTTTGTTGCATAAAATTTGCCCTGTGTGAAGATGTTTGACTGGAGAATGGCTGCTGTTCTAATCCTCAATGTTTTGTTCTCCAGATGCTCCTGCAGCAGCTCCTACCTCCAATGGCACCACGAGTGTGAACACAGCACCAGCTGGTGATCTGGACCTCTTTGGACCCATGGTGTCTAATCCATTGCCTGATTCCAGCCCTTTCCCACCCACAGTAAGTATTGAGATTTTGACAGCGCAGAACTGGGCACTAAATCCTAGCGTAAGGGTATTTATTGAGTGAACTGCAAACTTACTTGCGAAGTTCCAATTTTGGGGTTCTAGGCCAAAGTAAGGGCTTGATTCTCAAGTGGAGACGTTTTACTCCTTCATTGAGGCCTTCCAATGCACTTAAACTTGATCTATATCCTACTGTGACATTAATAGCTTGCAGTTCACAAGTAGGTGTCTGTGGGCATCTGAGTAAGGAGACAGCTGAAGGGCAGGGACCATACAGTGAATGTACTTCATTGACTCCAGTATCTGAAAGAGGAGAGTTCAGTTGGTGATTTGGGCGGATTCCTGTTTATATCAACGACAACCTTTAGCTCAAGGCTGTATTTACTGTGAATGTCGCCACTAGGTGGCACAGTGTCAATACATTTGCTGATCCTATTGCAAAGTGGCAAATTTCTATTTTCACAGTTCAAGTTAATCCTACTGATTTGTTTCCTCTGCAAGTTTGGATTTTACTAGCGAGATCATTTGGTGTTAAGTCATAAATACAGATGCTCGTTATCTGTGGAGCTTTAGGACCAATTATTAAATTTGTCCTTCCGTAATTGTACTCCACTTTGCTCTAAAACAGTTAGTTTTCCAGCATGCTGTGTATTCTGGGTAGTGATGTCCTCCATTAACCAATTGAACCATTGATCAGATCCCAGTTCGGTTCTGGAGATAAATTGGAAATGCGACACATGCCAGAATAATGAAAGTAAACAGAAGCAAATGTGCTGTGGGTATTGGGCAGGATACCAGGAGCCCATGTGTAATGTTGTAGCTGCTGACTACTTTGGTAAACCTGAGGGTTTTTACAATGAAACATTGTCTTCCATTTTGTTTTTTTTTAAATGTACACTTTGGCATGCGATAAAATAGTTATTACTTTGAGTTCTTTGATAGAAATTCAGGCCTATCTCTGACCTGTAAGCAGTACAAGTATAAAGGCACAAACTGCCAGCATGAAATGCTTTTTCCTAGTTTACCAACAGTATCCGAAGGAATAGTTTATTCCAGAACAAAGAACAACAACAAAGAAGTGCAGGAACAGGCCCTTCGGCCCTCCAAGCCTGTGCTGCTCATCATGCCCCAATTAAACTAAAAAACAAACCTTCTGCCCTTATTTGGTCCGTATCCTTCTATTCCCTCCCTATTCATGTAACCATCCAGATGCCTCTTAAATGTTGCCAATGTACCTGCTTCCACCACCTCTTCAGACAGTGCGATCCTGGCCCTTGCCACTCTACGTGAAAGCCTTCCCTCGCCCATCTGCCTTAAACTTTCCCCCTCTCATCTTGAACCTGTGCTCTCTTGTAATTGAACCTTCTACCCTGGGAAATAGCCTCTGACAGTCCACCCTATCTAGGCCCCTCATAATTTTGGAGATCTCTTTCAGGTCTCCACTCAGCCACCGTCTTTCTAGTGAAAACAATCAAGTTGCTTTAACCTTTCCTCATAGCCAATGCCATCAAGACCAGGTAACATCCTGGTGAAGCTTCTCTGCACTCTCTCCAAAGCTTCCACGTCCTTCTGGTAGTGTGGCGACCAAAACTGCACACAATAATACAAATACACCCTAACAAATGCAGTTTTCTATAGCTGCAACATGGTTTGCCAACTCTTGTACTCCATGCCTCAGCCAATGAAGTCAGGCATGCCATATACCTCCTTACTCTCCTTAGCCACTTGTGCTGCTGCTTCGGGAGCTGTGTATCTGCATGCCCAGATCTGTCTGTATGTCAGTGTTCCTAAGAGGTCTGCCATTTACAGCATAATTAGATACTCCAAAATACATTACTTCGCATTTGTCAGGATTAAACTCCACCTGACATTTGTGCCCAAGTCGCCAAACTATTCTATCGTATCTTTCCACAATCGTCCGCACTATCAGCAACTCCACCAATCTTTGTGTTATCTGCAGACTGACTAATCAGATCACCCACATTTTCCTCCAGATCATTTATATATAACAAGCAACATAGGATCTAAGACTGATCCTTGTGAAACGCCACTAGTTACCTCTCTCCATTCTGAAAAACACCCTTCCACCACTACCCTCTGTCTTCTATGACCAAGCCAGTTTTGTATCCATCCAGCGAGCCCACCCCGAATCCCATGTGATTTTAGTTTTTGTACTAATCTGCCATGTGGAACTTCAACAGTTACCTTACTTAAAGTCTATATAAACTACATCCACAGCCCTTCCCTCATCAATTATCCTTGTCACCTCTTCAAAGAATTCAATCAGATTGGTGAGAATAGCAGAGGATGACTTCGATCCATCAACCTCTGGGTTATGAGCCCAGAACACTTCCACTGCTTCCTTGAGATTACAAAAACAGAAATTGCTGGAAAAACTCTAAGTCTGGCAGCATCTGTGCTGTTTTTGAAGTAAGGATAGGAACCATCTTAGTTGTGGCTCCCCCTGCCCTGGATCCAATGCAATAATCTAAATATGGAGATTGTTTACGCTGGCTCTCATGGCCACTTACTAGGAGTTCCAGCGATACGTGGAACTAGAACCCAAGGCTGGAAAGAGTCCAAAGCCATTGTAAGTTACCTGGTCCAGCACTAGTGTATTAGACAAAGAATTCTGGTTCACGCTGACAACAGTCAAGATTATTTTGGTTAATAATTGAGAGAAAAAAACTTGTCAACTTTGCTGTAATTAAATAAATGGGATGAATCTATTAGATATGAAAACAAAATGATCAGGATGTCACGGTGGCTCAGTGGTTAGGGACCCGAATTCAATGCCAATCTCAGGCAAGTGTCTGTGTCAAGCGTGCATGTTCTCCCTGTGTTCGTTCGTGCTTCCTCCGGGTGCTGTGGTTTCCCCTCTCAATCCAAAGATGTGCAGGTTAAATGAATTGGCCATGGGAAATGCAGTGTTACAGGGATAGAGTAGGTGGGGTAGGTCTGGGTGGGGTGCCTTTTGGAGGGTTGGTGCAGACTCAATGGGTTGAATGGCCTGCTCTCACACTGGTGAGTTCTATGATCACAATATTTTGCCAAATCACCATTGTTGCCCCACCATGATGATCTACCAAGCCCTTGTACTGCAGTGTCATAGTGCATGCCATCCAAGTGCTGCTGTCACTGTACACAGAATGCAGTAATGTCAGTGTTGCATGCACACGTGCTTCCTGTGGCCTGTTGGTGCCAGCCCAAGGCCTGTTTCTGCACTTGCACTGGCAGTCTCTTGCTGCATACAGAGTAATCCCTCCATCATGTCAGTGATCTGTTTTTAGCTCCACTAGGGCTCTATATGACAAGAATGCAGTGGCATACGTATTGTGAGCAAGACCGTGAGGGTGTTGCACCCATTCTAGTGAATGTTTTTGCCTACATAGCTAACATAGGGTTTGAATGTAAGTGATGTAATTCTGTCACAGACAGTAACTTCTAAAGAAAAACTTTCAATGGATGTGATTGAAACCTGTATTGTGGCACCATTGTTTAGCAGGTGTTGGCGTCCACTCCGCAGGAAGGAGCTGAAAATCTGAACCTCTTTGCTGAGCCCAGTGTGAAACAGGAGGATTCTGGAAAGAAGCAGCTTTCGAAGGATTCCATTCTGTCACTTTATGGGTCACAGACCCAAGTTCCAACTCAAGGTATAGCGCTAAACCTCTGGCCTCAGTCTTTACTAGGATGGGTCACAGAATCAAAGGATAAGTGGGTATCATTTTGATCCACTGCGCAGACCAGTTTGTTAAATTTGTGCGGTTCTGATGCAGAAACTGAGACCATTCCTGGAGATCCTTGGGATAGCCCTCTTAAGTCAGGAGAGATTAGGACTCAGTGGTTTGAGGATGGTTGACTATTCATAGTAGTGAGCTGGGGTTGCTGAGGATCAGACGGGGGTAATCCCAGTTCCATCAGGCCCACAAATAATGCACTATAAAGTCATCTACCTGTGGTGGAAAAAGCTCCTGCCTGCCTTCCCATGCCGAGTTTCTCAATTCCCAATGCAATAATAGTTCCAATCAAATCTGGCTTTTAGTAGCACTTTGGAAGCTTGATGTAAATCTCATGATGTAAGTGTGGCACCTTTCCAAGATGGAGCACATGCACAGTTGAAATCTGAAGTCACTGATGGCAGGGAAAGTATTTTCCAACGTAAAATCTTTAGTCTACTCCTGACCATTTTTTGGAAAGTTTTAATGTCCACTTCTAGGTATCTTCTGCGCAACACAGAATTCTGTCAGTTCTTTCAGCAGTTATACCTCTTAAATGAGTTTTTAAAAAATTGCTCACTAGGTAAAGGTAAAAGCTAAAGTACCCATAGTCGCAGAGAACCATAAGGCTGCTCTCTCATTAGAGAGAGATGACTGGTGGTGGTTTAACCTGAGGTTACCACATCTTAGGCGAAAGGAGAGGTTGGGAAGGTGGGACTTTCATGTTAACCTCCATTGCTCACTGGGATATAACTTGGCCCTGAGAGTTTGATAAAATATACTCACTATTACGTTACCCTTATGACCATTACCTTTAACAATGGCTCACAGCAAATATGGTGTCTCTAATTTAACTGAAAGAACGACTACGAAATACCAGTGTAGTAGATTTTGTGTGCACTATTATCCCAGACAGGACACCCTTCAGAATGTAACAGGATAGTGAAAACAAAGGGTGCCTTAAACAGGCACTGTAAAATAAATTAAACAACAATCGCCTTTTATGATATTCCAGAATGTAATTGAGAAATCTATGATTTGGAAAATGTTAAAGTCTATTATAAAGATTGTGATAATAGAGCATTTAGAAATGTGCAATCTAATTGTGCCTGACAAATTTATCCCAAGTCTTTAAGGACGTAACAAGTAGGATAAATAAAGGGGAACCGATAGATGTAATATATTAAGATATCCAAAACATGTACAATAAGATACAGCACACTAAATTACTTAAGATGACAGCCCATGGTGGTGCAGTAGTGTATTAGCATGGGTAGGGGATTAGTTAGCTAATATGAGAAGACTCTGGGTAATCCAATGTGGAGGACGGGAAAGATTTGTGGCTGTAAGACCTGCTCCTTTTTTTTTTGAGGTATTTTAGGTGTTGTAGGTGATTTCCTCAAATTCCAGGAGCAGTCATTACTGTTTTTTTTTTAAGCTTTTGCATTGTTTTAGAATTTTGGGGAAGAAAATATCAAAACAATGGCACTTTAAAAAGGAGGAAGAGAGAGACAAAGGCAGAGATCACATGGTCAGAGAATGACCCCGACGCTGCTGTTTGACACAGCAGTGAATCTGCACAGCTACTGCCTTTGTTCTTTCAGTTCAAGTGTCTCTGGACTTTGGAATGTGTCCAAGAAAAATTTAACTAACAGCAAAATTAACAGCTGAACTTGGAGGAATCTGTGTGGGAGAGCTCACAGTCTGAGAGAAGTGGAGAGTTTTTAAATCTAACCTTGCTGTAAATCTACAATGGTGAATAGAGTGGGTTCTTTAATTATGTGCTTCATTGAGATTTGTCTCTTGATTAAATTTTAAAAATATAAAATATAGGTGCTAAGTAAGTCTGGATCATTATTATTTAGAGCACTAAGACAGTGCTATTTTCTGGGTCTGTCGATTGTTAAAGAGCAAAGATGGCCTGAAGTAGAGTGATGTGCCCTTCCTGTTGGATGTGGGAGATGAGGGAGAGTTTCCATGTTACTGTTGATCTTGTCTGCAGGAAGTGCCTTTGGTTGCGAATCCTATCAGATTACATGGATCGCAAGGAGCGGTAGCTAGAGTCAACGAGGAGTTTACAGGAGCTAGGGGGAAATGATGAATGACAGTTATAGACACAGTCAGGTTGACCTGGGTTACCTCCCGGGGAGGAAGGTAGGTAGTGCAGGAGTCTGCTGTGGCTGTCCCCATTGCAAACAAGTATGCTGTTTTGGAAATTGTAGGGTGTGATGGACTCTCAGGGGAATGTAGCACAAACAGCCAAGTTTCTGATACCGAGAATGGCTGTAATGTAAAGAGGGATACATCTGGTTCCAAGTGATCGATTGTGATATGGGACTCTCCAGTCAGAGGCAGACACGGACGTTTTTGCAGCCGCTAGCAAGAAATTAGAATGCCTCCCTGGTACCAGGATCAAGGATATCTCGGAGAGGGTGCAGAATGTTCTCCAAGGGGAGGGGGACCAGCAGGATGTCATCATGCACATTGTAACTAACGACATAGGAAGGGAAATGGATGAGATTCTGAAGGGAGAATATAGGAAGTTAGACAGGAATTTAAAAAGGAGGTCCTTTAGGGTAGTAATATCTGTACTGCTCCTGGTGCTATGAGCTATTGAGGGTAGAAATAGGATGATGGAGCATGAGGAATGCATAGCTGAGGAGCTGGTGCAGGGGAGAAGGGTTGACATTTTTGGATAATTACAATCTCTTTGGGGTAGAGGTGTCCTGTATAAGAAAGACGGATTGCACCTGAATTGGAAGGAGACTATAATACTGGCAGGGAGATTTGCTAGAGTTGCTAGTAAGGTGGGGGGGGGGGGAGGGAACATGGGACGGGGTGGGGGGTGGAGGTGGTGGGGGGAGGTTGGGACCCAGGGAGATAGAGTGCAGTCTGAGACTGGTACACGTGAGAAAAGGAGCAAGTCAAATATTCAAGGCAGGCAGGAACAAAACAGAGAACGAGGTAGGACTGATAATTGAACTGCATTTATTTCAATGCAAGGTTAAACAGGAAAGGCAGGTGAACACAGCGCATGGTTAGGAATATGGGATTGGGATATCATAGCATTTACAGAAACATGGCTCAGGGATGGACAGGACTGGCAGCTTAATGTTCCAGAATTCAAATGATATAGGAAGGATAGAAAGGGGGGGGCAAGGGAGGAGGGGTGTGGCGTTTTTGATAAGAGATATCATTATAGTTGTACTTGGGGAGAATATTCCTGGAAATACATCCAGGGAAGTTATTTGGGTAGAAATAAGAAAGGGATTAATCATCTTATTGGGATTGTACTATAGACCCCCAATAGTCAGGGGGAAATTGAGAAACAAATTTGTAAGGAGATCTCTGTTATCTGTAACAATAATAGCATCATTGTTTACTGTAGATAAGGATATGGAAGATATAGAATGTGGTGGAATAGATGGTGACATCTTGAAAAATGTCCGTATTACAGAGAAAGTAGTGCTGGATGTCTTAAAATATATAAAGGTGAATAAATACCCAGACCTGATTAGATATAGCCTAGAACTCTGTGGGAAGCTAGGGAAGTAATTGCTGGGCCCCTTGCTGAGATATTTGTATCATCGATATAGTCCCAGGTGAGGTGTTGGAAGACTTGGTAGTTGGCTAATGTGGTGCCACTATTTAAGAAAGGTGGTAAGGAAAAGCCAGGGAACGTACAGACCAGTGAGCCTGATGTTGGTGGGAGGCAAGTTGTTGGAAGGAATCCTGACGGACATGATGTACATGTATTTGGAAAGGCAAGGACTGATTAGAGATAGTCAACATGGCTTTGTGCGTTGATTAAGTTTTTTGAAGCAATCCTTTTTGAAAAGGATTGATGAGGGCACAGCGGTGAGCGTGATCAATATCGACTTAAGGCATTCGACAAGGTTCCTCATGGTAGACTAGTTAGATTACATGGAATATAGGGAAAAGAAGCCACTTGCCTGGAGAACTGGCTCAAGGTTAGAAGGCAGGGGGTGATGATGGAGTGTTGCCTTTCAGACTGGAGGTCTGTGACCAGTGGTGTGCCACAAGGATCGGTGCTGGGTCCGCTGTTTTCGTCATTTGTATAAATGATTTGGATGTGAACATAGGAAATTCCTGAAGAAGGGCTTATGCCCGAAACGTCGATTCTCCTGTTCCCTGGATGCTGCCTGACCTGCTGCGCTTTACCAGCAACACATTTTCAGCTCTGATCTCCAGCATCTGCAGACCTCACTTTCTCCTGTATAGTAAGTTTGTAGATTACACCAAAATTGGAGGTGTTGTGGACAGCGAAGAAGGTTACCTCAGAGTACAATGGGATCTTGATCAGGTGGGCCAGTGGGCTGAGGAGTGGCAGATGAAGTTTAATTTAGATAAATGTGAGGTGCTGCATTTTGGAAAGGCAAATCTTAGCAGGATTTATACACTTAATGGTAAGGTCATGGGGAGTGTTGCTGAACAAAGAGACCTTTGAGTGTATGTTCATAGTTCCTTGAAAGTGGAGTTGCAGGTAGATTGGATAGTGAAGACAATGTTTGGTATGCTTGTTTTTATTAGTCAGTGAGTTGAATATGGGAATTGGGGGGGTCATGCTGTAGCTGTACAGGACATTGGTTAGGCCACTTTTGAAATATTCTGTGCAGTTCTGGTCTTCGGCCTATCAGAAAGATGTTGTGAAACTTGAAAGGATTCAGAAAAGATTTTCAAGGATGTTGCCAGGGTTGGAGGATTTGAGCTACAGGGAGAGGCTGAACAGGTTGGGGCTGTTTTCCTTCGAGTGTTGGAGGCTGAGGAGTGACCTTAGAAGTTTATGAAATGATTAAGGGCATGGATAGGGTAAATAGACGAGGTCTTTTCCCTGGGTTGGAGGAGTCCAGAACTAGAGGGCATAAATGTAGGATGAGAGGGGAAAAAATTAAAAGGCACTCACGTAGATGGTGATGCGCGTATGTAATGAGCTGCCAGAAGTGGTGGAGGCTGGTACAATTGCGACTTAAACAAAACATCTGGATGGGTATATGAATAGGAAGGGTTTAGAGGAATATGGCAAATGGGACTAAATTCTGGATGTAGGCTTGCTCACTGAGTTCGAAGGTTCATTTTCAGACATTTTGTCACCATATTAAGTAATATGTTCAGTGAGCCTCTGGACAAAGCACTGCTCGTGTTTCCTGCTTTCTATTTATGTGTCCCAAGGAAACCCAAACATATAAATAAAGCAGGGAAACACGAGCATTGCTTCGGAGGCTTACTGAAGATGTTACCTAGTATGGTGACGAAACGTCTGAAAATGAACTTTCCAGCTCAGCAAGTAAACCTACATCCAGAACCACAACCTGAGCTACAAATCTTCTCAAAACTCGCTAGGACTAAATTCGTTTGGGATATCCGGCCAGCATGGGCGAGTTTGACTGAAGGATCTATTTCCCTGCTGTATATCTCTATGACTATTTTTGAATAAAAGGGGACTTTTCAGGATGACAGCCTGTCATGAGTGGAGTGCCCCGGGGATCATGGCAGGGACCACAATTATTTACAATATTCACGTGACTTGGATGAAAAAAGTGAATGTACTATAGCCATGTTTACAAATAACACACAAATAGATGGCAAGGCAGGTGTTTTAAGATGACAGAATTTACAAGGGGATATAGACAGAAACAAAGAGCAGGCCTTTTGGCCCACTAAGCCTGCGCTAACGCATGATGTCTTTCTAAGCTAAAAATCTTATACCTCCAAGCAGCCTGATTCCCTTTATTCTCTGCCTCTTCATGTATTTGTCAAGCTGCCTCTTCAATTCTGCTATTGTATTCACTGCTGCCGCCATCTCTCTGGCAGCACATTGTGAGCACTTACCTACCCTCTTTGTAAAAGAACTTTGCCTCTCACATCTCCTTTACACTTATCCCTTTTTATCTTAAACCTATGTCTCCTAGTAATCGACATTTCTTGCCACGGAAAAAGCCTTTGACTACCCATGCCCCTCAAACTTTTATAAACTCTTATCAGGCCACCCCCTCAACATTCAAGTTAAAACTATCCAAGTTTGTCCAATCTCACCTCATCACTAATATCCTCCAAACTAGGTGACACCCTGGTGGTGTGGTGACCAGAACTGCACAGAATATTTCAAATGTGGCCAAACTAAAGTTCTATACAGCTCCAAAATAACTTGTCAATTTTGTACTCTATGCTCCAACCGACCTTGTTGACCATCTTGTCCTCTTGTGTTGCCATTTTCAGGGAACTGCAGACCTGTACACCTTGATCTCTCTGTATGTTGATTCCATTTACTATATACTTCCCTCTTGCATTAGATCTCCCCAAATACATCATCTTACATTTGTTCACATTAAACTCCATTTGCCATTTCTCCACCCAAGTATCCAGCCTGTCCATATCTTGCTCCTCTTCTCTAGCAATCCTTCTCGCTATTCACAGCTCCCCCAATTTTTGTGTTGTCCACAAGCTTAGTAATCAGGTCACCTACGTTCTCCTCCAAATAATTTATATATATAACAAACATGCAAGCAACAGTGGTGATCCCTGTGGAACAGTACTGTCACAGATCTGCAATCTGGAAAACACCCTTCTACCGTTAACGCTGTCTTCTATGACTGAGCCAGTCCTGCATCCAGCTTACCATGGAATCCAAAGGATCCGAAAGAACAGGTTAAGTAAATGAGCAGTAACGTAGCAGATGGAATATAATGTCAGGAAATGTAAATTTTGGCAGGAAGAATATAAAAGCTGAATTCTATTTAAATGGGGAAAGGCTGTAGAAATCTGCAGTCCAGGGGGATTTTGCAGGACTAAGTATCACATAAAAAGTAGCATATAAGATCAAGTAATAGGGAAAGCAAATGCAATATTGGCCCTTACTTCAAAGGGAGTGGAGTAAACCAATAGGGAAAGTTTTCTAAAACTATACAAGATGCTAGTCAGACCACAGCTGGAATACTGTGAACAGTTTTGGGTCCCTTTATTCCATTCAAAGATATGTTGGCATTGGAAGTAGTCCAGCAAAAGTTTACTGGGTAAATTCGAGGTACGAAGGGATTTTCTTCTCGAGAGATGTAGAGGATGTTGGGCCTGTACTCATTGGAGTTTCAAAGAATGAGAGGTAGCCATATTGAAACATACAAGATTCTTAGGGACCTAAGCAGGGTAGGTGTGGGATGGTGGTTTCCCCTTACCTAGGACCAGAGGGCATATTCTTCAAAGAAGGGGTCACCCATTTAAGACCAAGATGAGAAGGAATGTCTTCTGAGTCTAATGAATCTCTGGAATTATTTATCACATAGGGTTGTCAAGGCTGAGATAGGTAGCTAGATTTCAAGGATTATAGGGAAACGGCAGGAAAGTGGAGTTGAGGATTATCGTCAGCCATGATCTTAGATGGTGGAGCAAATACGAAGGGCCAAATGGCCTATTTTTGCTTCTCTGTCTTATAGTCTAATGTTCTGTTTGATTTCACCCCCCATCTCAAGATATTAGTAAGCAAAATTAAAGCTCATGGTATCAGAGATAATGTATTGATGTGGATAGGGAACTGATTGGCAGACAGGAATCAGTGGGTTGAAATGCAAGAGTGTGGCAGCGACGAGTTGGGTACCACAGTGTTCAGTGCTGGGACCCCGGCTGTTCACAATATACATTAACAATTTTGCATTTCAACCCACTGGTTCCTGTCTGCCAATCCGTTCCCTATCCACATCAATACATTATCTCTGACACCATGAGCTTTAATTTTGCTTACTAATGTCTTGAGATGGGGGGTGAAATCAAAGGAATTGAATGCAATATCTCCAAATTTGCAGATGACACTAAGTTGGGTGACAGTGTGTGAGGAGGATGCTAAGAGGCTGCAGGGTGACCTGGATGGGCTGGCTGAGTGGGCAGATACTTAGCAAATGCAATATAATATGGATTAGTGTGAGGTTATGCACTTTGGTAGCAAAAAACAGGCAGGCAGATTATTATCTGAATGGTGGCAGTTTAAGGAAAGGTGGTGTGCAACAAGATTTGGATGTCATGGTGGCACAGGTTGGCATGCAGGTGCACTTGGCAATGAGGAAAGCTAATGGCATACTGGCCTTCATGGTGAGAAGACTTTGAGTATAGGAGTAGGGATGTCTTGCTGCAGTTGTACAAAACGCTTGGTGAGGCAACACCTCATGTTCAGTTTTGGTCTCCTAGCCTGAGGGAGTCCAGCGAAGGTTCACCAAATGGATTCCTGGGATAAAGGAGTGAGATATGAAGAAAGATTGGGTTGACTGGGATTGTACTCTCTGGAATTTAGAAAAATGCTGGGGAGGGGCAACTCACAGAAACATACAAAATCCTGATGGCACTGGATCGAGAAGTTGCAGGGAGAATGTTGGGGAAGTCCAGAACCATGGGTCACTGTCTAAAAATAAGGTGTAAGCCATTCAGGACTGACATGAGGAAGACTTTTTTCACTCAGTTATGAACTTGTGGAATTCTCTACCACAGAAAGCTATTGGGACCAGTTTGTTTGATATATTCAAGAGGGAGCTGGATGTGATCCTTGTGGCTATAGGGATCAAGGAGTATGGAGAGAAAGTGGGATTTGAAATTGCATGATCAGCCATGATCATATTAAATGGTGGTGCAGGTTCGAAGGGCCGAATGGCTGACTCCTGCACCTATTTTCTATTTTCCTTTCACCCAACAATGAGGCTGAAATTTCGCACCAGCCTTTCATCCTGTCTCCAGTTCTATGTATTTTCACTGATAATCTTCGCAGAGTGCTTTGTTAACTTGAGCTTTGATAGCATTTAATGGTGTGAATGGCGCAGCCTCCTTAACATCTGTGCTGCACGATGTGCTGTGAGTTGCGTTGTGACAGTTTGAGGCCATGTTGATTCAGTGTAGGATTCATGGTGTAAAGTTTTTGTTAGTGAGTCAGGTGGTGATTAGATACAACAGACTGCTTCAGAAATCTGTTCCTCCTTGATGCTGAAGGAGATTTATTTAAACTCACAAATGTACAACACAGTTGGCTTGGTTCTTTGAAAACGTGGGTGTGCTTAGTCTCAGGTGCCTGCATTTTTCTGTTACCATATGTTTTCCACTTCAAGTACTTGTCCAGTTCCCTTTTAAAATTGTTTATGGATTCAGCTTCCACCATCTGTGCAGATCAAATGTTTTCGAAGCTAACAACTCTTGAGTGAAAATATGTCTCCTTACCTCCCCTCCATGTTCTTTTAAAGTCAGGGATCAAATTGACTGAAATTTTTGGATTATATATCTTCATTCACTGAATTGTTAGATCAGATTTTAGAGAGAGAACAGTTAATACACAACAACTAAACTCAGAACTTGCAATTGGTTAAGGACTGTACAGATCTAGACATGGATTGTTTGAACTTGCAAGCAAGTGATGTTCTGATCCCGACACGACAGACGCCAGAAGTGGTCCTCCCAAGGTTATGTCTCGTACAAATAAACACTGTCATTTATAATGCACTGTCTTTCCATAATTTTCCTCCCACAGTACATGACACTCCTCTCAGAGAGCGCCAACTTCCACATTTCTACCAACTTTGCCAACTTTCTAAGTGTTTTTAATTTATCTTGGGGCATTAGTGTTACTGGCAAGCCTGGCATTTATTGCCCTGGGCAGCTGGTGGTGGGCCTGTCCCTGAACTATAGCTGAAAACAGTTTGTTGCAGATTTCCAATTTGTTTCAGAGGGCGCTCAAAAGTCAGCCATATATAGGGCAGACTGGAGAGCAGGCTTCCATTCCTCAAGGGCTTCAATGAACCAGTTAAAATTTATAACAATCACAGTGACTTTTACGAAGGCTTTTATTTCTATTTAATTGAATTGAAGAGCTGAGGTGGGTTTTGAACTCCCGATTCAGTGGACTTTTGGTCCAGGCCTCTAGGTTCCGAATTCATTCCGGTAAACATTACTTTTTCATACCTAACTGAAATATATAATCTATTAAGGAATTTACACATGGTGAGCTTTCTGATATCAACAGTTCCACTTGTTTTGTGATCTTACCTATTCACTATGTTTCAGTCAGTCGAGTTGCCTTGAGCCCAACTGTTCCTGACTGATATTCATATGTGAACAGTCCCACTGTCATATTTGCTAAAGATAGATTTCTTCCACTATCTTGTGTATTTATCAAAGCACCATACCTTTGCAGCACTATCAATTTGTAATCAATACAAGTTAGGAATGAATATGGCATTTGCGAGGCTTTGAAGGTTTTGTGGTTTGACACCATATGACCTATATGAGGCAACACCAAGTTATCATACCTGAAGCTGAGTCCTGGTTTAACCGTTTATCTGAAAACCTCGAGACCAACTGTTTTCTGGTTGTTGGATACAAGGCAGTAAACAGGTTTGTGCAGTTTTAACCACCAATTCTAACTTGGCAAATAGGTTTAAAGTCAAGGTCACAGTATCTACTGGTATTTCAGGGACATTTCCAGTTCTTCTGATTCTGTTGGGAAATCTTTGTCACTTTGCTTAATGAATCCATTAAATAATTCTGAATTTTTAATAATCCATTAAATATTAATTAATTTACTTCCAATTAAGTAATGGTTATTAGTTTCTGTACTGGCTGCACTTAACTATTATCGATCTCATTGTATGCGTAAATGTATACATAACATTCCCAGAAGAGAGGAATCAGGCACAAAGCAATCTCCAAATCACTTGCATTTACCAAAATGCATTTCGGTCCACCATCAGTCTGTTGGAAATAACTGCTTAACCTGAACAAACCTAAAAGCAATGTTTATCTTTCCCCAGGGACCAGACGGACCTGTAGACTTGCTGAGTTTGGGCTCTTTGTGGTAAAAAAAAAATCTTGGCTTTTAGATTTATTCGGGTTTATTTGGGCTGAGCAAAGTTGTTTTTCCAAAGGGCCAAAACTCAGGATGTCTACAGATCCATTTGGGTCCATTTTCAAAAAGGTCTTCAGTTTTTAATCTCCTTGGTTTTCAGATCGGATCTGTACTGTCTTTCACATGATTTTGCATTTCTATTGTTTTCTATTTAATGTGACCTCTAGCATTTGCAGCTTATGCTTCAACTACATTTCATGTTTTTCAAGAGTCTGGAGATGTCACTTAAATTTGCATATGCGTTCTTTGTAATCCTGCATAACAGAAGCTGGCACAATGAACCCATTTAAAAAGCAAAGAAATGACTGGTCTCTCTCTCTTTTTTACAGGCACAATGTTTATGGCTTCTGCACAGGTGCCCTACGCTCCCTGTATGCCATCTGGTTACACCAATTTCCCACCTGTGGGTAGTGCAGTAACACCAGCTGGCGGCATGCTGAGTAATGTAGGGCAGTCAATGGGCATGATGGCCCCAGTGGCAATACCAGGAGGATATGTAGGTGGTGTACAAGCTAGAGTAATGGGCATGCCCAGTGGGATGATGGCACAACAGGGAGCCTACATGGGTGGATTGGCCATGCCTCAGCCGGTATACGGGGTACAACAGGCACAGCAGCTACAATGGAACATCACCCAGGTAAGCAGCATTCCTGCATGCAATTCAATGTCTTAGCACAGTATTCACAGCATTCTCGGGTGTATGGTAACCTGGGCAAACCTGCTACAATAGGCCCCTCAGGATGTTGTTCAAGAGGGAATTGCAACTCTCAGTCAAATATCCATCCGTAATCTATGCTGGGGATAGATATGGATGGATATTGCTTGACATTTTCTTTCTCTCTAACCTGTTTGTTTCAATGCATGCCACTTTTATATGTTTTGGCCATGGACACATGGCATCATAATGTGAAGACCTCATGAACTGTCTGCATAGTACCTAGCAATTTCTCTGTGAGTGTGTAGAGTTAGTGGACCATTTTTTAGCTCCAGTATGACAATGACTTCCTGGACCACTTCACAGAGCAGTAATGGGCCAATCACAATTGTGTGGGATATACTGATCAGATCAGATCAGATAAGGGTTGTAAATGTTCTTCCCTAAAGGACATGATTAAATGGGTTGAGTTTTCATAACAATCCAACAACCTCAAGCTCACGTCTACAGATCGATCCATTCAGTTTTGAACAATGGACAAGAGAAGGGGGATCTGATTTGAAGTGTACATTGACAGGAGCAGGGAGAGCGACTGACTATTGTACAATAATCATTGTGTCCCACCTCCTCCTGGGTGGTTTCCAGCAAGAATCAAGTCATATTCAGCTCTTGGCAAAGGAACTAGAGGAAGATGAAATTTGTTTTTATGTATTGAGTTGTTATGATTCAGAATGAAGTCTTGAAAGGATAGCAGAAACCAATTTAATGGCAACTTTATGCAGATTGGATAAATATTTTGATCATATATATAAATTTGCAGGTCTTTAGAAATTGAGCAGTAAAATGGGACTAATTGCTTTGTTCTTTCAAAAAGCTAGCAAGCATGATGGGCTGAATGGTCTACTGCACTGTAAGATTCTATGATTGAGGAGGCAGAGCTGGCTGAGATTGGCACTTGTATTGTCATGATGTCAGTTAGTGGTACCTCTGGGCAAGTTAGGTCCCAGAATGAAACCAGGCTTGATGGATCATGTGCTTAATTTTTGTTGTTGATTACAGTGGTGGTCAGTCACAGAAATTCACAAAAGGTTGCAGATGTTTAACTCAACAAGTTCATTACTCAAAAGAAATTATGTATAAAAGGCAATTTAGAAAGGTCATAACACAGACAGCAAAATAAAATTTGTTTGTTTCCCAGCTATATACTTTAATAGATAATGAAATCTTAAATATCATTCCTAAGTTGACTCTTTAATTCCTTATTTAATCGAATCTTCTTGGATCGCCTGTTGAGACAACTGCTTTCCCAGCCTGCTGGCATTAATCTCTTTGCAATTCTCATGGATTGAACCCATTTACAGTTATGATAGCATAGGCACATTCAACATGAAGATTTGACAAATTAAATCTCTCCTGCTAAGAGAAAACTATTCATTGAACTGAGACTTGACTCCCTGTCAGGTGGAAGCTGTTTTCCTTTCTGAACTGAACTCCTGAATTGTAGTCAGAATTAAACCTAGTGATTGGACTCTGATCTGTCAGAAACACAGGAGAATAAATGTTAACATGACAGTGGTCCAGCCAGGCACTTGACTGAGTTGCACGCCTTCCTGGAAGTTACATTGTTAGGGTACTGTTCCAAATTACTTTCTGACCTCTGTTTTTAAAAAAAATTGTCTTCACAAAACTGAAACCATGTGCCTGCCTCTATGTTTAAGTTCCAAATTCTGTGATGTTATATATTATTCATCTTCTATCATAATCTTCTGGTTGGAAAGATTATACGCTGAGTGCCACATGCACCTCTGTAGAAATCCATTTGTGTCTTTCACTTAAAAAGGAATTTGTGTTCAGACCGACTTGAGGAAAGGGCGCTGCTTCTCAAGCCCCCTCTGTCAGGATAACTACAAAGGTCAATGATTTATTTGAAATATGCAAAGTCCCCAGTTTATTGTTTGATGGAATGAGGTTAACAAAAATCATTTTTCAGGTTCCTGCACTCAACAAGAACTAATGTTTATTACACAAATAAATTCTCGCCACAGGTAAACAACTATGAACTATCAAAATATAACTCTACTAGTTGAAAGTCGTTAACAGTTGTTCATCTGTTGACTGGCACTGATTCCCTTTTAAACCTCTGTACAATCGGACGACATCACAGCATTGACATTATGGGTGGAGGGGGAAAAATCTGAGAAACACAGTTTAATAGCATCAGACCATTGGGTTCAATGAGATGTTCATTTTGCTTCCCAAGACCTTGTGTTGTTTGATTTGCTTTCACCAGATGCTTTACAAGAGACCCAGGATAATTGGTACACTCATTACAAAGTCTCTTAGTTACAGTTAAAGGCAGCAGTTTATAGGAACTGGTGGGAGAAAATGACCACCTTTCTCCAGGCTTCAAATATTTTTACTGCAGAAAAATTGACAGAGTCTATTCTTCCAGAAGGAAATTGAAGAGATGCATGGAGGAACACTGGAAGTGTTCCATTATCTGCCATGGAGGAAATTGAAGAGATGTCCTCAAGCTGATCACTTCCTACATCTACTTCTGATCACATTTACACAAACCAATCAGCGACCTCTTGTCAGTTGAATTATGCTTTGTATCCACCCCTGTGCTGTGCTGTCTTGTCTCACTTCCCCCATAGCTTGCAAAGCAGCAGTGTAAACAATGTGTTCCAGTAATTTATTTTCAAAAGCACAGTAATTCTTTCCCAAATCCTTGGTTTTAAAACAGTCCACTCCAATTTCGGTCCACAATCTAATAAGAAAAATAAAAGGATGCAGTCTTTACAAATGGTCTTCTATTCCTTTGACGGACCAGCAGCTGGGACCGTTCCATTTCTTGAAGTTCAGCTCCCCATCAAAGATTACACCTGAAATTACCAATTTAATGTACATCTGTTACATCAAAATTCTGTCCTTCGTGTTGATTTGTCAGCCCTATCTGGTCCCAATTCAGCCTGTCCTTCAGTTCATTTGTGTGCCTGGGTAAAGACTGAATGTAAAGATCATACCCAGTGCCTCACTTGACTTTGTTTAATTTCAGATGACTCAGCAGATGGCAGGAATGAATTTCTATGGTGCCAATGGGATGGTGAATTATGGACAATCATCAGTTCCCATGGGAGCGGGAGCAGCTCCAGCAACTGGGCAATCTCTGGGCACCCAGATGTGGAAATAACTGGACCAGAAGTAAACAAGGAATGACAATCGCTCTGTGTTTCAGAACCATGGCTTCTTCTCTACTTCAGCCAGTTTGCTGTGTGCGATCTCAACTCCATTTTTGCCTGTAGATCCTTCACAGACTTGGCGAGAAATTCACCATCAAAACAGCAGCCATCATTACCAAAGTCAATTTTTAAAACCAATATTTTTTTCCCAAAGGTGGATTCTTTGGGAGCGTGTTCCTTCAAACAAAGTGTGGGAGGGGTGTGTGATCTTTGCTCAGTGCAACTTTAGCCACTTGTAATTGTTTAAATCTGTTTGCCATTCAGTTTGTGACCCAATAGCAACACATCCCACCATGCCTTGTTATTAGTGCTGATTTACAATTGATATATAGGGCTCTGAGAGAAATGATCAGGAGACAGCTATTCAGTTTGTGACGAGCATGATAATAATGCAAAGGATAATTATAATTACTCATGTCTTGTTAATCAGCCTGAACTTTGTTAAACAGGATGCAAATGTATGAACCGAAGCATATATGTGCCTCACATATAACACAGGCCTCCTTCAACTGGGTTAAAAACCTTTGGTAAACGCACACCTCTTAAAGCTGTCTTATTAGGTTAATTGTTTGGCTGATAACCATTACGTAACTGGTATTGTTTACAGTAATTTATATAGTGCTGCTACATTAACAGTTCATCTGTTGATTGGCACTGATTCCATATTTAAATTGTAACAGCTAGTTTGGAATTTAGTTACAGATTAGCAAATCTTAGTTGGAGGAATAAGACAGCACACAGGAAATTGAGAACTTTCTTATTCTATAATTTGTGACCAATATTATCTAGCACAAGGTCCAAACGGGTTAGCTAAGACTTGACCCTCTGCCTCTCTGAGGGTGAAATGTCTTGCTCAGTACAAAACCTATCAGCTCACTCATTAGCCAATTAATCTCATCACAGGTCTGCTTTTAAACTGCAAACAAAGTGTTTAAGTGGAGCTCAGTGCATTTTTGTGAGAATGTTGAATAATAACAGAGGAAGATCAAGAGTGGAGAGATCTGCCAGTGTTTGAGATTGGTATTCATGGATTGTGGATACAGGGCTTCAAGGCTAGAATGAGGTAGAGAGGGATAACATTCGCATACTTCCTTGGTCAAATTACTTACTTTGTTAATCTTAGGTCGGTGGTCTATTTAAGCTATTTGCATTTTAGCAGATTGGCTCTTTGGTTGAGGGAAAAG
Organism: Chiloscyllium plagiosum; assembly: GCF_004010195.1. NCBI lineage: Eukaryota > Metazoa > Chordata > Chondrichthyes > Orectolobiformes > Hemiscylliidae > Chiloscyllium > Chiloscyllium plagiosum. The sequence continues at coordinate 46,538,803 of NC_057736.1, read as the reverse complement.
TTTAAATGCACAAATTTGATTCTGTTTCTTCCATCTTGTAGGTGGCTGAAGACAGAGGACTCAAGGTGGTGTTCTTGGTTGGTATACTGAGCCTGGGTTGACATGCACAGCACATACTTGAATTATCAACACCTGACATTGTGTGTGGAAGGGAGGAAGCACAGTGTTCACCGCAGGGTCAACACTTGATGATTTTCCCTGCAGTCACAAATCTATATCCCATTCTTCTCTCCTGACAATCTCCCTCTCTCAAACTATGAGTGTTAGACCACGCGCTAGCACTGATCGGAGTTTAATTGTACAAAAGAAGTAGCTAGTTTGAAAGACTTTGAACAGATACTGTGAAACAACTGGAAGCAGAATATGGGGAATGGCATGTGGGAAGTAAAGCACCACACATCTGTGCGATTGTCTGATCACCTGTAGCCAGTTTGAATGGAGAGTGCCCTTTGATTTCTTGTGTTTGGTTTTTATTTTTTTGTGTGTTGGGAAAAGATAGAATTCCTTTTGCACTTAACAATTACTTTGCTGCTTTAACTAATTTCCAAAAGTGTTAAGGAGGAATGCTGGGCAGTTAAGAGACCTGATCCACTAAAGCACACCTCATGGGATTTCTCACGAGTTCGCTAATTAGATTTGGGGCAAATGTCACGTTTACAATTTTAGAAATATTGGTTTTTGCTGGGTCATTACACCTGAATAGGGAATTCTAAAAATGTAATATTTTTAACTCTCTGTTTATAGCATATATACCAGAACGTTATGATCTGTAGTTAAAGTTGTAAGTAGATTAGGGCAGTTGTCTAAGGAACTGGTGAACGAGAGCTGGCTGGTGGAGCTCAGCTTTGGATTTTCAATTTTTTTTACAAAACTGACTCACTAAAGGCAAGTGGAGTGAACCTTTGCATCCAGTAGTTAGTCAAACTGTAACAGTTTGGAATCTACATAGTCCTAAAGGATATTAAGTGATTTGAAACACAGCAAAAACTTCCAAATGCATTGGCTTTTGTAATGCAGACCCCATTTAGGTTTGCTCTAAGTCTGAAAAAATTCAGGAAATATTACCCTTACATAATCTGAATTGTTGTTTGGCAATATTTGAATCATTTAATAACCTAGTACAGAATAATTGGAAACTCAAAACTCAACTGATGATCGGCTGTGTGTTTCTCTGCTTCTAATTTCTGATTAACTAACGTGTAAATGTTGGACTCAGGGTTTCAGGTCAAAAGGAAATGTAAAATTGGCAAGGATCTGCCGTGAAAATGCCTATACTTTGAGCTGTGAATGAGAATACTGTTTACAGAATGCAATGTTTATCTTGTACTGAAGTAGTATGATTATCAGTTGAATTCTCCCTATAGCATTTCCGCATGTAATTCCCAGCGGTGAGTGGTTGCCTCTGTTTTTGGTACTGTAATTTTGGTGGTAGGTCTTTGGATTTCACAAAAGTCACTGTTTACTATCTCTCATATTGATGTTCTCTCCATTTGGTTTTAGTTGAGCAGTCGGCAGTACTTGTGGAGTGTAATGAACTGTGTAATTGTTTTGATTTCCCCAATTCCAGAGTAGACTGCTGTGTGGGGCGTGTGACCTCTGCTCTGTGGGTCTGTTTCTCTCCCTGCTTCATGCTGCATCAAGAGTTGAATCCCTGCCCTCTTTGCCCCTTGGGCTGATAGTGTAGTCTGGACCCCGTTTTCTATGTTCGCTGAATTGAGCAAGTGGTCTGAGTTCATTCTTCTATCTGGTCATAAAAAGGTGCATTCAAACTGCAGTTATTTCCAAATTCAAAGCCACTTTTATATAGATGCAGGTCTTCTGTGTGTTTGTGTGTGAGAGAAAGCTCACTTTCACAAGTTCTCCCAAGTTTTCTCCTTTGAATCGACTGTGTAATTCCTGAGGGAGATTGACAGATGTTGGTATTCCCCACAATCTGGATTGAAATGGCATTGATATAAAAGAGGTTTATGTACTGTCCTGTTAATGACTGAATGTTCACTTGCATCCGTGATGAAGTAGGGCAGGGAATTAAAATCCTTGTCTTCTGGGTATTGGTGATGTTCAGGAGAGGTTCTAGATGAAGCTTTAATGTTTGGATGAAACTTTAATGTGTTATTTAGAGATATATGAATATATTAATATAAAGCTGATGTGTGCTATTTTTATGAGGCTTTTTTATATAAAACAAATTCCTGTATATTAACAGTGCTGCAAAAAATTAATACCATTTATATATCTTAGGAAGGTCAACTTGTGTGGCCAGTAAAGAGAGATTATACAATACCAATTTTCAATGCACAATTGAGACAGTACTCCAAATAAGTAAAATGGCAATTGCGCTTTAAGCTAAAGAGAGAATAATAGTTATACAGAGCTCAGGGGGTAAAAGGCATTATTTTGTTATAGTTAACTTTGGCACGATGGTTTGTACCACACACATCTCACATGGTGGCTGATTAAGGTATGCAGGTTTTTTGGGGGGCATGTGGCCCTATCCAAAAATACTCACTCATTTATGTTACTGGAATATAAAGGATAACTTTGTGTTAGATTGGAAATTGAAAATTATTTTTAGAATACACAAGTTGTGTTTTTTGAACTCTACCCTTTTCTGCTTGCTGTTCTGCGAGTTTCCTGTTCATTGATTGGAAGAATGGTCCAGATACTTGCAGCAATGTTTGTTCCCAGAGTCAGTTCTGTCAGGATGGGTCAGAGATCGTTTTTTTTTTTAAAAGGGTCATGGGTTGACTGGTTTAAGACCAAGGGACATGAACTTTGAACCGCTGTGCTGTTTTCATTTCCAGCCTCACCATCACTTGGCTGCTAACTGCCATTGCCACAGACTGCTTTGTCTGCAATCAATTCTGAACCATTATGAAGCTCAATGTTATTCCTGTGCAGTGGCACTCATCCAAAACCATTTTAATCTTTTGATATTGTTTGTCTACTGAATTGCTTGGGACCAACTCAATATTCAGCGTGAGGCAAAGTGTTACTTTGTGCTCCCCATCATACACTCTGATTTAACTGAGAATTTGCTATGCTGTTAGTGCACAATTCCATTCTTCATTGTAAGCATGGCCAGCAATGGAATAACCTATCTGTGAATGTTTCCATATTCTGGTTTTCTGCTTCCAGCTCTGTCCTGTACAATATAAATAAATATATTCTCATTGTAATATAAAGCTTGAGGGGAAATGGAAAATAAAGATTTTATTAAAGTTTTACTTTGTATACTGAAAGGAGCTGTGTTTTATTTGAAATGTCTCTCGACTCATTCCATGTGTTAGACACTTTCCCATTATTGAAACATTTTTTTCTTTTGTGAGATGAGGGCATCATTGACAAGGCCAGCTTTTGTTGTCCATCCTGAATTGCCCTGAGAACTGAACAGTTTGCTCAGCATGTTGTACTGTTCTGTGTGAAATAGTCGACCCTGTGGTTGTGGTTATAGAGTCACATAATGCCATACCAGGTAAGGACAGCAGATTTCTTTCCTTAAAGGACCCTGGTGAATCAGATGGGTTTTTACCACAATCACTGAGGTGAGCATTCAATTCTAAACTCTCTCTTAAATAATTGAATTGAGCTTCTCCTGGCTGGCATCATAGGATTTGAGCATGTATCCATAAGAACCAAGAACAGGAGTCGGCCATCTGGCCCTTCGAGCCTGCTCCCCCATTCAATAAGATCATGGCTGATCTTTTTGTGCCCTCAGCTCCACTTACCCGCCCTCTCACTATAACCCTTAATTCCTTTAGTGTTCAAAAAATTATCTATCTTAACTTTAAAAACACTTACTAAGGAAGCCTCAACCACTTCACTTGACAGGGAATTCCAGATTCACAACCCTCTGGGTGAAGAAGTTCCATCTCAATTCAGTCCAAAATCTGTTCACCCTAACTTTGAGGCTGTGTCCAGTTCTCCCAGTTCCATCCACCAGTGGAAACATCTTGTCTACATCTATCTTATCTATTCCCTTCATAATTTTCTATGTTTGTTTCTACAAGATCTCACTCATTCTTCTAAATTCCAATTTCAGTCTCTCCTCTTAAGTCAACACCCTCAACTCCAGAATCAACCCAGTGAACCTCCTCTGCACCCCTTGAAGGATCCCAAGCTGGAAGATCAACCACACAGCATCAATGTCACCAATATTCTTATCTTCCCCAATTCCCACAACTCATCCCAGATCCAACCATCCAACTTGGCTCCACCTTCTTGACCTGCCCATCTTCCTTTCCACTTATTTGCTCCATCACCCTCTCTAATCTATCACTATCACCCCCACCTGCATCTACCTGCTACCTTCGCCCCCACCTCCACATTTAGCTCTCAGCCACCTTGTTTCCCCCCCACCCCCCAAAACAATCCTGATGAAGGGCTTATACCTGAAATGTCTAGTCTCCTGCTTCTCAGATACTGTCTGACCTGCTGTGCTTTTCCAGTGCCACACTTTTCACTACTGGTATCCTAGGGTTTAGATAGACTTGCAATGCTATTAGGGAGGGGGTTTAAACCTTTTGATCTAGAGATAATGAAGAAATGGTCAAATCAGGATAGTAAATGACTTGATGGGGAACTTGCAGGTGGTAGTGTTCCCATGTATCTGGTGCTCTTCCCCTTCTAGATGGAAGTAGATGTGGGTTTGGAAAGTGCTACTAAGGAGCCTTAGTGAATTTCTGCAGTGCATCTTCTAGCTGGTGGCAGGCGTAGATGCTTGTGGATGTGGTGGCAGTTAGATGGGCTGCTCTGTCCTGGATGGTGTTGAACTTCTTGAGTGTTATTAACACTGCACTCATCCAGGCAAGTGGGGAGTATTCCATCACAGGCAAAATCGACGTTTCGGGAACGTCGATTTTGCCTGTCCTCGGATGCTGCCTGAATTGCTGTGCTCTTCCAGCACCACTAATCCAGAATCTGGTTTCCAGCATCTGCAGTCATTGTTTTTACCTAGTATTCCATCACACTCCTGACTTGAGCCTTGTAGATGGTAGACAGGTTTGGGGAGTCAGGAGTTGAGTTACCTAACTGCAGGATTCCTAGACTCTGCCCTGCTCTTGTAGCAGTATTTATATGGCTCGCCCAGTTCAATTTCTGGTCAAGGTGGCCTCAAGGCTGTTAAAAATGGTGTATTTGGCAATAGTAATGACAATAAATGTGAAGGGGAATGGTTAAATCCTCATGAAAACAGATCATTGTGTGATATGAATATTACTTGGCACCTATAAACCTAAGCCCAGATATTGTCCAGGTCTTGAATGTGAACAAGGACTGCTTCTGTATCTGAGGAATCTAGAATGCACTGTCTGTGAAGGTAGTGGAAGCTGGCAACCTTACAGCCTTTAAAAATATTTTGATGAACACTTCAAATATAACATTAAAGGATATGGGGAGTGCAGGAAATTGGGATTGGTGCACCTTTAGTGGTAGTTATGTCAGTGCAGACTGGATGGGCCAAAGGGCTGCATGAATCAGTGTGTGAATGGTGCTGAACATACTGCAATCATCAGTGACTATCTGCACTCTGACCTAATGATGGAGGAAAGACTATTAATGGAGCAAATGAAGAAGGTTGGGCCCCAGACCCTAGATATTTTCTAACCATCTTGTTTAGAAATGTTGTTATGCACCTCTGGAGCAGGGGGGACTTGAACCTAGGCTTCCTGGCTTAGAGGTAGGGACACTACAACTGCACCACAAGAGATGAGGAACTGCTACAGAAATGCCCTGGAGCGGAGATGACCAACCTCCAACTATCACAACTATCCCCTTTTGTGCCAAGTTTAGACTCTGGCCAGTGGAGACTTTTTCAATTGCCACTGACTCCAGTTTTACTCAGGTTCCTTAATATCACACACAGTCAAATACAGCCTTGATGTCACACTTACCTTATCTCTGTGTATCTTTCATGTATGTATGGCCTCTCCTGAGATCACTCACATGTAACTTAAGACGTGCAAGGCAGTAGTACCATGGCCTGTTTGAGGTGACTGCTGAGGTGCTGTTGTGAACTGATGCCAGCTCAGTTTTGCTGCTGTTAGGAAGGGGTATAGGGATGGGAGTACTTGTATCCTGATTAATAATGATTTCCTTTCAATTAGGTTATCTCAAGGTCAGCTGGGAAGCTGTGCTGCAGTGTCATTAGACTAGTACAGATGGTTCCACTACATTGTGCATTTTGTTAACACTAATTCGCTGTAACACAATTAACAAATTGGGGAGACTGTTTCTACAGTGCAAACTTTTAAAATGTGTGTTGGCTGCAACATGATTATATTGCCAACACTTTAGGCATTGTTTCTAAAGTGTGATTTTTCTATAATATGGGGTTGCACAAGTATGTAACCAGTGTGTGATAGAAGAACTACCTGTAATGTTATTAGACGAGTAATTTAGAGGCCTTAATGTTTCAGGAACATGGATGTGAATCTGAGTGTGGCAAATAATGTAATGTGAATTCAATTAAAAGAAAATCTGGAATTCAAAGCTAGCAAACATAGATTTTATTAATCAATCTGGTTCACTAATGTACTTTAATAGAATGAAATCTACCACTATTACCTACTCTGGCCTACATGTGACCCACAGCAATATGGCTGATTCTCGACTGGCCTCTGAAATGGCCTTGCAAGCACCTCAATTCCAGGGCAATAATGATAGGCACGGAATTCCTGAAGAAGGGCTTATGCCCGAAACGTCGATTCTCCTGTTCCCTGGATGCTGCCTGACCTGCTGCGCTTTTCCAGCAACACATTTCCAGCTCTAATCTCCAGCATCTGCAGACCTCACTTTCTCCTCAATAATGATAGGCAATAAACAGTAGCCCATCCAGTGTGCTTGTCGCACACACACATACGCACACCTTAAACAAGGAAACTAGCAGGCACTGTTTGTGGTTGAGATTTCATAATTCCAAATCTTAATATCTATTTATGACAAACCTTTGTGCATTTTCCAGTCTCCTATTTAATGGGAAAACAATTACACAAGGAAATTTTAACAATTTGAATAAAAATGTCCATAAGCCAACTTTTTGCTGAAACATCCACCGTCTCAGAAATATCCACTTTTGTGCAGGAGCCACAACCTTTTTTTTCCCCCCATTCGTACATGGGATGTGGGATCACTAATTAGGTCAGTGTTTCCTGCCCATCACCAATTGTCCTGGAGAAGGTGTTGGTTAGCTGTCATATAAACAAAAAAAAATCTTTGCTCACTCACCAATGATTAACCTCTGGCCTTTGAATATGGTGGCCTTAAACTGATGGAGCTTTACTCTGGTAGAAGAATGCTGAAAACCGTTGTCATGAAACAGAATTAACCAATTGGCATTTACTCCACAGGAGATCTGCTGCACTATGTTTGCTCTAGCAATGTATGTCGTGTGTTTATGTATTAAGAAAGAAAATCTACCTTAATTTAGAAATTAAGATTGGAAAAGCCAGGCCTTCTCACTTATTGTATAATCATTTTATCATTAATGTAAATTGTAATTTATTAAGTTTCTGGACAATTTAGCTCTGAGCATTTCAACAGAATGCTAAATCTTTGAATAGTTAGAGGAAGTAGCACCTTGAGTGAATCAGCCAATTGCTGGGGCCTATGACCTACATAGCTGGCATCTTACTGGCACTGAAATTGCTCCCACACATGGCATGTTAGATACAGAGGGTTTGTATGCTGTTAGCTCACCAAGAGGGACCAGTGCAGAGGCATCAATGAATCATTGCATCAGTGAAGATGGCTTCTGCATTTCTCAAGCAGGTGCCTTGAATTTCAAAAGTTTAACTTTTGTTTTTATTCATTCAAGGGACACGTCCTTTGATGGTTAGCCATTCATGTGATGTAGAAACCTCCACAATGCTGTTTGAAAGAGATTGTAACACTTTTGTGAATTTGTGAGATGTGGAAGGTATTGGCTTCCAGTGTCAGCAGTGGCCCTGCAGATGAATTCCAGGATTTTGACCTGGTGATAGTGAAGGAACATTGATACATTTGCAAGGCATGATTGTGTGTAACTTAGAAGGAAATTTGCAGAGGGTGGTGTTCTTATTCATCTGGAACTGTTCCAACGTAATCTATTCCTGCTATTTTCATTGGGGTTGTCTGCAGAAAGCTGGGTTCTTGCTGTGTTTTGTTGTTAAAAGGCAGTTTAGCTGTGGATTCTAGCACATGCGAGCATGCTTCTCAGCAGCTTTATCCCACCCCTCACAATGATATTACCAAGTTGCACAGAACCCTAGGAATAGGTGATCCATTTTTCTATGTTCAGGGTACAGGATGTGATACAAAAGAACCTAAATGTGACAGACAAATAAAGGGTCGAACTAAAATAGCCAAAGTTCAAGGTTCAAGGTTGTCTGGAGTAATGTAAGTATTCTCCCTGGAGAATGAACAGGCTTTTGTTGCCGATATTTTAATAGTTGATCTTTATAAGTCCATGCAAGTACAAGCTGTGTCTGTGTCATCACTTTCTTATTAAATTTGCTAGGTTTTTTTTACAAAATTACCATGTGCATTCTTATCATCTGCAGATTCCTGCTGCTTATAAACAACATGAACAATTACAATAGTAGACAGGTACAGTGAAGCCTGGAAAGGCCACAGGTATAAAATGGTTCAACAGCACAAGTAGAAAAATGACCATTCCCTTTGAGACAGAATCCAACTTTTCAAATACCATAATCATAGTTTGAAATCCTCCGAAGACTATGAACTGACACTAACTGCACAGTTCATTTTCAGGTTTTGGTTTAATTCTCTCTTGGAAGAAACACATTTTGAGTCATTTGATTTAATTTTAAGGTAGTTGCTTGTACTGATCTGGTGTCATTGGGGAAAGTTGGCAGTGTGGTCATGGGATTACACCTGTTGCTAGGAGGCAAGCAAAGACTAGATACAGTGAAGTATGCAGAATTTGCTGAGAACAGTTCTGGCATCTCCTCACAGAATTGAAGAGTTTGGGAACAGGTAGCAGGGCTGCCCACCGCATGAGAGTAGACATTGGACAGGAGGGAAGTATAAAGCAATGGTGGCACAATACTTTGGAGAGAATTCCTTTTTGCAGATTGATTTACGGACAAAACATTTTCTGTAGCCTGCATGTGATCAGCACAGGTCGTCGCAGCACAAAGAAGGGTGTGAACAGGAAAGATCTAGCAATCGGCTCATGCCTTAGAAGAAACATGGTCCATCAAGTCACAGCAAATGCCTGTTTTTTAAGTGAGTCTTCAGTTTGCTATGCACCACCACCCTCATATCCAGATTGTCACAAGATCTGATCTCAAATGCCAGTCTCATCCTTGGCATTGTCAGTTATGATTAGATTCCCTACAGTGTGGAAACAGGCCCTTTGGCCCAACAAGTCCACACCAACCCTCCGAAGAGCAGCCCACCCAGACCCACTCCATTCTGACTAATGCACCTAACACTATGGACAATTTAGCTTGGCCAATTCACCTAACCTGCACATCTTTGGATTGTGGGAGGAAACTGGAGCACCCAAAGGAAACCCATGCAGACCAGGGGAGAATATGCAAACTCCACACAGATAGTTGCCCAAGGCTGGAATCTAACCTTGGTCCCTGGTGCTGTGAGGCAACAGTGCTAACCACTGAGCCACCGTGCCACCCTTATCTAGAGAAGGGACAATCAAATTCTCAAAAGTAAGGAAGAGGGAGTGCAGGCATTGAGAAGCCATTTCTCACATTGTTTCATTCATTTATGAGGATAATCTCCAAATGTCTCACAAGTCAGTCAAAGCCACCGCAACTCCAAACATGCTGTCTGATAGGCGACTTGAAGGGTGTGCTGCTGTGTTGCAGAGAATCCCACTGGTAATACTGTAAGTTTTCCAATGTCCAGTCCTTGTTCATTAAATTTGACTTTTTTAAAAAATTACTTCATGGGATATGGGCATGACAATCAATATTTATTGCCTATTCGTAGATACCCTTGCGAATGTGGTGGTAGTCCATGCAGTCCCCGTTCTGAACATTCTCAAGAATGATCGAGGGGAAGGGAAAGAGAGGAGAATGCAGAAAGCATCAGAAGTCCCATCTGATGCCAATCTTTTTGCCTAAATAGTTAACCACATCTCCCAATACTCCCTTCTTAGCTGCTTTTGGACAGCAGCTAGAATACTACTTCACAGATATTTTTAATAAAAGCCCATCACCTCCTCCTTCATTTTGCCATCATCTAGCTCAAACATTCACTTTAGTGACTTTGAACCTCCAGAACAATTTTATCAACAGGACCGTTGTGCTGGGGAGGACAGGGAAGAATGAGAGGCTCTCCATCAGGATTCAGAGGTGGTAGGGGATAGTGTTGGTCTGAACATTAGGAGTTTGCAAGCTGGGTGTTGGCCTGTACTGGTGGACTGATCTCTGGCTTCAGAATTTGCCACATTTTGGGCTTGTGAACTGCTCCCTCTTTGTTGATCGACTTTTATCCAGAGTAGCAGGATTTCATATACGATGAAGATATGAATCATCTATTTCAAATCCATCATCTTGTGAAATGGCTTTTGCCTTCTACTCTCCCTCTACTCCATGTTTGCTTTCTGTTTCCTTGAATTATTCTCCCATCTTCAGCTCCTTGCACCCTTTCATGCTGATTACTCTAAAACTGCCCCCATCACCATTCTGGGGTTTAGCTGGTCAAAGGCTCACTTTGTCAAGTGAATGTAGTTCTGTCCAGATCTCTCAAGATAACAAGATGGAGAAAGCAGTCTCAAGGATGACAGAGGTCACAGTAAATATTTGGGGTAATTATTAGGGAGAAGGTCTCTTACAAATTAATCCTGAAAACTACAAAGAATTTAGGATGAAGGTTTGGTAGCGAGTTCAATACTTGCAGCATTGAATAATACAATTAGGGTTAGACAGTGTTTATGGCTGTTATTCAATGTGCCACAGCATAGATATTGTGAGGAATGACCTACCAACAAGTCAATACCCTGTGCAATTACACAGTTAAATGACAGTGTTCACCAAACTGGTCATTCAACCACATACCTTCACTGTTGGACTAGAGTCATAGAGATGTACAGCATGAAAACAGACCTTTCAGTCCAACCCGTCCATGCCAACCAGATATCCCAACCCAATCAAGTCCGACCTGCCAGCACCCGGCCCATATCCCTCCAAACCCTTCCTATTCATATACCCATCCAAATGCCTCTTAAATGTTGCAATTGTACCAGCCTCTACCACATCCTCTGGCAGCTCATTCCATACATGTACCACCCTCTGCGTGAAAAAGTTGCCCCTTAGGTCTCTTTTAGAGTTTTCCCCTCTCACCCTAAACCTATGGCCTCCAGTTCTGGACTCCCCAACCCCAGGGAAAAGACTTTGTCTATTTATCCTATCCATGCCCCTCATAATTTTGTAAACCTCTATAAGGTCACCCCTCAGCCTCCGATGCTCCAGGGAAAACAGCCCCAGCCTGTTCAGCCTCTCCCTACAGCTCAAACCCTCCAACCCTGGCAACATCCTTCTAAATCTTTTCTGAATCTTTCAAGTTTCACAGCATCTTTCCAATAGGAAGGAGACCAGAATTGCACTTTAATGCTGTACGAATTATCTTGAGGATAACATTCTTAAATCGATAATATTTGACCCAGGATGGAGTTTCTGGATTTCCAAATCACCGTTAAGTGACTAACAGTACAAACTTTCTCTGAGGGAGAAAGGCAAGCAGCGGGGTAATGTAACTTGTTATTTCAAGCCAGCTAGTCGCCTTATTGTTTGTAGCTCTGCTTGACCTTTCCTGTTCAAGAATCATGTCAACTAATGTTAGAAATTTTGGCACAGGATACATTATACACTGAGGATGGGCCCTCTACACTCCTGCTTAAATAATGAAGGACAGTCTCCTCCACTCAGGCCTGTTTTAACGATTCAGCTTCTAGTTATTATGATGCAAGAGGCCCAAGAGGAAGCCTTGCCTCACACAGCTGCTGACCAACCTGAGACCAGGAGCTCTGGCGTACCAATACTGCCACTGGATTCAATGGCAGTTGCTGGTACTCATCAAAGACACTTTGGCACTGCCAGGGCCTCCAGCTTACTCCATGACCTTACAATAACCAGGTTGGGAGGTTTAGGCAATGAAAGTGGGAGCTCTGTTGGAAAACATGGTGTGGGCAAGGTTGAGAGCAGGAATTAAAATCGTGGTGTGGTACCATCATCATGATACCAGGGGAAGGGTGGTGTCCAGAGGCATCCCTGCCAGGAGTCCAACTGACGCCCTGGAGAGGTCCAATTAATGGTCACTTAAAGGCCTCATCCAGCCACTGCTAGGATGTAAACGGTGTCAGGAGAGGCCCACACAGTGTGTCCAGTCAGGCAAGTCATTCCATGCAGGCTGGTAACAGATTATGGGGCCAAACACTAAGCCATGCCCTGGGCCCATTGGAAGTGCCCCACGAGGTTTTGCTCTCCTCCCATGCCATTTTAAACTCCAGCAAGCTCCCCAAAATTAGTCATAGACGCATAATGGCACAGAGGGAAGCCATTTGAGCACCCTAACCTAATGCCAATTCTATGGCAGAACATTGGCCCAACTCTTGAACCAGTGTCACCACCTGTCTGCCAGAAAACTGTCTGCCTCTGATTGGCTCTCTCAAGGCGAATCTCTCTGAACCAGAAAAGTAAAATCTTCAGCCAATTCCCTTCAGTGGGCTCCTCCTATCCCAGTCTCTGGGGTGTGGGTGGGAGCTGACAAGGAGTCTGGCATCCTGTAAAATTAAGCTCATACCGTAGACAATGCCTTATCCATTTGTTCAGTCTTTTGTACACATCCAACATAGGAATAGGAGGAGTCACCAAACTCCCTGCCAACCAGTGAGATCATGGCTGATCTGCCACCTAACTCCATTTTGATCCATATCCTGCAAGAGGTTTGCTTAAAACAAATCTATCCATCTCAGATCAAAAATGAACAAATGATTCTGCATCAATTGCTATTTGCAACTGAACCTGAGGGGTAACCTTATAGAGATTCATAAAATCATGAGAGGTATGGTTAGGGTAAGCAGGCAAGGTCTCTTCCCTCGGGTGGGAGAGTCCAAAACTAGACATAGGTTTAGGGTGAGAGGGGAAAGATATAAAAGGGAGCGAGGGCAACTTTTTCACGCAGAAGATGGTGTGTGCATGGAATGAGCTGCCAGAGGAAGTAGTGGAGGCTGGTACAATTGCAACATTTAAGAGGCATCTGGATGGGTATATGAATAGTAAAGGCTTAGAGGGATATGGGCCAAATGCTGGCAAATGGGACTAGATTTTTATATTGGAATTCTGGTCAGCATGGATGAGTTGGACCAAAGGGTCTCTTTCTGTGCTCTGTATCTCTCGGACTCTATTGTTCTTTGCAGTGGAGGTATATGTTATTAACACTTTGCAGAAGTCTGGCCCTAATTTTTAGACTGTGTCCCATAAATCCGAGACTGCCCACCCAGTGGAAATAGTGTCCCCAATTTATACTGTCTGCTCCCCTGTCCCAGCTCCATTCCATTAATACCTCACTCAGCTGACTTTAAACGCCCTTGTGATTCACTGAATCCTAAACCAGTTTGGAGCAGCAGGATCAAGGCTTGGTTCCTGATTAGTTCCTGGTTGACTCCGTGGGATGACAGTGGACACCTATTGCAGTGCTCCGAAGAAGGGAAGATGGGAAGTAAATCACCCCAAGGTTGTTGCTCCTGTTTCCTCCTAGTCCAGGCAATGTGTGAAGGTACTGAGAGCAGGAATCCGATCAGCTGTGAGGATCCCCCTGGTGGATCAGTAGAAAATCTTTCTCCAAACCTGGGGATGTGCAGTCCTCAGTTTGAAGTAAGTGTAGCTAAGTCATCTGCAGGAAACCATGAAGGAGGACATTTTGTGAAACTGAAAAGCTGAACATTCTATCACTGACTGAATACAAAACATGCTGGAGATCACAGCGGGTCGGGCAGTATCCATGGGTGTGATTTCAGCACATTTTGTTTTCAGTACAGATTCCAGCATCTGCAGTAATTTGCTCCTACATTCTGTCACAAACAATTCTTGATCAAACACTGATGGAAGCCCCTAAATGTTGGTCTGTCTCTTCTTAAGCATTAACATTCTGACTGAAAATGTCACATTTATATACAATATAGAGATGCTTAATGCACTTTATATACTCCACAAAGACAGTGCAATCAAGGCTAACAATAAGTGCATCATATTCTGACCAAACTTTACAAGACAGTCATTAATTATTATATCAAACCAATGTTGAGACATCTGACAGTTTGATTGTAAAACCACATTACTTATACAGGAAGAAAATGCCCTTGTAACAGTAAGTCTTCTGATGAGTTGGGTCTTGATGATAAAACTGCATTAAGTTCTTCTTGTTAAAAAAAACCATCTCAGTGCTCATACAAAATTGGTTTTGTGTCCCAGCCTTGCCACAGGTAAAAATCCTCCAAACAGCTTCAGTGAAGCACAATCTCCATCGACGTGCAAATACTCTGGACATCTTTTCAACAACAGTTGCAGTTTTCCTTTGGTGATATGGTCTTCTCCTCTGCTGTGCGAGTATTGGTGGTGGTCCGGATGATGGTGACCACTTCCCATATCATTGATCCCATTGCCTAAACACTGATGACTCCAGCTCCTCACTGGTCTGTTTTAGACAACAGCCAATGTCTTGGCCAGGGTAACCACCCGGCATAATCAAATATTCAGGTGCCAAAGTTGTGTTGGCTCTGCTCATTTGCAGCTTTGTGAAACACGGTGAGATCACAGCTAGATGAGTGACAATGCTACATTTCTGCCGTAATTACACATAATATCACATTTAATCATACCTTAGCAATTGGCTCATTGTGTCTCTGAGTCCAATCGAATCTTGACGGTGAAGATGGAGGAAGGGAATTGTCGATCTTCAGATCCTTGAGTTCCTTGTGATCGAAGCTATTCAAGGTCTTCATGGATCTCTCCTCAGGAGATCACTGTGAGCATCTACAAAACCATAAAGTGCTTACCATAAAGACTGTCTGTTTTTTTCCAGTTTCTTTTTGATAACTGGCATTGGATCTCCAGGTGCCTTTCACTTTACATCGTGATTCTGAGAAATCTATTATTAATAGTCATTATTACGCGTATTCCTTTAAAACCTACAGATGGTGGAAATTAATGACCATTAGTCAGAGGTTATCCCATGTCGCCCCAAAAGCTGTCAGGTTAACGCACATCGTCTAACTTCTCATTGTTCCAGGTAAACCATGGAAGTACTGGCCCTGGTACATTCTTGGACACAGGTTATGTTACGTGTGCAAGTCTCAGTGAAATCCCTGGTCTGGTCTCATTATCGCCATTGAGAAAAACGATTTTAGAATCTATTGAACAATTTGCTTCTTCGAACTTTTAATTTCTTCCCGGGGTCGGAATGGCACCATGTTCTTTTTTAACCATTGGCCACTCGGCATTTGGAATAGCCCATCTTTGGAGCCTCCTTGTGGCCTGACCAAGATGGCAGAATTTGGGACTGGGCCTGATCCAAGCACGAGAGGCACCTTGACCACTCTGGACCAAGGCTGGCTTCATTATCTATTGAACAGACAGCACAAAGTATTATCCCAGTGCTGGACTGACAGCACAAAGTATTATCCCTGTGCTGGACTGACAGTTTGGGAGATTTTCTAGATCTAAGATCCACAGTGCAGCTAATTGAAGAAAAATAAAACAGTAGCCCTTCTGATTCCTTTGCTGCCTGTCTCCAAATCCAGAGTTCCAGGTTTCCGGAACAGTCACTATTGCAGCGAGTATTCATTTGAGTCAACAAAGTTTAAAATGGATAGAACATGCAAACGTTCCTTTGTCTGTGTTGTCCAGGATGCAGTGAGATAAATTTGTGAAGCAGTGGAAAGTAGAAGGGGAGATTGTTGGTTTGACTGGAACTGTGCAGTAGGTCTCAGTCAAACCATGAGATCTTCATAAAGATTGCAATGCATGGATTAAGCTGTATCCTTTGTCATAGCTGAGGCCTAACCTCAATTACTCATTGGAAGTCTGTAGAAGGATGAAACATACCTGGTTACCAGGGTTCGGGGTGCAAGGTGCTGGCTGCCGATGCCAGTACAAAGATATTCAGCATGCCTTCTCATTTCTCATTCAGAGGAGGGCATTCATGCTCAGATACATTTGGTAAGGCTTAGGCGGGATTGTAGGACTGTGACATTAAACAAATGCAGGGGTCAGGAATGAATAATGTCCTGGTCAAAAAAGGGCCAATCTATTTGATGAGAGGTGGAAATAGTGACATCTTCCACTACTTTGGAAGGAGAACCTT
Source organism: Chiloscyllium plagiosum (assembly GCF_004010195.1). NCBI lineage: Eukaryota > Metazoa > Chordata > Chondrichthyes > Orectolobiformes > Hemiscylliidae > Chiloscyllium > Chiloscyllium plagiosum. The sequence goes on along the minus strand of NC_057736.1, from coordinate 46,522,477 downwards.
GATTAGCACATTCTGAATGCATTAAATTGAAGCAAAGTCGAAAGAAAAAAAACAGGAATTCTAATCAGCTGGAGCTCCTTGACAGCCACTTGGAGTCCTCACAATCTGATAGCAATGATGACGAGAGTATCTATCAATGTACTTCTTGAACTGAGTTCATAACAGCCTGAATCCCACTGATGACCTATTTGACTGCTCAGCCTAAGTGTTGCCAAATGCTTCAGTGTTTTGTTGGGTCCAGCTGCTGTCTAGTGTCCACAGTGCTATCAGAAGTAGGAAGGTTGGCTGCACAGAGTGGTTTGGAGATTAACCTGGTGTTGTGTGAGTTTTAACTTCACCAAGTGGAGCTGTAAGGTTCTCCCCCCTATTGCACACTATCCCTTGGATGTACAAAAGCAATATGCCCCGATGCTTGAATCATTGCACGTTTGCAGACACTTCCAATGTCAATGAAAATAAATGAAAGAGACACTAGCAATAGCAGCGGTTGATTGAATTGCACATACAGTATTTACAGCCACCTCCTGGGCATTCGGATGATATGCACTTGATCTGATCCCGTCGCCTGTTAGGTTGAATGCCCAGCCGGACCTGTGCTACTGTCCAATGAGGACTGAGAGAGGCGGCGAGTGAGGGGAGCCACCGTCGAGTCCACAAGAGACGAGGATGGGAAGAGTTTGTACCAGCCAGTTACCAGGGTCGACAGGTCGAGCTCCTCCAATAGGATTTGGGCCATGCCCATGAAATACTTGTGGTCCATCCGACCATAATCACCCCAGACAATCACCTGCAATTACATCAGGAGCAACAATTTCATCAGTCAATCACAGAGCGGGTTTATTTAACCTAAAGGGTCTGGGGACTGACCCTGACAGTTCTTTGCTAAAGAGGTCAAGAACATTTTAAAAAATCACATTCCCATATCAAGGGCCCAGAGTAAAAATCAAAACCTCCTCTACTCTTTCAAACTCAAATCAAAACTTCCTCTACTCTTTCAAACTCAAATCAAAACCTCCTCTACTCTTTTGAACTGAAGGGAAAGCTTCCCCTTTCCTTTTAAAACTGGAAGCAAACAAAACTAAACTCTGTCTACACCGTCCCCATCAAACACTCCCAGGAAAGGGACAGCACGGGATTAGATACAGAGTAAAGCTCCCTCTACACCGTCCCCATCAAACACTCCCAGGAAAGGGACAGCACGGGATTAGATACAGAGTAAAGCTCCCTCTACACCGTCCCCATCAAACACTCCCAGGAAAGGGACAGCACGGGATTAGATACAGAGTAAAGCTCCCTCTACACCGTCCCCATCAAACACTCCCAGGAAAGGGACAGCACGGGATTAGATACAGAGTAAAGCTCCCTCTACACCGTCCCCATCAAACACTCCCAGGAAAGGGACAGCACGGGATTAGATACAGAGTAAAGCTCCCTCTACACCGTCCCCATCAAACACTCCCAGGAAAGGGACAGCACGGGATTAGATACAGAGTAAAGCTCCCTCTACACCGTCCCCATCAAACACTCCCAGGAAAGGGACAGCACGGGATTAGATACAGAGTAAAGCTCCCTCTACACCGTCCCCATCAAACACTCCCAGGAAAGGGACAGCACGGGATTAGATACAGAGTAAAGCTCCCTCTACACCGTCCCCATCAAACACTCCCAGGAAAGGGACAGCACGGGATTAGATACAGAGTAAAGCTCCCTCTACACCGTCCCCATCAAACACTCCCAGGAAAGGGACAGCACGGGATTAGATACAGAGTAAAGCTCCCTCTACACCGTCCCCATCAAACACTCCCAGGAAAGGGACAGCACGGGATTAGATACAGAGTAAAGCTCCCTCTACACCGTCCCCATCAAACACTCCCAGGAAAGGGACAGCACGGGATTAGATACAGAGTAAAGCTCCCTCTACACCGTCCCCATCAAACACTCCCAGGAAAGGGACAGCACGGGATTAGATACAGAGTAAAGCTCCCTCTACACCGTCCCCATCAAACACTCCCAGGAAAGGGACAGCACGGGATTAGATACAGAGTAAAGCTCCCTCTACACCGTCCCCATCAAACACTCCCAGGAAAGGGACAGCACGGGATTAGATACAGAGTAAAGCTCCCTCTACACCGTCCCCATCAAACACTCCCAGGAAAGGGACAGCACGGGATTAGATACAGAGTAAAGCTCCCTCTACACCGTCCCCATCAAACACTCCCAGGAAAGGGACAGCACGGGATTAGATACAGAGTAAAGCTCCCTCTACACCGTCCCCATCAAACACTCCCAGGAAAGGGACAGCACGGGATTAGATACAGAGTAAAGCTCCCTCTACACCGTCCCCATCAAACACTCCCAGGAAAGGGACAGCACGGGATTAGATACAGAGTAAAGCTCCCTCTACACCGTCCCCATCAAACACTCCCAGGAAAGGGACAGCACGGGATTAGATACAGAGTAAAGCTCCCTCTACACCGTCCCCATCAAACACTCCCAGGAAAGGGACAGCACGGGATTAGATACAGAGTAAAGCTCCCTCTACACCGTCCCCATCAAACACTCCCAGGAAAGGGACAGCACGGGATTAGATACAGAGTAAAGCTCCCTCTACACCGTCCCCATCAAACACTCCCAGGAAAGGGACAGCACGGGATTAGATACAGAGTAAAGCTCCCTCTACACCGTCCCCATCAAACACTCCCAGGAAAGGGACAGCACGGGATTAGATACAGAGTAAAGCTCCCTCTACACCGTCCCCATCAAACACTCCCAGGAAAGGGACAGCACGGGATTAGATACAGAGTAAAGCTCCCTCTACACCGTCCCCATCAAACACTCCCAGGAAAGGGACAGCACGGGATTAGATACAGAGTAAAGCTCCCTCTACACCGTCCCCATCAAACACTCCCAGGAAAGGGACAGCACGGGATTAGATACAGAGTAAAGCTCCCTCTACACCGTCCCCATCAAACACTCCCAGGAAAGGGACAGCACGGGATTAGATACAGAGTAAAGCTCCCTCTACACCGTCCCCATCAAACACTCCCAGGAAAGGGACAGCACGGGATTAGATACAGAGTAAAGCTCCCTCTACACCGTCCCCATCAAACACTCCCAGGAAAGGGACAGCACGGGATTAGATACAGAGTAAAGCTCCCTCTACACCGTCCCCATCAAACACTCCCAGGAAAGGGACAGCACGGGATTAGATACAGAGTAAAGCTCCCTCTACACCGTCCCCATCAAACACTCCCAGGAAAGGGACAGCACGGGATTAGATACAGAGTAAAGCTCCCTCTACACCGTCCCCATCAAACACTCCCAGGAAAGGGACAGCACGGGATTAGATACAGAGTAAAGCTCCCTCTACACCGTCCCCATCAAACACTCCCAGGAAAGGGACAGCACGGGATTAGATACAGAGTAAAGCTCCCTCTACACCGTCCCCATCAAACACTCCCAGGAAAGGGACAGCACGGGATTAGATACAGAGTAAAGCTCCCTCTACACCGTCCCCATCAAACACTCCCAGGAAAGGGACAGCACGGGATTAGATACAGAGTAAAGCTCCCTCTACACCGTCCCCATCAAACACTCCCAGGAAAGGGACAGCACGGGATTAGATACAGAGTAAAGCTCCCTCTACACCGTCCCCATCAAACACTCCCAGGAAAGGGACAGCACGGGATTAGATACAGAGTAAAGCTCCCTCTACACCGTCCCCATCAAACACTCCCAGGAAAGGGACAGCACGGGATTAGATACAGAGTAAAGCTCCCTCTACACCGTCCCCATCAAACACTCCCAGGAAAGGGACAGCACGGGATTAGATACAGAGTAAAGCTCCCTCTACACCGTCCCCATCAAACACTCCCAGGAAAGGGACAGCACGGGATTAGATACAGAGTAAAGCTCCCTCTACACCGTCCCCATCAAACACTCCCAGGAAAGGGACAGCACGGGATTAGATACAGAGTAAAGCTCCCTCTACACCGTCCCCATCAAACACTCCCAGGAAAGGGACAGCACGGGATTAGATACAGAGTAAAGCTCCCTCTACACCGTCCCCATCAAACACTCCCAGGAAAGGGACAGCACGGGATTAGATACAGAGTAAAGCTCCCTCTACACCGTCCCCATCAAACACTCCCAGGAAAGGGACAGCACGGGATTAGATACAGAGTAAAGCTCCCTCTACACCGTCCCCATCAAACACTCCCAGGAAAGGGACAGCACGGGATTAGATACAGAGTAAAGCTCCCTCTACACCGTCCCCATCAAACACTCCCAGGAAAGGGACAGCACGGGATTAGATACAGAGTAAAGCTCCCTCTACACCGTCCCCATCAAACACTCCCAGGAAAGGGACAGCACGGGATTAGATACAGAGTAAAGCTCCCTCTACACCGTCCCCATCAAACACTCCCAGGAAAGGGACAGCACGGGATTAGATACAGAGTAAAGCTCCCTCTACACCGTCCCCATCAAACACTCCCAGGAAAGGGACAGCACGGGATTAGATACAGAGTAAAGCTCCCTCTACACCGTCCCCATCAAACACTCCCAGGAAAGGGAGGTAGCTGTGGGAGTCGGTCGGTTTATAGTAAATGTATGACACAGAAAGCACGGGATTAGATACAGAGTAAAACCCTCTGTCTCCCATCAAACACTCTCAGGACAGAGACAGCACAGGGTTAGATACATGAATAAAGCATCCTCTATACTGTCTCTAACAAACACTCCCAGGACAGGGACAGCACAGGGTTAGATACAGTTTAAGATTTCCTAGTTCTCCTCTGCCTTACCCAATGACATTGAGCCCTGTGTCATCCCTGTGACCTTGCTGAACAAAGGGAAGTGGCTGATGATTACAATCCTGTAACAGTGGAGCAGGGGATGTGAGACTCTAACTAACACAGACTCTTTATTCTGCCTGTTCAGACAGCTCTGCCAAGTTATCTTAACCCTGAGGGGAACAGAGAGGAGGGAATGTCTTTCCAAAGAGAATACAGCACAGCTCCTAGCTGGAATATGTTGTGATTTTGTCAAGTATCAACCTGAATCTCACTTCTAATTCCTTAGGCAGAGGTCAAGTCACAATGCTGCTCACATACATGGAAGCCAAACCAGAGTATTGTCCCCGGGCCTGAAACTGCCGAGTAGTTAAAGTCCACAATTCCTCTTGTGTCCTTAACTAGCATCACTGAGAACTCATAACCCACAGCTGGGCAGCTGGCATGGCGATGGTACCAGGGCACTGGACTATACATGGACTTGCTGAAGTCTGGCAATGTCAGTGATGCTGAGCAGTTATTAGGTTAGAGCAGAATGTATCGGAGGTGCTGTTCCTCAGTGGCTGATTCTATTCTGAGGTTCACTGAGCTACTCAGACAGACTTTCAAAGCCTCATGAATTATTCTGACTAGTTTCAAGCTTTCCAAATATTTTGAAGCCAACATTTATTTAAATTCTAATAAGACCTTAAGCCCTATGATAAGACACAGGAACTGAAGTAGGCCTTTCAGCCCATCAAGTCTGTTCTACCATTCAATGAGTTGATCTGATAATCCTCAACTCAACTTTCCTGCCTTTTCCCTATTACCCTCGATTCCCTTAATAATTAAAACGCTGTCTATCTCAGCCTTGACAATCCTTAATGACCCAGCCTCAAGAGCCCTCTGAGGCAAAGAATTCCACAGATTCATTCCCCCTCTGAGAGAAGAAATTCCTCCTCATTTCTATCTCAAATATCTGACCCTGTCATCACAGTTCAAACAATCTTTTAGCATATACCATATCAAGTAACCTAAGAATCTTTCATGTTTCAATATGGTCACCTCTCATTCTTCTATATTCCAATGAGTACAGGCCTAACCTACTCAACCCCTCTTCATAAGACAGTCTGAGCATTCCTGGAATCAACCTGGTGAACTTTCTCTGGATTATCCCCTAATTTCAGTATATCTTTCCTTAAACAAGTGACCGAGAACGGTTTATGGTTCACAGCTGTGGTCTGACAAGTGCCTTATACATTAGAGTGGTGCTGGAAAAGCACAGCCGGTCAAGCAGCATCCGAGGAGCAGGACTTTTGCCCGAAATGTCGATCTTCCTGCTCCTCGGATGCTGCCTGATCTGCTGTGTTTTTCCAGCACTACTCTAATGTAGACTCTGATTTCCAGCATCTGCAGTCCTCACTTTTGCCCAAGTGCCTTATATAGTTTTAACAAAACCTCACTACTTTTATACACCATGCTCGTTTATGATTGAACTAAATTAAATGAACACAACCTACTTGGAAGCACATCACCTAGGACTGGGTCAGAAAAGACCAGCAAAACTGTACAGGCACCTGTAACATATCACCTTGTGACAGTGGAGAGAATCAGTGTCTTCTGATGAAACATGCACACAGCAGTAATAGATATTAAACTTAATCTAATGATTCATATGGCAGTTCTTTGATCTCTAACTGGTCTTCTCTGACTGAGATGTTCATAGTCACCTCACTGAAACAGAAAATACACAAAACTATTGAAGCTCATGTCAAACCCTCATGTAGCTAGATTGAATTTATAGCCTGAAATAGATTGTTTTACCTAATCAGTTGCTGCCAGTATTTATACATCACACAAAAACAACACTTTATCATCCCTGGTCAGCACGTCCTCATATTTCTCTTCCCTTTTACGTGCTTATCCAGTCACTCCTAATAACCTGCATCTTAACCACTATTTTCCATAACAATTGATGCAGTTCGGGAAATCCTGGTGATCAGGATGTAATGCCATGGATGTAGATTCGCTCGCTGAGCTGGAAGGTTCATTTACAGATATTTCACCATACTATTTTCTATTTATATGATAAATAGAAAGCAGGAAACATCAGCAGTGCTTCACCCTGAGGCTCACTGAAACGTCTGAAAATGAACCTTCCAGCTCAGCAAGCAAACCTACATCCAGGACCTCAACCTGACCTACAAATCTTCTCAAAACTCGATGTAATGCCATTTACAAGGGAAAGAAATTATCTTAATGTTCAGTGACTCCCTGTTTTGAGATTGCAAAGAACCATTGTAAAGTTCGCTCTCGGGCTGCAGGTGGCCTGTGTCTCATTACCCTGTGGTAATTGTGGTTAAACCTCCCAGCCATTCTTGACATGGCCAAATGATTGGACAGGTGAGTGTACAGTGCAGTTATAGGGTCAACCACCTTAGAGTGGGACTGGAGCGAGACATGGGACCTACACCTGGTAGAGTCAACAGATGTTCTTTCCTAACGGACATCTGTGAACTGGAAGTTTTGTTATGGCACACTTCATAGTCGTTGTAGTGATTGTAATGAGGTCAGCCAAGTGGATCTCAGTGAATATGAGTTCCCTGTTTGGAACTGCTAATCGGGTCCATTTAGGGAGCCCTGGCTGACAGATAAAAAACAGGGCGTGTCACACATGCTGTTCATTCTGAGAGCTGCTTCTGAGGAAGCTGGGTCAGTGTCAAGGATTCTCCATGTGTAAGTAAAGAATGACTTGGTGACAGGACACCAGCCTCTGGAGAGTTATTTAAGTGGCAATGAGAGAAAAACATGCTCCTGAAGAAATTTACTCACAATAATTGTTGTTGAGTTTGGGTAAGCATTTCTGGCATCATCCCATTATTTGGGAAGCCTGACTCGTTTGATCCTGCCATCAAAGACTGGCCCCAGTATGAGCAAAGAATGCATTTCTTTTTTCCAGACAAATGATATTGAGGCAGATGAAAAGCAATGAGTAGTTCTCCTGACGGCTTGTGGACTCGCAGCTTTTTCAGTTATTAGGAACCTAATTTTCCCTAAGGTACCAGTTACTAAACCCTTTCAAAAATTGACCCAAAAGTTAAAGAATATTATGATCCCAAGCCTCTTCTAACTTTGAGACACTACCTTGGCAATTCAAGAACCAGAGGAATTTGCATCTGGATTTTTGACAAGGTTAGGATGACCGACGGCGGCATGTGATATTGGATTAACCTGTAATGAGATGCTCAGAGACCATTTGGCATGTGGGATTAAAGATCTACCCAAGCAAAAGTGCCTACTAGCTGAGACCCAACTGGATTTCAAACTGGCACTCAACTGGCATTATCATTGGAAAATGCAGCAAGTGAAGCATATGAGATGCAGGCAATTCCACTTCACCAGTCTGACTGAATTTGGGGAACACCACTTGAGTGAAAGCAATCCTGAACAGAGAGACTCAAGGTCAGCCCACAGCAAAACCCCAAAACTAAGCCAATCATTGGCTAAATAGTTAAGATTTTCTTCAGGATCCAGGCCGGCAAGCCACTGCACTTGCTGCCGGTGTGTGGAGTCACGACAATGCGAGAGTCCCACTAGACCTAAACTGAGTAAAAAAACTCATAGCTGAAAATGTGTTGCTGGAAAAGCGCAGCAGGTCAGGCAGCATCCAGGGAACTGGAGAATCGACGTTTCGGGCATAAGCCCTTCTTCAGGAATGAGGAAAGTTTGTCCAGCAGGCTAAGATAAAAGGTAGGGAGGAGGGACTTGGGGGAGGGGCGTCGGAAATGTGATAGGTGGAAAGAGGTCAAGGTGAGGGTGATAGGTCCCTTGACACCGTCCTGTCCCCCTTAGTCCAAGAACTCCCCACCTACGTTCGGGACAGCACCCATGCCCTCCACCTGCTCCATGATTTTCGCTTCCCCGGTCCCCAACGCCTTATTTTCACCATGGACATCCAGTCCCTGTACACCTCCATCCCCCATCACGAAGGACTCAAAGCCCTCCGCTTCTTCCTTTCCCGCCATACCAACCAGTACCCTTCCACTGACATCCTCCTTCGACTGACTGAACTGGTCCTCACCCTGAACAACTTCTCTTTCCAATCCTCCCACTTCCTCCAAACGAAAGGAGTAGCCACGGGCACCCGCATGGGCCCCAGCTATGCCTGCCTCTTCGTAACCCTCCTTCGACTGACTGAACTGGCCCTCACCCTGAACAACTTCTCTTTCCAATACTCCCCAACCATTACAGCGGACAGCTGAAACTGACAACTGGAAGCGGCAGGGACAGACCACTATAAACACCGGAGGAAACATCAAAGAAGCGCTTCGCAGGAGGCTCCCAAGCACTGATGATGTCGCCTAGCCAGGGGACGAAACGTTTGCAACAAAAACTTCCAGCTCGGCGAACAGAACCACTACAACGAGCACCCGAGCTACAAATCTTCACACAAACTTTGAGTCAAGACAATGCGAGAGTCCCACTAGACCTAAACTGAGTAAAAAAACTCATAGGCCGACGTCCAGGAGAGTGCACACCAACATCTGGTTTAGAAAACTTTAACTGCTTAGTAACATTGAATTCAGAACCAGTCAAAAATTAACATCTGGTTAAATAGTTACTCGATTCTAATGGACCTCGATAATGTTGCATCCGCTTCAGTGATCTCAGAAGCAGTCTTTAACAAAATGTGCTCTGGACTCCAAACCTTAAGTTTGCACAAGACCACATCCAGACTCAGAACCTGCACCAGGGAACCTTTACAGATTGAGGGTACATCTCCAGTTCCAGTCTCTTATGAGAAGCAGCTGGTTCAGTTCCCACTAACTGTAGTAAAAGGCTCAGGCCCAAGATGGATGGATCGCAATTGATTGAGAAAGATTCACTTTGATTGACTCAACATTTTTCAATTAGAAAATGGCTGCTTGAGTGACGCCCTAATTAAATACCTGGAGGTTTTTCAGGAAGGTCTTGGGACTATCAAAGTGGCCAAGGCCATAATGCATGTTGACCAGGAAGCAATTTCACAATTCTGCAAGACCAGCCCAGTGCCATTTGTCTCACAAGCAAAAGCAGAGGCAGAAATCAGAAGGCCAGAAAGCGAAGAAATCACCGAAAAGTATGCCATCTGATTAATTCATACCTGTAAGGGTTTGTATCAATGTCTAAAACTGCCATTGGGGGTATCTTGAACCTGTGGATGACGAAGAACATTTTTACAAAGTCCACCCCAGATCACCATTTATCTCGATGATACACTAAAAACAGGGAAGACCAATAAGGAGCACTTCGAGAACTTGGACATATTCCTGAGACATTTCCCCCAGGCAGGCGTATGCCTTAGGATGGAAAAATGTGCCTTCCAGCCATCCCAAGACCTACTTGGGCCACAGCATCGACAAGACTGCGTTACATTTATTGGAAGATAAAGTGAGGGTGATCAAAGATGCTCCAACTCTCACGTTTGCACCAGAGCTGAGATCTTGCCTTAGTTTGGTGAATTATTATGGATAGATTAGATTAGATTCTCTACAGTGTGGAAACAGGCCCTTCAGCCCACCAAGTCCACACCTACACTCCGAAAAGTAACCCACCCAGACCCATTTTCCCTCTGACTAATGCACCTAATGCTATGGGCAATTTAGCATGGTCAATTCACCTGACCTGCACATCTTTGGACTGTGGGAGGAAACCGGAGCACCCAAAGGAAACCCATGCAGACACGGGGAGAATGTGCAAACTCCACACAGACAGTCACCCGAGGCTGGAATCGAACCTGGGACCCTGGTGCTGTGAGGCAGCAGTGCTAACCACTGAGCCACCGTGCCACCCAATAGTTAATACATAACCTGGCCTCAATTCTGGTACTTTTGATCAACCCTTAAAAAAGAGCCTTGGAAATGGTCATGTGGCCAAGCCGTAGCTTTCAGGGAAGTGAAGAAACAGCTGTCATCCTCTTAGTTATCAGCACACCATGATCCCACGTGATATCTGATATTGACATGTGATGCCTCCCATAAGCCATTGGGCTAGCATTAGTTGTAGGTGGCCCAATGGAGAGGAATGTCCAATAGCGTATGCATCCAGGACTTTGCCTAAAGAAGAGCTTAAATATGCCCGGATGGACAAGGAAGGCTTGGTGGTAATATTTGGAGTCAGGAAGTTCTGCCAATACCTTTATGGACATAAATCCGTAACAACAACAGACAATAAACCAGAGGTCTACTGAAAGAAGACAAGGCCATAACTTCAGGCCAAATTCAGTGGTGGGCTGTAATATTAAGTGCGTATAATTACAAGTTGGAACACCGGCCAGAAGGCAAAGTAGCAAATGCGGGTGCACTGAGCTGTCTCCCACTGGCAGAGACACCACCTGTGGTGCCACCACTGGAAGAGTCTGGAATGATTTTACATTTTCTGGACACACTTCTAGTCTCAGATGACAATATCAGACTTTGGAGATAGGACGTTTCTGGTCCTGGTAAAATTGAAGCAGCTGGTGGTGATGTGGAAAGGGCCATCAGAATTAGAATTTAAAGACTTCCAAACCCGGAGGGACCAAATCACAATAGAGGATGCCATGTTATTATGGAAAGCAAGAGTAGGTGTGCCAAGCAACAGTCACTGCCAGATACTGGCTGAACTCCACCAGGGTCATCCAGGGATTTCCAAAATAAATTTGTTGGTGAGATGGTGGCCAGGATTGGATGCAGACATAGCTCACATTCCTGATGAAGGTTTTATGTCCGAAACGTCTCCTGCTCCTCCGTTGCTGCCTGACCTGCTGTGCTTTTCCAGCGTCACACGTTTCGACTCTGACCCCCAGCACCTGAAGTCCTCATTTTCTCCCTGCAGATATAGCTGCTTTGGTGGGGCAGTGCTCGAGCACCAACAAGGGCAAAACTGACTGGCAGCAGCTCCCCACATTCGAAGAAATGGTCAAATAAATGCTGGACTTAGCTACACACCAACTGTGCGGGTCTTGTCATGGGCTTAATAGTCTGAGTCATTGGGGAAGCTCACTTAAAGTGGCTGGATGTGCCACAGAGTTCATTCATCAAACATGGAGACAACAATATAACAACTCCACGCATTGTTTGCAACATACAGACTCGCGGACATGTTGGTCACAGATAACTGGCCATCGTTTAGCAGCAGAGAGTTTGACCATCTCAAAGTTGAATGGTATTTGACATAAAAGGAC
>NC_057736.1:46507138-46510001 GCF_004010195.1 Chiloscyllium plagiosum | reverse complement strand
GTAACAGATTACGGCGCGAGTTGAGCTTCTCTGTGTGTTGGGTTTAAATGAGCAGAGGAGTTTATCCCTTGTCATAACAATATAAATACAGTGACTATAAGAGATCAGAGGCTCACAGTCTGCAGTGAGTAATTCATTTCCTAACTCCCCAAAGCCTGTCTACCATTTACAAGTCAGGAGTGCGATGGAATACTCCCCACTTGCCTGGATGGGTGCAGCTCCAACAACACTTAAAAAGCTTGATACCATCTAGCAACAGAGCAGTCCACTTGATTGGGACCACATTCACAAACATCCATTCCCTCTACCACTGACGTTCATTACCAGCAGTGCATACCACCTACATGATCCACTGCAGAAATTCACCAAAGCTCCTTATACAGTTCTTTCCAAACTCACAATCTCTAACGTCCAGGACAGGGACAACAGGTACATGGTAACACCACCAGCAAGTTCCCTTCCATGCCACACACTGAATTGGAAATATATCACCATTCCCTCAGTGTTGCTTGATCAAAATCATGGAATACCTTCTCCAAAACCATTGTAAGAGTTTCCACAGTGCATGGACAGTAGTGGTTCACAAAGGCCGCTCACCATCACCTTAATGGCAACTAGAATTGGGCAATAAACATTGGCCCTGCCAGTGATGCTCACATCCCCTCAGTGAATTTTTTAAAAAAGTATCATTCCAGCTATCTAATAATGGCAATGAGAATTTGCCAACAAAGACTTGGAATTCAGGGGGAGCTGTAGGAAGCAGAGGGTAATAATGGAAGGATGCATGTATTAGAGGCTTGTGACTAGTGGAGTGCCTCAAGGGTCAGTGCTGGGCAACTTTTTGTACATGGAGGGTGGTACGCAGATGGAATGAGCTGCGAGTGGAAGTGGTTGAGGAGGGTACATTAACAATATTTAAAAGGCACACGGATAAATACATGGATAGGAAAGGTTGAGAAGGATATGGGAGGGATTAAGTGCAGGGAAATGGGGTTAGTGTAGATGGACATTTTGGTCAGTATGGACCAGTTTAGGTCGAAGGGCCTGTCTCTGTGCAGTAGTGCTCTATGACATCTGCAAGTCCTAAAGTAAGAGCATTTATCATCCACACCCTCCCGCATACACTGTCTCAGTAATAAATTCCACCAGCAACGCCTCACACACCCAGCCTGTTCAAATCACACTACAACATTTCTGAACAAGTCTATTATATTATGGTCACCATGATGTGGAGGAGCTGGTATTGGACTGGGGTGTTAAAGTTAAATATCACATAACACCAGGTTATAGTCCAACAGGTTTACTTGGAAGTACTAGCTTTCAGAGCACTGCTCCTTCATCACAACCACCTGATGAAGGAGCAGTGCTCCAAAAGCTAGTGCTTCCAAATAAACTTGCTGGACTATAACCTGGTGTTGTGTGATTTTTAATATTATGGTCATTCATTCACCAAACAGTCTCTCACAACTACATTACCAATTGGAATGAGCTGCCAGGGGAAGTGGTATGAGGCTGGTACAATTGCAACGTTTAAGAGGCATTTGGATGGGTATATGAATAGGAAGGGTTTGGAGGGATATGGGCCAGGTGCTGGCAGATGGGACTAGATTGGGTTGGGATATCTGGTCGGCATAGACGGGTTGGACCGAAGAGTCTGTTTCCATGCTGTACATCTCTATGACTCTATATTTGTTCCTTTCTCATTGCGTTATAACCAGTCTAAGATGGCCTGTACTCAAGCTGGTTCCTCGATGTATTGGTCCAGAAACCATCCTGTACATACTTTAGGAATTCCTTCTCCGTGGTATTGTCAATAGTTTGATTCACCCAATCTAAATGTCAATTAAAGTCACCCAAAATTACAGACGTTCCTTTATTGCATATGTCTGCCCCATGATTGGGGCTCAGCCTGCTCACTCACATGGAGACCCTAACGAGGTAGTCACCACCCTGACCGTAGCCGAGGGGCAGGCTGTGGGCAAGAGTCTGCAACAGCAGACACGGGGCCAGAGAACCCCACAAACTACAGCCGCCCCTTACCTGTATCCTTTATCCGGGGGCATCCCCATTATCCACACCCACTGCCCTGGGCGTCCCCATTATCCACACCCACTGCCCTCGCCGTCCCCATTATCCACACCCACTGCCCTGGGCGTCCCCATTATCCACACCCACTGCCCTCGCCGTCCCCATTATCCACACCCACTGCCCTGGGCGTCCCCATTATCCACACCCACTGCCCTCGCCGTCCCCATTATCCACACCCACTGCCCTGGGCGTCCCCATTATCCACACCCACTGCCCTCGCCGTCCCCATTATCCACACCCTCTGCCCTCGGCGTCCCCATTATCCACACCCACTGCCCTGGGCGTCCCCATTATCCACACCCACTGCCCTGGGCGTCCCCATTATCCACACCCACTGCCCTGGGCGTCCCCATTATCCACACCCACTGCCCTGGGCGTCCCCATTATCCACACCCACTGCCCTGGGCGTCCCCATTATCCACACCCACTGCCCTGGGCGTCCCCATTATCCACACCCACTGCCCTGGGCGTCCCCATTATCCACACCCACTGCCCTGGGCGTCCCCATTATCCACACCCACTGCCCTGGGCGTCCCCATTATCCACACCCACTGCCCTGGGCGTCCCCATTATCCACACCCACTGCCCTGGGCGTCCCCATTATCCACACCCACTGCCCTGGGCGTCCCCATTATCCACACCCACTGCCCTGGGCGTCCCCATTATCCACACCCACTGCCCTGGGCGTCCCCATTATCCACACCCACTGCCCTGGGCGTCCCCATTATCCACACCCACTGCCCTGGGCGTCCCCATTATCCACACCCACTGCCCT
>NC_057736.1:46489659-46506706 GCF_004010195.1 Chiloscyllium plagiosum | reverse complement strand
CCCCCTATTTCCGGTCCCTCCTATTTCCAGTCCCCCCTATTTCCGGTCCCCCGGCTGCCGGTTCCCCCCCGCTGTCTGGTCCTGGGGCCTGTCTCTCCCGGAGTCGGGCCTCGGGCTCTCCGCCTGCCGATGGCTGGCCTCCCGCTAGTGATTCTCGGTCCCACCGGCAGCGGGAAGTCGCGGCTCGCGCTGGAGCTGGGCCGGAGGCTCCGGGGAGAAATCATCAGCGCGGACTCTATGCAGGTCCCGGGGGAGGGACAGGGACAGGGGCAGGGTTAGGGGGATGAGAGTGAGAGGGGGAGGGGAGGTGGCGCCGGTCTCACCCCCCACCCGCGCTCTGTAAATGCTGATGCTCCCGTGGGAATTGTTTCCTGGGGATTTTGAACAATCCTGTGGCTTCATGTGTTTACAAAGGTCACAGCCCCACCTCAGGAATATTAACTCCACCCCACAACCTGTCTCCTTACTAAACCCTTCAGTCATCTCCCTGATCACACCAGGGTCTCGGGTTCAATTTCACCCTCAGGTGACAGTCTGTGTGGAGTTTGCACATTCTCCCCGTGTCTACGTGGGTTTCCGCTCTCAGTCCAAAGATGTGCAGGTCAGGGTGAATTGGCCATGGTAAATTACCCATAGTGTTAGTGCATTAGTCAGAGGTAAATGTAGAGTAATAGGATAAAGGTGGGTAGGTTTCTGTTCACAGGGTCAGTGTGGACTTGTTGGGCCAAATGGCCTGTTTCCACACTGTAGGGATTCTAATTCTAACATTTACAGCCAGTTCTCAAAATATCCAACAAGACAGAAGCTAAGTGTCAACCATTCACATTCAATGGCATTATCATTACTGGGTCTCCCATTTTTCAATGTCCTCAAGTTGATAGATGTCATATACATGGACTTTAGTAAGACGTTTGATAAGGTTCCCCATTGTAGACTAATGGAGAAAGTGAAGTCACACGGAGCTAGGTGGATAAAGAACTGGTTGAGCACCAGGAGACAGAGAGTAGTAGTTGAAGAGAGTTTCTCAAAATGGAGAAAGGTGCCCAGTGGTGTTCCACAGGGATCAGTGTTGGGGCCACTGTTGTTTATGATATACATAAATGAGCTGGAAGAGGGCACTGTTGGTCTGATCAGCAAGTTTGCAGATGACATGAAGATTGGTGGAGTACCAGAAAGCATAAGGGACTGTCAAAGAATACAAGAGAATATAGATGGACTGGAGAGTTGGGTGGAGAAGTGGCAGATGGCTTTCAATCCAGACAAATGTGAGGTGATGTATTTTGGGAAGTCTAATTCTAGAGCGAATTATACAGTAAACGGAAGCGCCTTGGGAAAAGTTGATGAGCAGCGAGATCTGGGAGTGCAGGTCCATTGTACCCTGAAGGTGGCTGCACAGGTGGATGGAGTGGTTGAGAAGGCATATGGTATGCTTGCGTTCATCGGACGGGTACTGAGTATAAGAGCTGGCAGGTCATGTTAAAATTGTACATGATGTTGGTTTGGCTGCATTTAGAATACTGTGTACAGTTCTGGTCATCACATTACCTAAAGGATGTAGCTGCTTTGGAGAGGGTGCAGAGAAGGTTTACGGGGATGCTGCCTGGTATGGAAGGTGCTAGATTTGAAGAGAGATTGAGTAGGTTAGGCTCATTTTCATTCGAAAAAAGGAGATTGAGCGGAAACCTGATTGAGATCTACAAAATCATGAAGGGTACAGACAAGGTAGATAGCGATAAGCTTTTTCCCAGGCTGAAGGATTCAGTAACGAGAGGTCATGCTTTCAAGGTGAGAGGTGAAATGTTTAAGGGGATACACACGGCAAGTACTTTTACACAGAGGGTGGTAGGTGCCTGGAACGCGTTGCCAGCAGAGGTAGTAGAAGCAGGCATGGTGTATTCATTTAAGATGCATCTGGATAGATGCATGAGTAGGTGGAGAGCAGAGGGATACAGATGCTTAGAAATTGGACGACAGGTTTAGACAGTAGATTTGGATCAGTTCAGGCTTGGAGGGCCGAAGTGCCAGTTCCTTGGCTGTAAAATTTCTTTGTTCTTTGTTCTTCTTTATTCTCGGGGGTTACCATTGACTAGAAAGTCAACTAGCCATATATGTTCTGTGGCTACAAGAGTAGGACAGAGACTAGGAACTCTGTAGGTGATAATTTACCTCTTGACTATTTACATTTACAAGTCACAAGTCAGGAGTGTGACACCACAGTTCACACATTCTACTTCAGTAAGTGCAACAAATGCAACCTACTTGTCCAGTGGCAACAGTACTCAAACTTAACACCATCCAGGACAAACAGACAGATTAGCACTGCATCCATAAATGTCCATTCTCTCTACCACTGACACTCATTAGCAGCAATGTTTGTAATCATCTCACAGCATTGCAGAACTTCCCTAAGGCCTCTTCGACTGTACCTTCCAAACTTTCATCGAGAAATGATGTGAAGGTGCCATGTTGGACTGGGGAGTTTAACTTCCTCGCGAAAGACGAGGGTAGCAGATACACAGGAACCTCACCATCCACAAGTTCCCCTTCAAGGCCCACACTATCCTGAGTAAGTCCTAAATCACGATTGTCGCTGGGTCACATCCTGCATCTCCATCCCTAATAGCATTGCCTTCTTTACAGCCTACAGTGGTTTAAGAATGTCATTCACCAGGACCTTCTTGAGTGTATTTGGGGATGTGTAGCACTAGATCCTGTACAATAATTTGAAATACTGAGATCCTGAAAATTTGAAAATAGTAGGTGCTGTAGTTACTCAGCCAATCAGACAACATCTCTGGAGAGAGAAATATTTAACTTTGCAGCTGACAAAGCAGAGTTGAGTTGAAACATTCTGTGTCTTATCTGCATGTCTCTGTTTTTGTGTATCAATCTTTATGAACCTTTTGAGAACCAGCAGCATTTTCTGTTCACAGACATTATCTATCCGTACTGTTTAGACTGGGAACTCTCCCCAGGAAATCTGACTTTGCTGTATTCAATTCTGAAGTGAAGGACTACCATTGGAAAGCACTTTTCATGATGTCCCAAGATGCTCTACAGCCGATTAAGTACTTCAGAAGTGTAGTAATTTCAGCCAGTTTGTGCAGAGCAACCCCTATGAATCGAATGAATAAAATTAACAAATAATCTTGTTTTGGATATTATTGCAAAATTCAGTGCCGTCACATCAATGGACTTTGTTGCTAAAATCTGAGGTTGCATTTGTTGCACTTACTGAAGTAGAATGTGTGAGCTGTGGTGTGACACGACACAGTAACATTGCTGTGACTTTTGTGATTCTGAAAACATGTCAATGTTAATCCAATAGAATCACATAGGGGTCATGGACAGACAGACCATGAGGCTAACAGAGCATAAGCTATGTCTCTAGACAGACCGAGAGAGAGGCAGAGACAGTAGTTAAACAGTCAATGAGGTATATACAGAGAATATCAGAATGGTTTTGAAAAGAAATTACTGGAAGGAAGATCTGATTTAACATGAGGGAGGAAAGGGTTAACTCTGAGGAAGAGGTTAAAAGTGAGGGAATGAAGCAATATACAATCCCCAGATGGAAGTTGAGACTCTGGACTTGACTAAGGAACCATTCTTGTGGATTGTTTTATTTGAGATTAAAATGGTGCTCTTGTCATCTGACCTAGCTCTGACTGTGGCTCGGTTTGTGTGTACAATGTAATAATTGCCGGTTGGAGACCAGCCTGATGCAGACAGAAATCATGCCCCCTAGTTGGAGAAGTTGGGGGCCAAGGTGGAGAGGTCATGGGGTTGTGGGAGGGGAATTGGAAGTAGCAGCCCATAGTGGTTGGACAGGATAAAATGAGTTATGGCTCAGGGTGAAGTGTTGAAGAGGCTGATACTATTTAAGGATAGTATCTTGAGTCAGGAGGATAGTAGAGTTAAACTTTCCTAACAATGTTAATATTTGGCTATATGTTGCAGGTTTACAAAGGTTTGGACATCATTACAAACAAGGTGACTCGAGAGGAGCAGCAACTGTGCAGACACCACATGATCAGCTTCCTGGATCCACTTGTTTCCTATTCGGTTGTTGACTTCAGGAATAAGGCACTGTCGATTATATCCTTTCGTGATGTGAAGGGGGATGTGTGATTTCAGTTTGAGTCTTGGGTTGGGCAGTGATTCCAGCTGAATCTGGGGGTGAGTTGGCTGTTACAGTCTGTATTAGAGAGGAAGGCATGATTTCTGTCTGTATCAGGCTGATCGGGCATGTGACTTTGGTCTCTATTCAGGGGAGTATTGAGAATGAAACTGGGCAAAGCCGGTCCGAGCTGTACACTGGTGAACATGAGAAATAGGAACAGAAACAAACCATCCAGCCCCTCATGTCTACTCAGTCATTAATTCCGGTCAGGGCTGATCATCACCCTCATTTTCACTTTGCTGCTCACTCCCCAAATTCCTTGAGAGACTAAGAAGCTTTCCATCCTAGCCTTGAATATATGGAGTATCAATATTTGTGGACAAATAATTCCAAAGACTTAAAGCCCTCCAATCTCCATTCTAAATTGTTGACCCCTTATCCTGAGACTGTACCCCATGTTCTAACTCCTCAGCCAGACGAAACCATCTCTCTATCCACCCGATCACCACACTGTTGAATCTTGTATGCTTCAAAGAGATCACCTCTTTTTCTTCTAAATTGCAGATTATAGTCCTAGTTTACTCACCCTCTCATCATTGCACAGCCAGTTCATCCAGGGACCAGGCAAGTGACCTGTCACTGTTCTGTGTCCAATAAAAGTATATCCTTCCTTTAATTACATAGACCAAAACAGTACGAGGTGTTCCATGGAAACCTTGTCCAATCGTAGCAAGACTTCCTTATGTCTCATCCTTCGATCTCTTTCTGATAAAGATCAGTGTGCTACTTGCTTTCTTGATTACTTGCTGTACATACATGCTCATGATTTGTGTTCCTTGTACAAGTGCACCTAAACCTGCCAGAATGCCAATGTTTAAAATTTTCACACATTTCAACAATATTCTGCTTTCCTATTCCACCAAAGTGAAGAGTGTTGCATTTCCCAACATTCTTCTTCTGCTGCCTGGGTAATGTTGTAGCATCGACCTGAGAGTGATCTCCATAATTCTTTGAAATTTGCATCGCAGGTAGATGGTGTGGCTACAAAGGCAATTAGCATGCTTGCCTTCATTGCTCAGACCTTTTACAGGAGTTGTGATTTCATGTTGTTGTTGTACAGGATGTTGGTGAGGTCTGTTCTAGAGTACTGTGTTGGAGTTCTGGTCACCCTGTTAAAAGAAGGATATTACTAAACGGGAGAGGGTTCAGGAAAAAATTACCAGGATGTTGCTGGGAATGCAGGGAATAGACTGGATAGGCTGGGGTGTTTTCACTTGAACATAGGAAGTTGAAGAGTGACCTCACATAGGTTCATAAAATCATGAGGAACATAGATATGGTGAATAGCAAAGGTCTTTTCCCTAAGGTGACAGAGTTAAAACCTAGAGGGCATAGTTTTTAAGGTGAGAGAAGAAAGATTTAAAAAGGACGTGAGAGGCAGCATTTTTACAGAGTGGGTGGTTCGTGTGTGGAATGAACTGCCAGATTGGATAGGTATATGGAGGATAGTGGGTTAGTATAGGTTAGGTGGGCTTGGATCGGCGCAACATCGAGGGCCAAAGGGCCTGTACTGCGCTGTATTCTTCTATGTTCTATGTTCTATGTTCTATGAATAGACTGGATAGGCTGGGGCGTTTTCACTTGAACATAGGAAGTTGAAGAGTGACCTTACATAGGTTCATAAAATCATGAGGAACATAGATATGGTGAATAGCAAAGGTCTTTTCCCTAAGGTGACAGAGTTAAAACCTAGAGGGCATAGTTTTTAAGGTGAGAGAAGAAAGATTTAAAAAGGACGTGAGAGGCAGCATTTTTACAGAGTGGGTGGTTCGTGTGTGGAATGAACTGCCAGAGGAAGTAGTGGATGCAGCTTACACCTTCTAAAACAATTTGGGTAAGTACATGAATAGGGAAGGTTTGGAGGGATATGGGCCAAATGCAGGCAGGTGGAACTAGTTTAGTTTGGAAACATGGTTGGCATGGACTAGTTGGACCGAAAGGTCTGTTTCCAGGCTGTATCACTCCAACTGAATGAAAGAAAGAATAGAGAATAATAAGGATGCAGAGCTAGGGCAGGGTGATCCTTAGGGGAAGTTGTCCCTGGTGTGCTAGGGGTAGAGAGGGGAGCTGCAAAGACAACTGAACTGATGGTTCAATCTTCGTGACAAACTTCATGAGCTACTCTCTCAGACACTTGGTGAGGGTTGAAGAGGCAGTTTAAAAAGATGGTCAATAGCGGAGAGGTGAAGTTGGACATTATACTTGAATTCCAGCTTTGTGGAATGACAAAGTCTTGGCTGAGGAGGGGAGAATAAATTATTATTCATAGCTTTAAACAGATCGGTTTTACAGGTTATGTCCCTAGTTTCTGAACCCACACCATGAAGAACCAACATCAGTTCACTAGACATCTGATCTCAGATTGTTGGCACTGTGTTATCTGTTGGCTTTGGTTTTTCCTGATAATTATGTGATTGCTGGCATAATGTCATCTTGCAGGTTGTTCCTAGTTTGATTCTGAAGTGTTGACTTGTAAGTTCAGATGTTGGCAGAGGCAGCCTCCGGTTTTAATGTAAAACAGGACATCTCTGACCCCAGGCCGCACTCCTGCAGTACTGGAATGGGTGAAGTGCAGCTTGAACCCCATGATATTTTGACTTGGGTCACAGTGATACCAGTAGCACCTGCCTCTTCTCAAAGTCGGCTTATTTTTATTATTAAAAGCCTGCACTCTCTGCTCCTAATATATGCTGCTCCTCGGCTTGGCCAGCGACTGTACTCCCCGTCGAGCTGAAAGCCATCTGGAGAAAGTCTTGTGTATTTGAGGGTGCAGGTTAAATGCAGTCCTCAAACTTTCAACTCTGAAAAATTTCCATTAACTTCACACATTGAAGATATCATTGCCAGACAGAAGATCCCAATCATTGTGGGAGGAACCAACTACTACATCGAATCCCTACTTTGGAAAGTATTGGTGGATGCAAAGGTGGGTTTCATTGAGCTTTGTATAGTGGCCGATTAACCATACACTGACAGAGAGCTTCGCTGAGTATGTGTCACCAGGAGGCTGGGTTACTGGGTATTGTATCCCAGAATGCAGTGGGGCCCTTGTCTGGTCGCTGAATGTATCATATGACAGGATGGCTCAGCGCTCCAAAACAACAGAGCGCAAGGTAGTAATGTGCTGTAAGCTGAAAGAGGAATATAATTCTATGTGTTAAGGAAGATGACTTATGGACATCAGGGAGCATAATGCATTTAATATTATGTATTATAGCAGGTTTGATACCCACCTCGGGTGACTGTATGCAGTTTGCACATTCTCCCTGGTTTCCTCCCACAATCCAAAGATGTACAGGTTCAGTAAATTGGCCATGCTAAATTGCCCATAGTGTTAGGTGCATTAGTCAGGGGTAAATATGGGGTGGCAAAATGGGTCTGGGTGGGTTGCTCTTCAGAGGGTCAGTGTGGACTTGTTGGGCCGAATGGCTTGTTTCCATACTGTACGGAGTCTATTCTAATCTAATGTAAGCATGTCCAATCTAACTCGGTGAATTGGATTATCAGTTTTAGTTTGTGCATTCAGATGTGTACTTTGTTTTTTCCAAAAGCAGCTTAGTTATTTCTATCCACCTCCTTTCATCAGGCATTGCACTTTTATCATCATGCAGAGTGTCCAGTCAGCCTCCAAGGGGGTGCAGTCACTGCTTTCCCTTGTTACTCTGCTGTGCACATTGATGTAGGGCAGTGTGCATGAAATCCTATAAAAGTGAGATGCTCCAACTACTTGTTACAATGACTGTGGCTGAACTCATCGGTGGTTTTAATATAGCCCCTTGCATTTCCAGAATGTGTCCCTCATTGCAGGAAATGAAACTGTGATGCTCTATTTCTCGCTTGCTGCAGTTAGTTTGTGACATTCTGTCCATTTGATGAGGTTGATTGGTGCTATCTCTGCTCTGTCTTGTAGAAAGAGAAGGCTTTCTCTGCAGCAGACTGGGAAACTGGGAGTCGAACACCATCGCCCAGTCGAAAGGAAGAACTGGAAAAACTGGACTGTCAAGAACTCTACAAACGACTGGCTGAAGTTGACCCTGAAATGGCAGCAAAATTACACCCAAACGATAAACGCAAGGTGGCAAGGTCAGCTAAATATGAATGACAGTTGTAGATTGAATAACATCATCTCTCAGCAGATGGTGTTTCTTTTAACAGTGATCTAATTAAATCCATATACACTCTGTATTCTTGCCTTCACTCTCACATCAATTAGAGCTGAGATTGAGAGACACACAAACTGACAGTATTGGCTGTAACTCCATTGGCAGCACTCTCTCATCTTTGCTTTGAAGGTTGAGTGTTTAAACCACTCCAGGGAGTTGAGTATGTACCCAAACTGACACTCCACTAAGCACAGGGGATTGCCTCACTGTTGGATGTACCCACACTAGTGAACCAGCAAGGTCTTGGGAGATCTGGTGTCCTGGTTAGTGTTAATATTTTACAATGTTAAAGTTTCCAGTCGTCATATTGCTGCTTGTGGGATTTTACTGGACACAGTGAACAATTCCTGAATTCTAAAATAACGATATCTAAAGGATTTAACTGGTGTGAGCCACTCATCAGCTGATTGACCTGAAACTGTTGAATCCAGGAGATGATGGAGACGGAGGGGTTTCATTTTGTAACCACCTCCTCTATCTGGTCTTTGACCCTCATGGAGATTTTCATTTGAATATTCCTAACTGTGTGGAGGCTGGTGACCAGAACATGATGGTAGTCATGGGGGAGCCTCATCAGGATGGCTTCCCCAATGCAATCCTCCCTCTGGGTGCTTTTACTTTGCCACTCCACAGTTTGGACCATGTCTGTTTGACCTGCTTCTGTAATCACGAGTTCTGGTGCCCTTGCTTGAGATTTGCACGTATACCAGGAGATCTCCCCTGCCCTCCTACACATGAAGGACACCACCTCCAACACTGTAGCCCTTGTTCAGTGATGTACTGAAGTGTCCCCTTTGGTCTATATACTCCTATGTACTTGGAGTGGGCATTTCTGACATTGCAGCAAGAAGCTAACACTGATGCAATGGTATTTTGATGCATGTAACTGATAATGTTTTGTTCTATATGCATATTAAAAATTATATTTTGGTTGAACTGAGCAATTGAATTTCGATGGAATGCGAAAAAGCTGATGTGTGTGGCTAAGCTGCAAATTGTGGTCATTTTTCTCCATTTCTCAGTGACTTTGATCTTGCTGACTGTCCCTGATCAACACCAAGTCAAAGGAAGAATTTTGTATCAAACAGGCAAGTCATTATCAGAAAACATGAGAGAGACACCCATTTCACATAAAAGTACACAGAATTTGGAATCCCAGAATGTTTCCAGTACACCTGGAGGTGGTTTGGCCCTTCCAGCCTCTGCTAGTTCTCTCTAAGAGCCTCTCACCTGGTCCGACTCCCCTGTCTTTTCCCCGAGGTCCTGCAAATGTTTTCTGTTTAGGTAGTTATCCAATAACTTTCTGAAATCCATGATTGAATCTGTTACTACTGCACACTTGGACTGTGCATTACTGTATTCGGCACTTGGTGACGTCGTTTTTCCTTCCTATTGTGTTTGGATCATTTGCCATTTGCCTCTAATCGGCATCCCCTGGTTCTGACTCTTCCAACAGTAGGAGCAGTTTCTCCCTATCTGCTCTGCCTCGACCCTACAAATCTCTATCAATCTACACTGTGCTTTTTCACACAGGAGTATAGCCTCAGCTTTACCAGTCTGTATTTGTAACTGATGTCCCTGATCCTAGAATCATTCTCATTAAATATTTACCATATCCTGTCTATATCTTTCATGTCCTTTCTGAAGTGCAGTGCCTAGAATTGGGTGTAATTTTGCAGTTAAGGTCAACCCAGTGATTTGGGAAGGTCACCATAACTTGGTTATGCTCTGTTTCCATTGCTCACGATCCTTTCTGACTTAATCATCATGTTCCCCAGTGGGTCCTGGCATCTTCAGCAATGTCTGCACATTTTACCACAGGTCTCATGCTCTTGCATTCCATTATGTTATATTCTATTACTTGACTCTTTTGACCAAAATAAATCATTTCACACTTCCCTGCATTGATTTTCCTCAGGGAGGAGAAAGTCAGGACTGCAGATGCTGGAGATCAGAGCTGAAAATGTGTTGCTGGAAAAGCGCAGCAGGTCAGGCAGCATCTAAGGAGCAGGAGAATCGATGTTTCGGGCATGAGCTTATCCCCGAAACGTCGATTCTCCTGCTCCTTGGATGCTGCCTGACCTGCTGCGCTTTTCCAGCAACACATTTTCAGCATTGATTTTCCTCAGTCATGTTTGTCTGCTCCATCAGTCTGTCTGTGTCCTTTTGAAATCTATTATTATCCTCCTAATAGTCCACATACAGCACAGCAACTAGTCATTTAGCAGAAATAGTCTGTCAGTTTTTTTTATGATCCTTAAGAGCCTGCTCCAACCTTACTTTGACATTGTCTCCTCAACTCTCTCCTCGTCCCCTCAGTCTCACGGTTATCTAGCTTACCCTCAAATGCAACAATAAAATTTGCTTCCTTTAGTAGCAAGTAAAACATTCTGAATAACCTCTGGATGAAGAAGCTTTCCCTGAATTCCCCAACTGATTTTTTTGGTGATTATTTACAAAACCTAATTTTAGCCTTCTCACAAGTGGAAATGACTACACTGTGTTCAGGTTATATCCAGACTGAAGGAGATAAAGATCTTCTTCCAGCTTACTGTGGATGCTGGAAATCTGCAACAAACCCAGAGAATGCTGGAGAAACTCATTCGGTCTGGCAGCATGTGAGGAGAGAGAAACAGAGTTAATATTTTGAGTTTGTATGAATCTTCTTCAGAACCCTGTTTGTTTCTCTCTCTGCAGATGCTGCTAGACCTACTGAGTCATTCAGCACAGAAACAGACCCAACTCGTCCATGCTGATCAAATTTCCCAAACTAAAATGAGTCCTATTTACCTGCTGTTGGCCTCTTTGCTTATAAACCTTTTCCATCCATGTACCTATCCAAATGTCCTTTCAAGTTAGTAACTGTACCTGCATCTACCACTTCCTCTGGCAGTTCATTCCACATACAAACTACCCTCTGTGTGAACCCCTCAGGTCCATTTTAAATCTTCATCCTCTCACCTGAAAAAGATGCCCTCTAGTTTTGAACTCACTGCGTTTCTCCAGCATTCTCTGTTTGGTGAAGGAAACACAGACCACCTTCTTGCCTGCCTGCAAGTAACTCTAACACATGCCTTGTTTCTCTGAGCAGAAGCCTGCAGGTCTATGAGGAGGTTGGAGTTCCCCACAGCAAACTTCTACTGAAACAGCGCCAGGAGGAAGGAGGAGGACCCCTTGGAGGAGCACTGCGCTTTCCAAAGCCTTGCATACTCTGGCTATACGCTGACCTGTCAGGTAAGAGAAAGTGTGAGGAAGTAAACCTGCTCAATGGTCTGAAAGCATGGCGCATTCATGGTGGTGGCCGTGAAACTGTTGATGATTGTCATAAAAGGCTGACAGGTTCACCTGGTGTCAGTTAGAGATGAAAGTCTGCTGTTGTTATCCAGTCTGGTCAATATGTGACTCCAGGTCCCAGTCAGTGGTTGTCTCTTAATGAGCCTCTGAAATAGCTAAGCTGGCCTCTCTGATGAAAGGGCAACAAATGCCAATGACAACCACATCCCATAGATATAAATGAGGAGAGATTGTCAGTGACAGGTGTTTTATTTAAACCTGGTCTAATGGGAGGCTGCTCTTAGCGACTGTCCAGTCGGCTCCTTGTTTATTAAAAATAACATCAGTGTGATTCGGTGAGTTGCTGAGAGTGGAAACTATGTATTTCTGTGATTGGAGAAGCATTAGGAGGAAGAAAGACTGTTCGCCTTCCAATCAAAGATGCTGTCTCTTTCAGATTCGGCAGCTGCACCTTCTCCAATCAGAACTTGCTGCAGGTACCCGGAGGAGTGGCTGAGGGGGCTGGGCTCAGAGATGTTAGTCATGGTTCCTGCTGTAAAAGCAAGGTTCTCGTAAAGCGTTGTGATCAATGAGAAGCAGCCAGATGTAGGAGGCTATTTAGGAGCAACACATAGGAGTTGGAGGACAGGAATAGCTCCAGAGGTGTGATTAATTTTGTGCCCTTGCCAAGGTGGGAATGCCTGTTGAAGTCAGGCTAGCTGACCCAGGAAAGACTGAGACACAGCTGTAGGGCCTGCTGACTGCAGAGGCCAGCTGTTAAATGACTGACCTGGCAGTGTAAGATTTCATCTCAGGCCCAGCAGCCTTCAACCCCTGCCTCTCGCACTCCAAGCTCCCTTCAACCAGATACATAACCGCCAAATGCCTGTTTTTTGTCTTTGGTGACTCTCATCCCTGATTTACTTACTGCATGTCTTTCATTTAGGTTTTAATTTGTCATTCTCTTCATCCACGGTGTCTCAGTGCTGCCTCATTTGTTCTTGCTTTTTAGCAGAATGTATTTCTTCTGGAGCCTATTTATTTCCCTCTGCTTTTCTGTTTCTTTGTCAGTGGAATTTTACAATTAATTTTCCCCAAATCTATTCCTATCCTTTCAAAATCAGCTTTATTCTGGGGTATTACTTTGTCTATCTTGGCTCAGTCTTAATTTTACCTTAAATTACGACAAAATAACGAGAATTATTTAACATGAAACATTGCAATGACCCATCCTAGTCTATAGTATATATTCCATAATTATCACATTTGCTAGTCCATTATCACCATTTTGGGAGTTCAGAAAATTATACAGCATGAACAAACTGATCCATCTTGTTAGTGACAATGCTGGGAGAACTTTCCAATTTCTCCCAATTCCCAGCTGTTTCCACTGCAAGAGTTTCTGTTACAAGTATTTATTCTGTTGGGTCTGGCCCCCAGTGGTGCAAAGAAAACTGGGGATACTTGAGGGCAGAATTAGATGTGCATAGCAAACTCTTGAGTTTTAATTGCAGGAATTTAGGGGAAAAAAGAAGTGGGGAGGTAAGAGCATGGATGGATTTGAAAATGAGGAGAATATGAAGTTTAAACTTCTGCTTATCAAGGGAGCCAATGTCAATCAGTGAGCACAGGAGGGTAGCCCTAAATAATTAGAGGATAAGGGTAGGGGACAATGGAGAGAAAATGGGGATTGCCCCAGAAGTAGCAGAGCTCATATTGATACAGTTCACTGTTTCAACCCATTCTGTTGGTGTGAGGAATGAGTGGTTCATTTCTAGACTTGTATTATCTTTCTCTTGCACAATAATTGTTGTAAAATCTTCACAGAATTTTGCAAAGCTTATGGTTCTCTGTTTTCTGTCTCCAGTTCTTGATGAGCGTTTGGATCGTCGGGTCGATGAAATGCTGGCTGCGGGCCTTCTGGAAGAGCTGGTTGGCTTTCATACGCGATACAACCAGCAGAAGATAGCTGAGAACAGGTCTGGCCACACACAGTTACGCAAAAAAACTCTGTCTTGTTAGAGCTGTTGGAAGGCTAGAGGAGAGTTAAACTTCCTTACTGTCTCCACCTTTGCCAGCATTTACACCCCCTACCATTCATTTCCCTTATTCAGACATGCTTTCTAATGTTTTACCCATACTGACTAGGGCCTCTTCTGTTCTCCATTTACCCTTCGTTTAAGGATAACTGTTCCATTCCCTATACTCAGACACTTCTTATTTTATTTGTTGATGGTATGTTCCCATGGCTGGTGATCCCACCATCTACTGCCCATCCCTAATTGCCCTGGAAAAGATGGTGGTGAGCCATCTTAATCACTGCAACCTTTAGTGTAGATACTCCCACAATCTTCTTACGGAGGAGTTTTGACAGCGACACCAAAAGGAATGGTGATATATTTCGAAGTCAGGATGATGAGTGGCTTGGAGGTGAATTTGCTAGGGTTCCCATATATCTGCTGCCCCTGTCTTTCTGGATTGTATAGGTTGCAAGTTTGGGATCAGGGATTGGTGCCAGAGCCACAATTATTTACAATGTTTTTAATGATTCAGAGATGGGAAGTGAATAGTCAAATTTGTGGATGACACAAAACTGGATGGAAGGCCAGTGGACTATTGGCCTTTGTTTCAAAGGAAAGCTATTCTGGCCAGAGAAGGTTCACTGTATTGATTCTGAATATGAGGAGAGATTGAGTACCTTGGGTTTGTACTCCTTGGAATCTAGAATAATGAGAGGTGATTTTATAGAAACATATAAGGTTCTTAGGGTGTTTCGCAGGGTCGATACAGGAGTTTGTTTTCCCTTGTGAGAGAGTCTAGGATTGGAGGGATCATTACTGCTTAAGGGGTTGCCCATTTATGACAGAATATTTCCTTCTGAGGGTAGTAAAGCTGTTGAATTCTTTACCACAGAGGGCAGTCAAGACTGGCTCGTTAAGTATATTCAAGAGTTTACAAGCCTTTATGCCACATATGCTCACGTGAGTGCAGTAATAAGTTCACAAGTCGCCACTTACGGCACCATCTTAGGTACCAAGGTACAAATTCTTCAGTACAAATTCTTAGGGGGAAAAAAAATTAGAAAAATAGAGAAGTAAGAGTTCAGAATAACAGTCCTTCCAACTCAGACCATGCTGGGCTTCACCTCAAGGTCGAGAGTGCCAGGCAACTGAGTCCACACTGAGGCCAGGAGTCTGCACTGGCTTTCCGAACAGACATCGCCAATGCCACCCGAGCATGGGAGGTAAAAGGAAAAAGAATAAAAATGCAAGAGGAAAAAGGAAAAGAGACGAACAGAGCGGACAAGCCGCAGCTCGGGAGTCCTACCCTGCTGCCATCTTGGAGACATTTTATTCAGGACTGGAATATACAGTTTTTTTGTTATCAAAAAAGGAATTAAAGGTTATGACGGGGGGGGTGCAGGAACATCTATCTGAGGATTATCAGATCAGCCATGATCTCATTGAATGACAGAACAGTCTTAATGGGCTTCATGACCTACATTTTAACTCTGACTGAAGTATCAGACCACCACCTACATGTGGAAGTGGATCTATCTGAGTACTTATGAAAGTTGTGTTCTTGGAAAACCGTTGAGGGCTGTTGTTGCAAGTTCTCATGAGCTAGCTGTCTAATGGGAACATTGGGGTATTGTAAACTGAGAAAATCAGCACAATCTCCATGGGCCATCAGAGACGTGAATATGCATCTCGCTGTGAACAGCCTGCTCAAGGTTCTCGCAACATTTTTGTGCTCCAGAGCCATAACATTATAAGCCGTTGAATGATTTGTGGATAGTTCTCCATTTCTTTTGTGGCAAGGAGAGACCATGCGTTTCTCCAGTCCAGTGATTGAAAGCATGTGTGGCCCTCGGGAACTGTGCATTTTATGAATCATTCTGCTGCACTGTCCTTTTTGTTTCGTTGATTGGCAGTTTATTGATTAATCTTTATGTCTGGATCTTTCTCCATTGGGACACAGCCAGGACTACCAGCATGGCATCTTTCAGTCCATTGGATTCAAGGAGTTCCATGAATATCTGACCTCCAACAGCAACTGCAGCGAGACTAGGGAAAAGCTGCTGAACCAAGGTAACAATGTGTAAAATGATGTATCGGGTGTAGAGCAATACTGGGTCTGGTAATGAAGCTTCTATTTGAGTGGACGGGCTGAGGAAGGCTTAACTGAGGAAGAACGGATTTTGAAGACATTTATTAACATGGGGCTGCATATTACATGGGAGTGGTAGCCGAACACTGGGGCAAACTGGACATTGCGTCTCGCTGTAACATGTTTTGTTGTGTGCACGCAAGGGTAGTTATTAATCTCAGTTCAAAGTTATCAGTTAGATGTCTGGCACAGTTTACCTTGCCTGTGTAAAATGGGAAACAGGAGAGAACCAGGAGTTTACAGATTACTGCAGTCCCCATGAATTGCCAGGGCTGAATTTCCTGAGTGTGTAGTCAGCCAAGAACAGCTTACAGGTAACTGAGGACTTGCCTGATACCTGCTGTGCCAATTCTCTCCTGCCATTCCCCCATTGCTGTTCCCTGAACAACATTTGCAAGGGTGGTTTGCTGAACACCATGACTTTCCTCTAACAGCTACATCCATGATATCTGCTAAACAGCTTTAAGGAAGGATAGAACTTACATTTGTGTGGTACTTTTCATGTGCTCAGGATGTTTCTCAAGTGCTTACTGTTGTGTGAGCAGTCCAATCAAATCCCTAGCATTGCTTATCATGTTGTGCAAGCAGTGTCTGTGCCACACCATTTAGTGGGTTAGCTGCCAGAGGTAGGAAGTGATAGGGGGACAGAAGAAAACCACCTCCTGGTCCGACCAGATGAAACAGTTGTGTTGAACCACAAGTTGTTAACTGCAAGATAGCCATTCAAAGAACAAAGAAAATTTACAGCCCAGGAACAGGCCCTTCGGCCCTCTAAGCCTGAGCCAATCCAAATGTACTGTCTAAATCTGTCGGTCAATTCCTAAGCATCTGTATCCCTGTGCCCCCCTCCTACTCATGCATCTGTCCAGACGCATCTTAAAAGAATCTACCATGCCTGCCTCTACCACCTCTGCTGGCAACGCGTTCCAAACGCCCACCACCCTCTGTGTGAAGTACTTGCCGCGTGTATCCCCCTTAAACTTCCCGCCTCTCACCTTGAAGGCATGACCTCTTGTTATTGAATCCTTCACCCTGGGAAAAAGCTTGTCTCTATCCACCCTGTCTATAACCTTCATGATTTTGTAAAACTCAATCAGGTCCCCCCTCAATCTCCTTTTTTCTAATAAAACAAACCTAACCTACTCAACCTCTCTTCATAGCTAGCACCTTCCATACCAGGCAACATCCTCATAAACCTTCTCTGCCCCCTCTCCAAAGCACCCACATCCTTTTGGTAATGTGGCGCCCAGAACTGTAC
>NC_057736.1:46473949-46489640 GCF_004010195.1 Chiloscyllium plagiosum | reverse complement strand
GAACCAATGTCTTGTACAATTTTAACATGACTTGCCAGCTCTTATACTCAATACCCCGTCCAATGAAGGCAAGCATACTAAATGCCTTCTTGACCATTCTATCCACCTGTGCAGCAACCTTCAGGGTATAATGGACCTGCACTCCCAGATCTCTCTGCCCATCAACTTTTCCCAAGGCTTTTCGATTAATTGTAAAATTCGCTCTAGAATTAGACTTGCCTAAATGCATCACCTCACATTTGTCTGGATTGAAGGCCATCTGCCACTTTTATGCCCAACCCTCCAGTCTGTCTATATCCTCCTGTGTTCTCATTACAGGTTATCATCATATCATTGCTATCCTGATGAAGGGCTTATGCCTGAAACATCAATTCTCTTGCTCCTCGAATGCTGCCTGACCTGCTGTCCTTTTCCAGCACCACACTCTCGACTATCACTGATAATTATCAACATTGTTACAGAGATTATGAGGAGGACCTGGATGTTGGGTCTCATTTATTCATTATCCAAAGCTGCTTTGTCCTCAAGTTCATACAACATTTTCATGAGCTTAATGGGAAAGGAACACTGGTAATCAAACACCACTATTCTATGAGCCGTCCGAAATGTCGAATTCAGTCACTAAGATGGTTAGTTTGCCTGATTTCAACTGCTGTCTAGGACAACAGAAACGTTTACAAGATTTCATCAATCAAAACCAATGTCTTACCAATTATAAACAAATCTATCCTTTAACAAGGAGAAAAACAAGTGAAAAAATTACTACTGTTCAAAACAAATTATATTTCTTTTAAATCCAAACATGCACGCATTCCTTTACTAATTGGACAGCATGTGTAAATATCACGGGTAAAATGGAACAAATTCAGAGTATCAAAAGTCCACACCTCAAGGGTGGAATGAGGTGATTTTTCCCAGCTCTTTGGTTTTGACAATGATACCATGTTGTTGTCAACCACAGAGCAATAGAAAATTCTCAGTTTGGTAGCTGGTCAGTTGCACCTGAAGTCTTTATTTAATTCGGAGTTCTTTTCAGGGTCTTTGAGGTTTGTGACCTGTCTTTGCTTGCTGCCTTTCTGGAGGTAAGAATGCAATTACTCAATCTCCATTCTGTGCCAAACTGCAAACTAGAAAATCCAAAAATTGCTGCTAGGCAGGTTTTCAACCCAGAGGCGTCTGGTGCCACCTTGTCTCACCAAAGTATCAGTTTCTAGCTTCTCCAAAAGTTGCATGACTTTGTGTGAGCAGTTAGTGAACATTACATGGTACCACTCTTGACCTTGGAGTTGCAAAATAAATTATTTTCTGCAACACAGCAGTGTCCAAAT
This sequence comes from Chiloscyllium plagiosum, assembly GCF_004010195.1. Lineage (NCBI taxonomy): Eukaryota > Metazoa > Chordata > Chondrichthyes > Orectolobiformes > Hemiscylliidae > Chiloscyllium > Chiloscyllium plagiosum. The sequence goes on along the minus strand of NC_057736.1, from coordinate 46,488,312 downwards.
TTGCTCTAAAACAAAATATAATCTTTAAAACATTATTGTTGTTGGCCCTCGTGAAACAAGTCAACATTGACCCTTTCAGACCCTTACGCTCATAAGCAAATGGCGAGAAAATGTTGCATACTTTTGAATTATGGTCACTTGTTTAGCTGTACATGACAACCATTTATACACGGCAAAATAGTAATAACCTGGTTATCTAGTTCTGATATTGGTTGAGCGATACAAGTTAGCCAAGTTAACCAAGCTGCTATTCAAAAGTGCCAAATGATCTTTTTGGCCATATGGCAGCATTTCCAATGGCAGTGCTGCACTTGATTGTGGGCTCAGTACTGGAGTGAATCCAGTATCTGATGTTAAGAGTAGTACTGACTGAGTCAGACTTCAGTGGCAGCTGTCATTGAGCATGGTACTGAAGCTGATCTAGGATTTCTGCAGCTAGGATTTTGCTGTTTGTTTGGAATGTAAAGGAGTGTGTTTTCACCCTGCTCAGTCTGTCTCTGCAGCATTTGTTTGGAGAGTGAGGGAGTGTGTACCAGTTCTGTTCATTCCGTGTCTTTCCCTGGCAGGTATCGCTGCACTCAAACAAGTCACAAAGCGTTATGCAAGGAAGCAGAACAAGTGGGTCCGCAATCGTTTCCTAAAGAGTAAGTAACAGAATGAGAACTGAAGAACAAACCACAGGGCCTGGTTAGGGGACAGAGAAAGGCCCTTCAGCCCACCGCATCCATGAATTAATTTAATCCCATTTTTCAGCACTTGACCCATAGCCTTGTAAGCTTTGGCACCACAAGTGCACATCTAAATATGCCTTCAGTGTTATAAGGGGTTTCTACCTCTAATACCCTTACAGGCAGTGAGTTTCAGATTCCCACCACCCTCTAGTGAAAAGTTTTTACCACCCATCTCCCCTAAACCTACTGCTCCATATCTCAAATCAGTACCCCTGCTCATTGAACCCTCCATCAAAGGTAAACATTTCCTCTGGCTACCCTTTCTAGGCCCCTCCATAATGGTATCCATCTCAGTCATGTCTCCTCTGCTCTAAGGAAAACAACCTCAGACTGTCCAATCTCTCTTCATAACTAACAACTTTCCAGCCCAGGCAAAATCCTGGTAAATCTCCTCTGCACCCTCTCTTGTGCTATCTCCTCCTTCCTGTAAAATGGATTCCAGAACTGCAAACAATACACCAGCTGTGGCCTCACCAACATTTTAAACAGTTCCAGCATCACCTTCCTGCTCTTAAACTCTATGCCTTGGCTAATAATGACAAATATCCCATATGCCTTCTTAAACTCTTTATCCACCTGTACTGGTATATACACGCTGCTTTCCAAGGTCCTACCGTTCATCATGTGTTCCTTTGTCTTGTTTGTCCTGCCCATATTTATCCAGTTTGAATTTCCAACCTGGCCAGTCTGTCTATACCCTGCTGTCATCAGCCAGCTCCTTTTTAGTTTGTGCTATTAAAGATCATTGATGCCTATTCAGAATATCGATATGGGTTGTACTGACTGACACACTCTAGTTACAGTTGTTATGGGTATGTTTGCCGAGCTGGGAATTCGGCTTGCAGACGTTTTGTCCCCTCTCTAGGTGACCTCCTCAGTGCTGTGGAGCGCCGCTGTATGTGTCGGTTGGAATTTTAGGTTTTGTTCACACTGCTTCTGGTAGTTGGCTCCAGTTGTTTGTTGCAGTGCTTGGTATATTGGGTCTAGGTAAATGTGTTTATTGATGGAGTCCGTGGATGAGTACCAAGCTTCTACGCATTCTCTGGCTGACCTCTGTTTGGCTTACCCTATTATTGTGGTGTTGTCTCAGTCAAATTTGCAGTCCCTATCTTCTGTGTGAATGGATACTAAGGATAGCTGGTCGTGGTGTTTAGTGGTTAGTTGATGTTCATCAATGCAGATTGCTAGCTGTCTGCCTGTCTGTCCTGTATAGGTCCATGCAGTCTCTGTATGGAATATTGTACACCATGTTTGTCCTGCACACAATAGTTATTGAGTCTCTTGTTCTGGTGAGTTGTTGCCTGAGCGTGGATGTTGGTTTATGTGCTGTCATAAATCTGAGTGGTCAGAGCAGTCTGGCTGTCAGTTCTGAGATGATTTTTGAGGTAGAGTAGTTAGTGTGTTGGGCCGTGGCATGTCCTCCTCGTATTGTTTGTCTGCCAGGTGTCTGTGGATGAAGTTGTGGGGATATCTTGGCAAAGACTTTGTAGAAGTGTTCATCTTCTCTAAATAAATTCCAACTGACACAGTATAGCAACGCTTCACAGGAGGCTCCACAGCACTGATGATGTCACCCAGAAAGGGGATGAAACATCTGCAAACCAAATTCCCAGCTCAGCAAACATACCCACAGAAACCACAACCCGATAACAAATCTTTATACAAACCTTGAATACTCCAATTAACTAGTAGTTTCTTGGACCAGTACTCCCAACAGAGGCACGTAGAAATTTTCATTCCAAATCAGACTGGACTGAGAATAATGGGAGGAAATGAATAATGAGAAATGCGACAGAGTTGAGGCTGTGTTTTTTTTTAATGTACAGGTGGGTATTAACTCACTAGAAAGGCAGTGAAAACATTATCAGTAATAACTTTCAAAAGGGAATCAGACAGATACTTCAAGTAAGACTTCAGTACTTTGAGAAAGGAGAGAAGGACAGTAGGACGAGTGGAATAACTGTTTTAGAACATAGCCAAAAGCATTATGGACTGAATCACCTTCTGTGCTTTGTGATTCTACGAGCTTACAAGGTAAGTTCCCTGCTCAGTGATAACAAGTGGTAAAGGTTATGATTTGTTTTGGATGTACTATTTGTGTAGCATTGTTCACTTTTAATGTTAACTAAATTATCGTAACATGGAGACTGAGTAAGACTAAGACAAAGTAATAAGTTGGGTTTTCAGAGCTTCAGAAAGCAATTGGGTCAGAGTCTGGAAGCGTTTACTGAGCAAGAAATAAACAGCAGTGGGAACTTTTTAGACTGTTAATATTGTCTAGAAGAAATATATCCTTCTAAAATACACAAACATGAGATCCATAATGTAACAGTGAGTAAAGAAAAAATTAAAATCAGAAATAAAATTGAAGTGAGTGAAAAACACTAAATAAATAGATGACAGCAGACAATGGCAAAAATATTAGGACAAATGTAAAAGGAAACTAGACAAGCAGAAAGTAATATGAAAATAAATTATTCTGTAGATACATAAAAACAAAACAAAAAACAAAATTGATAAGAGATAATAATGACAAACTCTCAGTTAATCATAGCCAAATGCCAAATATTTTTCCAAGGTGACTACCAGTTGACCCTGACATCAGAAGTCTTCAAAAAAATAAAGGGAAGAGATTACTGAAGGGATGAAACATTTGGTCCAGATGAATTGTCTCTGTGCACTTTTAAGTGAATAGACTGGGCGAGGGAAAAGATACCAAGGTACTAGATTTTCAAAAGGCATTTGATACAGGATAGACCAGCAGGAGGCTGGACGAACACAGCTAGGCAGCTTCAGGAGGTGGAGAAGTCAACATTTCAGGTGTAACTACAGGAGGCTGATTAAAAATCAATTAAAATATGTGAGATATGTACCGGCACACATTAATGATTGGTTAACAGGCAGAAAACAGGAGCAATAAATGGGTCATTCTCAGGTTGGCAGGCTGTGATTCATGGGCCACTGTAGGAAGCCAGCTGTTTTTAATATGAATTGGAAGGGGAAACCAAATGTAATATCTGCAAATTTGTGGATGATCCAAAGCTAAGTGGGAGTGTGTGTTGTGAGGAAGATGTACAGCAACTTTAAGAGGAGTTGGATAGGCTGAATGACTGGGCATGAAGATGGGAGATGGAATATAACAAGGAAAAATGTGAGGTTATCCACTATCAGCTACTGTGGGTCCTTGATAAGTATGTACCTGTCAGGCAGGAAGGAAGTGGTTGCGCAAGGGAACCGTGGTTTACTAAACAGGTTGAATCTCTTGTCAAGAGGAAGAAGCAGGCTTATGTAAAGCTGAGACATGAGGCTCAGTTAGGGCACTTGAGCATTACAAGTTAGCCAGGAAGGACCGAAAGAGAGAGCTAAGAAGAAGCAGGAGGGGACATGAGAAGTCTTTGGTAGGTAGGATCAAGGAAAACCTTAAAGCTTTCTATACATATGTCAGAAATAAAAGACAGTTAGGCCAGTCAAGGACAATAGTGGAAAGTTGTGCATGGAGTCTGAGGAGATAAGAAGGGCGCTGAATTAATTTTTTTATCAGTATTCACATTGAAAAAAGACCATGTTGTCAAGGAGCATACTGAGATACAGGCTATTAGATTAGACAGGATTGAGGTTCATAAGGAGGAGATGTTAGCAATTCTGGAAAGTGTGAAAATAGATTAGTCCCCTGGGCCGGATGGGATTTATCCTTGGATTCTCTGGGAAGCCAGAGAGGAGATGGCAGAGCCTTTGGCTGTAATCTTTATGTCATCATTGTCTACAGGAATAGTGCCAGAAGACTGGAGGAAAGCAACTATTGTCCCCTTGTTCAAGAAGGGGAGTAGAGACGACCCTGATAATTATAGACCAGTGAGCCTTACTTCTCTTGTGGGTAAAGTGTTCAAAAGGATTATGAAAGATAGGATTCCTCATCATCGAGAAAGGAATAATTTGATTAGGGATAGTCAATGCGATTTTGTGAAGGGTAGGTCATGCCTCACAAACTTTATTGAGTTCTTTGAAAAGGTGACCAAACAGGTGGATGAGGGTCGATGTGGTATATATGGATTTCAGTAAAGCGTTTGATAAGGTTCCCCACGGTAGGCTATTGCAGAAAATAGAGGCATGGGATTGAGGGTAATTTAGTTGTTTGGATCAGAAATTGGCTAGCTTGTAAGAAGAGAGGGTTATTGTTGATGGGAAATGTTTCTCCTGGAGTTCATTTACCAGTGGTGCACCACAAGGATCTGTTCTGGGGCCAGAGCTGTTTGCCATTTTTATTAATGACCTGGATGAGGGCTTAGAAGGGTGGCTTAGAACGTAGAACAGTACAGGCCCTTCGGCCCTTGATGTTGTGCCGACCGACGAAACTAATCTGAAGCCCTACTAACCTACACTATTCCATTCTCGTCCATATGTCTATCCAATGACCATTTAAATGCCCTTAAAGTTGGCGAGTCTACTCCTGGTGCAGGCAGTGCGTTCCACGCTCCTGCTACTCTCTAATTTACCTCTGACATCTGTCCTATGTCTATCACCCTTCAGTTCAAAGTTATGTCCCCTCGTGCTAGCCATCACATCTGAACAAAAAGGCCTCTCACTGTCCAACTGACCTAACCCTCTGATTATCTTATATGTCTCAATTAAGTCACCTCTCAACCTTCTTCTCTCCAATGAAAACAGCCTCAAATCCCTCAGCCTTTCCTCATAAGACCTTCCCTCCATACCAGGCAATATCCTAGTACAAAGAACATCACAGCGCAGTACAGGCCCTCCGACCTACGAAACTAATCTGAAGCCCATCTAACCTACACTATTCCATTTTCATCCATATGTCTATCCAATGACCATTTAAATGCCCTTAAAGTTGGCGGGTCTACAGGAACAGGCCCTACAGCCCTCAAAGCCTGTGCTGATCCAGATCCTCTATCTAAATCTGCCATCTATTTTCTAAGAAGTGGTATCCCTCAGCTCCCTGCCCATTCATGTATCTGTCTAGACACATCTTAAATGACGCTATAGTTCCTGCCCCTACCACCTCCGCTGGCAACACATTCCAGGCACCTGCCATCCTCTACGTAAAGAACTTTCCACGCGTATCTCCCCTAAACCTTTCACCTCTCACTTTGAACCCTTAGTAATTGAGTCCCCCACTCTGGGAGAATGTTTCTTCCTATCCACCCTGTCTACACCTCTCATGATTTTGTAGGCCTTAATCAGACCCCTCCTCAACTGCCGCCTTTCCAATGAAAATAATCCTAATCTACTCAACCTCTCTTCATAGCTAGCACCCTCCATACCAGGGAACGTCCTGGTGAACCTTCTCTGCACCCTCTCCAAAGCATCCACAACCTTTTGGTAATGTGACAACCAGAACTGTCTGCAGTATTCCAAATGTGTCCGAATCAAAGTCTCATACAACTGTGACATGACCTGCCAACTCTGGTACTCAATACCCGTCCGATGAAGGAAAGCATGCTGTATGCCGCCTTGACCACTCTACTGACTGGTGTTACCACTTTCAGGGAACAATGGACCTGAGCACCCAGATCTCTCTGTCCATCAATTTTCCCCAGGACTTTTCCATTTATTGTATAGTTCGCTCTGGAAAATGCATCACCTCACATTTGTCTGGATTGAACTCCATCTGCCATTTCTCTGCCCAACTCTCCAAACAATCTATATCCTGTTGTATTCTCTGACAGTCCCCTTCACTATCTGCTACTCCACCAGCCTTAGTGTCATCTGTAAACTTGCAATGAGGGAACCTACACCTGTCTCCAAACTATTTATGTATATCACAAACAAGAGGGGTCCCAGCACGGATCCCAGTGGGACACTACTGGTCACAGTTTCCATTTTGAGAAGCCCCCTTCCACTGCTACTCTGTCTCCTGTTGCCCAAACAGTTCTTTATCCATCTGGCTAGAACACCTTGGACCCCATGCGACTTCACCTTCTTCATCAACCTACCATGGGGAACCTTATCAAATGCCTTACTAAAGTCCATGTATATAACATCTACAGCACTTCCCTCATCAAACAATTTTGTCACCTGTTCAAAGAATTCTATTAGGTTTGTAAGACATGACCTTTCCTGCACAAAACCATGCTGTCTATCACCGATAAGCCCATTTTCTTCCAAATGGGTATATATCCTGTCCCTTAGTAACTTCTCCAACAGCTTCCCTACCATTGGCTTCGGCGTCACAGATCTGTAATAACCTGGATTATCCGTGCTACCCTTCTTAAGCAAGGGGACAACATTAGCATTTCTCCAGTCCAGACCCCCACCCCACACCATTTTCAAGGATGCTGCAAAGATATCTGTTAAAGCCCCAGCTATTTCCTCTCTCGCTTCCTTCAGTAACCTGGGATAGATCCCATCCTGTCCTGGGGACTTGTCCACCTTAATGCCTTTTAGAATACACCCCTCTTCCCTCCTTATGCCGACTTGACCTAGAGTAATCAAAGACCTATCCCTAACCTCAACATCTGCCATGTCCCTCTCCTCAGTGAATATTGATGCAAAGTACTCATTAAGAATCTCACCTACTTTGTCTGACTCCACGTATATCTTTCCCCCTTTGTCCTTGAGTGGGCCACCCCTTTCCCTCATTACCCTCTTGCTCCTTATATATGAATGAAAGGCTCTGGGGTTTTCCTTAACCCTGCTCGCTAAAGATATCTCATGACCTCTTTTAGGCCTCTTAATTCTTCATTTCAGATTGGTCCTACATTCTCAATATTCGTTCAAAGCTTCGTCTGACTTCAGTCGCTTATACCTTATGTACGCATCCTTTTCCGTCTTAGCCAGTCTCACAATTTCATCTATCATCCATAGTTCCCTAATTTGCCATTTCTATTCCTCATTTTCACAGGAATGTATCTCTCCTGAACGCCAATCAATCTTTCTTTAAAAGCCTCCCATATACTGAATGTGGATTTCCCTTCAAATAGCTGCTTCCAATCTACTTTCCCCAGCTCCTGCCGAATTTTAGTATAGTTGGCTCTCCCCCAGTTTAGCACTCTTCCTTTAGGACCACTCTTGTCTTTGTCTATGAGTATCCTAAAACTTATGGAATTGTGATCACCTATTCCCAAAGTAATCCCCATTGAAACTTCAACTACCTGCCTGGGCTCATTCCCCAACACCAGGTCCAGTATGGCCTGTTCCTGAGTTGGAGAAAGTGAGGACTGCAGATGCTGGAGATCAGAGCTGAAAAATGTGTTGCTGGAAAAGCGCAGTAGGTTAGGCAGCATCCAAGGAGCAGGAGAATCGACATTCCGGGTATTTATGCTCTGTTACTGAGTTGGACTATTTACATACTGCTCTAGAAAACCCTCCTGGCTGCTCCTTACAAATTCTGCTCCATCCAGACCTCTAAAACTAAGTGAATCCCAGTCAATGTTGGGAAAATTAAAATCTCCTATTACCACCACATCTTTCCATAATCTGTTTACATATTTGTACCTCTATCTTACGCTCATTGTTGGGAGGCCTGTAGTACAGTCCCAACATCGTTACAGCATCCTTCCTATTTCTGAGCTCTGCCCATATTGCCTCACTGCTCGAGTCCTCCATAGTGCCCTCCTTCAGCACAGCTGTGATATCCTCTCTGACCAGTAGTGCAACTCCTCCACCCCTTTTACCTCCCTCTCTATCCTGCCTGAAGCATCCATATCCTGGGACATTTAGTGGCCAGTCATGCCCTTCCCTCAACCAAGTCTCAGTAATAGCAATAACATCTTATGCCCAGGTACGAATCCAAGCCCTAAGGTCATCTGCCTTACCTTGCATTAAAACAAATGCACCACAGATCACCTCTGTGTTCATCCACCGTTTCCTGCCTACTCTTCCTTAGTTACACTGACTTCATTATCTACTTCCTTACAGGCTTTAATTGCTACCTCTTTCCTGTCCACTAACCTCCTCGTTTGGTTCCCATTCCCTCTGAACCTTTTCCAAAGCTTCCACATTGTTCCTATAATGTGTTGACCAGAACTGTACGCAATACTCCAAGTGTGGCTGCACCAGAGTTTTGTACAGCTGCAGCATGACCTCATACACCGTATGCCACCTTAACAACCCTATCAACCTGGGTGGCAACTTTCAAGGATCTGTGCACATGGACACCGAGATCTCTGCTCACCTCCACTACCATTAGCCCATTACGCTGAATTCCTGTTCCTCCTTCCAAAGTATTTCTGTATTAAACTCCATTTGCCACCTCTCAGCCCAACTCTGCAGCTTATCTATGTCCCTCCGTAACCTGCAACATCCTTCGGCACTATCCACAACTTGACCGACCTTAGTGTCATCTGCAAATTTACTAACGCATCCTTCTACGCCCTCTTCCAGGTCATTTATAAAAATGACAAACAGCAATGGACCCAAACAGATCCTTGCAGTACACCATTAGTAACTGAACTCCAGGATGAATATTTCCCATCAACCACCACTTCTTTCAGCTAGCCAATTTTTGATCCAACCGCTAAATGACCCTCAGTCCCATGCCACCACATTTTGTGCAATAGCCTACCATGGGGAACCTTCTCAAACACCTTACTAAAATCCATATCAACCGCACACAACCGCTTTACCCTCATCCACCTGTTTAGTCACCTTCTCAACAAACTCAATAAGGTTTGTGAGGCACGACCTAACCTTCACAAAACCGTGTTGTATACCCCTAATCAGCTTATTACTTTTTAGATGATTATAAATCCATCTCTTATATCCTTTTCCAACACTTTATCCAAAACTGAAGTATGGCTCACTAGTCTATAATTACCTGGGTTGTCTCTACTCCTCTTTTGAACAAGGGAACAGTCGCTATCCTCCAGTCATCTGGTACTAATCCTGTAGACAATGACGACATAAAGATCAAAGCCAAAAGCTTTGCAATCTCCTCGCTGGCTTCGCAGAGAATCCTAGGATAAATCCCATCTGGCCCAGGGGACTTACCTTTTTGTTACACTTTCCAGAATTGCTAACACCACCTCTTTGTGAACGTCAGTCCCATCTGGTCTAGTAGCCTGTATCTCGGTAGTCTCCTCAATAACATTTTTTTTTCCTGTATGAATACTGACGAAAAGTATTCACTTAGCGCTTCACCCATCTCCCCTGACTCCACGCAGAACTTGCCACTACTATCCTTGATTGGCTCTAATCTTTCTCCAGTTATTCTTTTTATTCCTGACATACCTATAAACAGCCGTAGGGTTTTCCTTGATCCTATCATCCAATAACTTCTCATGTGTTCACCTACTTCCAAATCTAATACCTGGCCAGTTTTATTACCCAGTACCAAATCTAATGTGACCTCGCCCCTTGTTGGCTTGTTTACATAATGTTCTGGATTAGTGGTGCTGGAAGAGCACAGCAGTTCAGGCAGCATCCAAGGAGCAGTAAAATCGATGTTTCGGGCAAAAGCCCGAACTGAACTTAAACTGAAGGGGGTAGTTTAAATCCACCCTTCAGGCTCTATTCCTGATGAAGAGCGTTTGCCCAAAACGTCGATTTTACTGCTCCTCGGATGCTGCCTGAACTGCTGTGCTCTTCCAGCACCACTAATCCAGAATCTGGTTTCCAGCATCTGCAGTCATTGTTTTTACCTTGTTTACATAATGTGTCAGGAAACTGTCCTGCACACATTGGACAAAAACTGACCCATCTAAAGTACTAGAACTATAGTATTCACGATCAATATTTGGAAAGTTAAAGCCCCCCCATAACTACTCCCCTGTCACTCTTGCTCCTATCAAGAATCATCTTTGCTATGCTTTCCTCTACATCTCTAGAACTATTCGGAGTTCTATAGAAAACTCCCAACCGGGTGACCTCTCCTTTCCTGTTTCTAATCTCAGCCCATACTACCTCAGTTGATGAGTCCTCAAATGTCCTTTCTGCAGCTGTAGTACTGATCTTGACTCACAATGCCCATCCCTTCACTTTTTATCATTTCCTCTGTTCTTACTGAAAGATCTAAATCCCGGAACCCACAATAACCATTCCTGTCCCTGCTCTACCCATGTCCCCGAAATGGTCACAACATCGTACACCCACCGTATTCCGGATGCTCCTGGTGGTGAAGCAGACACACTTCAAACCAACTTTTTGCTTGCCAGTGCCTTCATACGACCTTGAAACCTTAGTTCTGACCTCACTACTCTCAACCTCCTGTATACTCAAACTACAATATAGGTTCCCATCCCTTTGCTAAGTTAGTTTAAACCCACCCAAAGAGCATTAGCAAATTTCCCCCCCCTCCCCCCAGGATATTGGTACCCCCCTGGTTCAGGTGAAGACTATCCCGTTTGTAAAGGTCCCATCTACCCCAGAAAGAGCCCCAATTATCCAGGAATCCAAAACCCTCCCTTCTGCACCATCCCTGTAGCCACGTGTTTAACTCCTCTCTCTCCTTATTCCTCGCCTTGCTAGCATGTGGCACAGGCAACAAACCAGAGGAAACAACTCTTAGAACGAAAACAAAGTTTCCACTCTAGCCCCCTGAATTTCTGCTTTACATCCCCATCTCTCTTCCTATCTATGTCATTGTTGCCTGTGTGGAGCACAACTTGGGGGTGCTACCCCTACTCCTCAAGCATCCCGAAAACACAATCAGAGACATCACGGACTCTGGCACGTGGGAGGCAACATATCAACTGTTGAGTCTCTCTCGTTCCCACAGAAACTCTAGTACATTTGCAGATGACGCTAAAGTTGGTGGAGTTGTGGACTGTGCCGAAGGATGTTGCAGGTTACAGAAGGACATGGATAGGTGCAGAGCTGTACTGAGAGGTGGCAAATGGGGTTTAATGTGGAAAAGTGTGAGGTGATTCAATTTGGAAGGAGTAATAGGAATACGGAGTACTGGGCTAATGGTAAGATTCTTGGTAGTGTAGATGAGCAGAGAGATCTCGGTGTTCGTGTGCATAGACCCCCGAAAGTTGCCACCCAGGTTGATAGGGTTGTTAAGAAGGCAGATGATGTGTTAGTTTTTATTGGAAAAGGGATTGAGTTTCAGAGCCATGAGATCATACTGCAGCTATACAAACTTGGAATACTGTGTACAGTTCTGGTCCCCATATTTTGGGAAGGATGTGGAAGCATTGGAAAAGGTGCAAAGGGATTTACCAGGATGTTGCCTAGTATGGAGGGAAGGTCTTATGAGGAAAGGCTGAAGGACTTGAGGCTGTTTTCGTTAGAGAAAAGAAGGTTGAGAGGTAACTTAATAGAAACATACAAGATGATCAGAGGATGAGATAGGATGGTCAGTAAGAGCCTTTTTCCTCGGATGGTGATGGTTATCACGAGGGGACATGGATTTAAATTGATTGGTGATGGATATAGGACAGATGTCAGAGATAGGTTCTTTACTCAGAGAGTAGAAGGGGCATGGAATGTCCTGCCTGTAACAGTAGTAGACTCGCCAACTTGTGTGGTGCTGGGAAAGCACAGCAGGCCAGACAGCATCCGAGGCGCAGGAGAATCGACGTTTTGGGCATAAGCCCCTCATCACCGATTCCTGATGAAGGGCTTATGTTGAAACCTTGATTCTCCTGCTCCTTGGACGCTGCCTGGCCTGCTGCACTTTCCTAGCACCACGCTGTTGACTCTGATCTCTAGCATCTGAAGTCCTCACTTTCTCCTCTCCAACTTTAACGTCATTTAAATGGTCGTTGGATAAACATGTGGATGATAATGGAATAATGTAGGTTAGATGGGCTTCAGATTGATGCCACAGGTCGGCACAACATCGAGAGTTTAAAAATAAAGGGGATGTCACTTAGTCCAAGGTGAGAAGAAATGTTTTACTTGTAGGTTATGAACCTATGGAATTCTCTACCTATAATAGCTACGGGAGCTCTGTCTTTGAGTATTTATAATGTAGAGATTGATAGATTTGTGATTGCCAGTGACATATAGATTTATGCAGACAGTGAGGTAAAAGACATTGAAGTGTTCAATCAGTCATGGTCGTACTGAATGGGAGAGCAGACTCGATGGGCTGAATGGTCTACTCCTGTGTTCTTCAGATTAGCAACTGGAAAGGAACAAATGTAAAACTAACAAACACTAGCCTTGAGATGCCTGTCCCGTGAGATGACTACAGACATTCTCCAATTACTGCTGTGGTTCTGTTCGCCGAGCTGGAAGTTTTTGTTGCAAATGTTTCGTCCCCTGTCTAGGTGACATCCTCATAATGGTAGTGTTGTCCCAGTCGAATTCATGTTGCTTGTCGTCTGCGTGTGTGGCTACTAGGGATAGCTGGTCGTGTCATTTCGTGGCTAGTTGATGTTCGATGATGCGGATCGTTAGCTGTCTTCCTGTTTGTCCTATATAGTGTTTTGTGCAGTCCTTGCATGGGATTTTCTACACAACATTAGTTTTGCTCATGCTGGGTATCGGGTCCTTCGTTCTGGTGAGTTGTTGTCTGAGAGTGGCTGTTGGTTTGTTGGACAAACAGGAAGACAGCTAACAATCCGCATCCACGAACATCAACTAGCCACGAAACGATACGACCAGCTATCCCTAGTAGCCACACATGAATTTGACTGGGACAACACTACCATTATAGGGCAAGCCAAACAAAGAACAGCCAGGGAATTCCTAGAAGCATGGCACTCATCCACAAACTCCATCAACAAACACATCGACCTGGACCCAATATACCGGCCACTACAGCGGACAGCTGAAACTGACAACCGGAAGCGGCAGGGACAGGCCACTATAAATGCCGGAGGAAACACCACAGATGCACTTCACAGGAGGCTCCCAAGCACTGAGGATGTCACCGAGACAGAGGACGAAACATTTGCAACAAAAACTTGCAGCTCGGCGAACAGAACCACAGCAACGAACGCCCGAGCTACAAATCTTCTCTCAAACTTTGAATTCTATAATTACTTTTGTGTGATTTTGTTTCCAAGGGCCAGGAGCTAATGTTCCTCCAGTGTATGGTCTGGATGTGACTGATGTGAGCCAATGGGAGGAAACCATACTGCATCCTGCAATGCAAATCCTTGAGTGCTGCTTAAAGGTACATGGCATAGGAGAGTGTTGTTTGATGGGCAAAGGGCAAAGCATTCCACATGTTCTTGCCTCAACTGTTTAAACTCTGAACATGAAGTAGGTTAGCTGTTTTTCAGGATGTCCAAGAATGTAGGGAGGCTGTGGAGAAGGTAGCACTGACAGGGAATACTTGCAGACACTGAGATGGGTTCAAGTGTGTATACTTCAACACAAGGAGTATCAGAAATAAGGTGGGTGAACTTAAGGCGTGGATCCGTATCTGGGACTATGATGTTGCGGCCATCACGGAAACGTGGATAGAAGAGGGACAGGAATGGTTGTTGGAGGTTGGTACTTGGGACTACGATGTTGTGGCCATCACGGAAATGTGGATAGAAGAGGGAGAGGAATGGTTGTTGGAGGTTCCTGGTTACAGATGTTTCAGTAAGATTAGGCAGGGTGGTAAAAAAGGAGGGGGTGTGGTGTTGTTAATTAGAAATGGTATGATTAGATTAGATTAGATTAGATTAGATTACAGTGTGGAAACAGGCCCTTCGGCCCAACAAGTCCACACCGACCCGCCGAAGCGAAACCCACCCATACCCCTACATTTACCCCTTACCTAACACTACG
>NC_057736.1:46456521-46471755 GCF_004010195.1 Chiloscyllium plagiosum | reverse complement strand
GTTTGGTATGCTTTCCTTTATTGGTCAGAGGGATTGAATTCAAGAGTCGTGAAGTGATGTTGCAGCTGTACAGGAATTTGGTTAGGCCACAGTTTGAGTACTGTGTGCAGTTCTGGTCGCTTCACTTTAGGAAAGATGTGGAAGCTTTGGAGAGGGTGCAGAGAAGATTTACCAGGATGTTGCCTGGAATGGAGAATAGGTCGTACGAGGATAGGTTGAGAGTGCTATGCCTTTTCTCATTGGAACGGTGAAGGATGAGGGGTGACTTGATAGAGGTTTATAAGATGATCAGGGGAATAGATAGAGTAGACCGTCAAGAGACTTTTTCCCCGGGTACAACAGTGTGTTACAAGGGGACATAAATTTAAGGTGAAGGGTGGAAGGTATGGGGGGATGTCAGGAGTAGTTTCTTTACCAAAAAGTGGTGGGGGCATGGAATGCGCTGCCTGCGAATGGCCTAAATGAGGGGTAGGCCATTTAGAACAGAGTTGAGGAGAAACCTCTTCACCCAGAGAGTGGTGAGTGTGTGGAATGCTCTGTCCCAGAAGGCTGTGGAGGCCAAGTCTCTGGATACTTTCAAGAGTCAGAATCATTGGCGAACTTTAAGTGGCAATTGGATAGGTGCTTAAGCTAGGACAAATGTTCGGCACAACATTGTGGGCCGAAGGGCCTGTTCTGTGCTGTATTGTTTTATGTTCTATGAACCTTCATCGTCTGCTGTAACTGCCTGATTCTCTCGGCAGGAAGACGTATTGAAGTAGAAAGTAACGAAAGCCTTGGGCCTGCAAAATCAAAAATAAAGAATTAAATATGAGAAGGAAACAAATTTCATAAAAAGGCCACACTCTCATTATCTATGCGTCCTGGGTCTAGTGCACTCAGCTGACAGTTGAAACTGTAAAGTCCAGAACATACTTGATCATAAGAACGTAAGAACCAGGAGCAGGAGTAGGTTGTCTGGCCCTTCTGGCTGATCTTTTCATTGACTCAGCTCCACTTACCCACACTCTCACCATATCCCTTAATTCCTTTATTGTTCAAAAAAAATCCATCTTAGCTTTAAAAATGTTTACCGAAGTAGTGTCAACTACTTCCCTGGGCAAGGAATTCCATAGATTCACAACCCTCTGGGTGAAGAAGTTCCTTCTCAATTCAGTCCTAAATCTGCTTCTCCCCCCAATTTTCAGGCTGTGCCCTCTTCTCCTAGTTTCATCTGCTATTGGAAATATTCTCTCTACGTTTATCTTATCTATTCCCTTCATAATTTTATGTGTTTCTATAAGAATCCCCCCTCCATTCTCCTAAATTCCAATGAATATAATCCCAGTCTACTCAGTCTCTCCTTATAAGACAACCCCCTCAACTCCAGAATCAACCTAGTGAAGGGCTCTGCTGAGACCACACCTGGAATATTGTGTGCAGTTTTGGTCTCCAAATTTGAGGAAAGACATTCTGGCTATTGAGGGAGTGCAGCGTAGGTTCATGAGGTCAATTCCTGGAATGGCGGGACTGTCTTATGTTGAAAGATTGGAGCGACTGGGCTTGTATACCCTTGAATTTAGAAGGATGAGAAGGGATCTGATTGAGACGTATAAGATTATTAAAGGATTGGACACTCTGGAGGCAGGAAGCATGTTTCCGCTGATGGCTGAGTCCCGAACCAGAGGACACAGTTTAAAAATGAGGGTAGGCCATTTAGAACAGAGTTGAGGAGAAACCTCTTCACCCAGAGAGTGGTGAGTGTGTGGAATGCTCTGTCCCAAAAGGCTGTGGAGGCCAAGTCTCTGGATACTTTCAAGAAAGAGTTGGATAGAGCTCTTAAGGATAGTGGAATCAAGGGTTATGGGAATAAGGCAGGAACAGGATACTGATTGAGGATGATCAGCCATGATTATAATGAATGCTGGTGCTGGCTTGATGCAGCACCTTTAACGGACAAGTCAAAGTTGATCTCTCAACTTTGCAAAGAGTGGGGATCTATTGTCCTGCAATAGATCCCCTGCATCTACTCCTGCATCTATTGTCTATTGAACCTCCTCTGCACCCCCTCCAGTGCCAGTGCATCCTTTCTCAAGTAAGGAGACCAAAACTGCACACAGTACTCCAGGTGTGACCTCACCAGCTCCTTGTACAGCTGTAACATGATCTCTCTGCTTTTAGACTCAATCCCTTTAGCAATGAAGGACAAAATTCCATTTGCCTTCCTAATTACTTGTTGTACCTGCAGATCGACTTTCTGTGATTCATGTACAAGGACATCTTGGTCTCTCTGCAAGTCAGCATGCTGCAACTTTTTACTGTTCAAGAAATAGTCCTTTTTACTGTTGCTCCGACCAAAATGGATGACTTCACATTTATTAACATTGTATTCCATCTGCCAGAGCTTTGCCCATTCACTCAAACTATCTATGTTCCTCTGCAAAGTTTCCCAGCCCTCTGCACACTTTGCTCTGCCACTCATCTTAGTGTCATCTGCAAACTTTGACACACTACACATGGTCCCCAACTCCAAATCATTTATATAAATTGTGAATAATTATGGTCCCAACGCTGATCCCTGAGGCACACCACTAGTCACTGATTGCCAACCAGAAAGGCACTCATTTATCCCCACTCTTTGCAAAGTTGAGAGATCAACTTTGACTTGTCCGTTAAAAGTGCTGCATCAATGGCAGAGCCATAGGGAAAGCAGCAAATTGGTATAGCTCATTTCTAGCGGAAAAGAACCAAAAAAGATCTTTGTCCACTGGTTTATTTGAGCGTACGCAAGGGGATCACATGTACTTGAAGATGACATACAAATTCCCACAATCAGTTATATTTTTTCAGTAAACCTAGGTCATTTACATTAATATAGTTATGGACTGACCCAGGTTATGGTCATTCAGTTTGCGTTGTTACACAGAGAACATTCTCATGGATTCACTCGAACCTCCTACTCTACTGCCTCTGCAGAAATAGTTCTGGCTGCAGCAGTCTCCCACAGACTGATTTGTTCTGTATTTTTCAACATTTGCCCTTTCACCTCCTCTCTCATACTCTTAACACCAAGGTTTGGCCTGGACCCATTCAGGTGAAGAAAAAGATCAAGGTTTAGAGCACTTCTTTTTAATTATTTATTGTAGCATTGATAGACTTAGAAAAAGCAGCACTTGCACCCCTTTATTTAAATCAATATTGTACTTAAAAACACTGTTCCCAAAGCTTCTAAACTATACTCAGGCTGTTAACCTTTGACTTGCTGCTTCTGAAATGTTAACGTTCCTTAGCTTCATTGCCCATTTTACCCCTTCTTGAAGTTATTTTCAGAGAAACTGTATACTATACAAAGCTGCTTTGTCCTTGTTGATTGTTACCTATTGCTGTTAAATTTCTAATGCTGTCTACCATTGATGGTCTTTCACCTTGTTGCTTAACAAGAATCTATGTACCTCTGCCTTTACAAATATTTAAGGTGACTCTGTTTTCACCATCTTTTCTGGAGGAGAGTCCCCAAGAGTCACAAGTCTCAACACTATTTGCATAATCTCTGTTGATATTTGATTCTCCCATAAGAGAAAAATCTTCTCCACATATATGGTGTCAAGACCCCTCAGGATCCTAAAGAAGTCTTGTATGGAGTATAATATTGGCTAAACTGTTCTTGTGCATTAATTCCCAGATAATTTCATGGAAATGGAATCTTTCAGCCCCTCGTTCAGTCCACCCACTGAATTCTTCCCCTACCCTGTTCCTCTGCCATTTGCTCATAATTCAACTTTCAAACTCCTCTGTTGTGAGCTCGCTATTTATTTATTCTTTTTCTGTTTCCTTGAATTAGTAGTACATCTCTCTGCCTACAAAGTCCTGAGATGTGCAGGCTAGGTGGATTGGCCATGCTAAATGGCTCATGGTGACCAAGGATGTGTAGGTCAGGTGGATTGGCCGTGGGAAATGCAGGATTACAGGGAATAAGGTTAGTGGGGGGCATGGTTCTGAGTAGAATACTTTTCCGAGGGTCCGTGCAGACCCAGTGGGCTAAGTGGCCTGCTCCTGCACTGTAGGGATTTACTGAGTCTATGAATTAACTCATTATTTTCTAGTTGTGCATTTTTACATTTTAATCTTCCCTGGTTACTTGTCTCCAGCACCCTGTATTTACTATTTATATCACTTTAAATATACATTAATCTACCTATCCAATAATACCGTGAGCCTGAGGCCCTGTCAGCCCCCTTGGTTAGATGTAAAGAGATCTATTGGTACTGTTCAAAGAAGAGAAGGGAATGTCTCTGGTGGTCTGGTTAGTATTTATCCCCGAATCAATATCTCTGAAACAACCGAGAACAGCAGATGCTGGAAATCTGAAACACAAACAAATTGTTGGAGAAACTCAGCAGATCTGACAGCATCTGTATAGAGAAAGAGAGTTAATATTTTGAGTGCATTGGCCCTTCTTCAGAACAAATGAAGCGTCAGTGGAGCCGAAGCGTTAACTCTTCACGAATGCTGCCTGACCTGCTGAGTTTCTCCAGCAATTCCTGTTTTTGTTTCATCTGGTTATTAGCAGGATTGTGACAGCCAGCTGTGTTCAAATTAACTGCTGAACTTCCAACACTGCAGGAGTGACTATATTTCAGGAGACCTCCTGTTGTAGTGAAAGGCACTATGTCAATGCAAGCTTTTCATTCTCTGAATATTACAGCTGTTCCCTGACTCAGCTCATAGAATTGTACTGAAAGAGGCCATTTGGTCCACTGTATCTGGGCTGACCATGTGAAGGGAAATTCATTTAATTGTATTTATCCCATCCTGCCAAATAGCCATGCACGCTGTTCCTTTTCAATAATAATTCAATTCCCTTTTGAAATCCTTGATTGAACCTCAGGCAGTACACTCCAAATGGTAATCATTCACTGCAATGAAGACCATTTCCTCCTGCCTGCATTGATCTTATTTTCCTAATTAGTTTAAACCTGAGCATTGAGTCCTCAGTATTCCCACCCATAGAAACAGTTTCTCTCCATCTACTGTATCCAGACCCCTCTATCAAACCCCCTCTGAACCTCCACCTTCTCTGCTCCAAGGCAAACAGTGCCAATGCCTCCAAACTATCCACGCAACTGAAGTTTCTCATCCCTGAAGCCATTCTTGTGATTCTTTTCTGCTCTGTGTCTAATGACTTTATTTAGATTAGATTAGATTACAGTGTGGAAACAGGCCCTTCGGCCCAACAAGTCCCCGCCGACCCGCCGAAGCACAACCCACCCAGACCCATTCCCCCATATTTACCCCTTCACCTAACACTGCGGGTAATTTAGTATGGCCAGTTCACCTAACCTGCACATTTTTGGACTGTGGGAGGAAACCGGAGCACCCGGAGGAAACCCACGCAGATACGGGGAGAATGTGCAAACTCCACACAGAGTTGCCTGAGGCGGGAATTTCTTTCACAAAGTGCAGTGTCCAGAACTGGACACCATATTCACAAGATAAGGCTGAACCAGTATATATAAAAATTTATCGTCACTTGTTTTGTTTCTGTTGGTGAAGCCCAGAATATCATATGATTTATACTGTCTCAAACTGTGGTGCATTCTCTGTAATCAGGTACAGACTCTATAGAACCCTTCAAAATAGATTATTAATGTCTCAGTTTGATGAACACTGATCGCATCTTATAGTCACTGAGTTGTATAAAACTGTGTTTGATGCAGTTCCTCTGGTGTTGTCATTTGTGATGATGTCACTTTAAAAGGTTATTTTTGTCCTTTTTTTCAGACAGGTTGTAAACCAAAGGTACCAAGTTGTCTCAAAGAATGTGAACAATTTGTAAGGCCTTGGGGGTTTTCTTAAGTTAGAATAATGGAAGCAGGCTGGATGTGGTCAGCTCTCTTAGACCAGGATTTCTAGTTTTTTGTTTAGTTTTGAGTAGAAGCTTTAGTGAGTGTCTCCTACTGCTACTTTCTGTGAATTTTCTCTTGATATTTTTTCCTCCTGGATTGGAGAACTGCATGTGAGAATCATTTGAATTTTTCTTTTTGCCAAGTGTTGTGTTTATGGCTTGTTACTGTATTGGAGCAATTAATTAGCAATGGGTACTGTATCTATTATTTGGCTAAGCTGTTCCAATGGTTAAGGTATTCTAAATTCTTCTTACTTTTATTTGTATTTTAACTATAGTGTTTAAATAAATTGTGTTTTGCTTAATGTCGAGTAGTTTGACCAGTTGCATTACGTCTGAAACACAGCACTTTACATTTTCCTTTTAAAATAAAAAAAGTTAGGGTCTAGGCTACCTTCTTAAAATACTTTTGAGGGGGTCTTGTCTGGTACATAACACACCACATTCTGTTTGTTTTCAGGGAGAAGAGCCCCCAGTGCTGCCTTTAACCATGGAATGTGACCAAAATGAAGAGAAGAGGAACAGACGAGTGTGTGAATTGTGTGACAAGATCATCCTGGGTGACCGGGAATGGAAGGGTAACGATTAGTGGTTACTGTGTCTCATAGTGAATGGGCAGAGTTGAGGGTATGAGGGGACAGTTTCTTTATCTCTCTGGTAGAACATTGAGTGGAGACAATCTAGTAACACTATCGTCTGATTTTTAATCCATGTAGATTAGGAATTAATCTTTTTCTCTCTGACCAATGTTCATTCATTCTTTAAATAAATTAAGGAGTTGCAGATGCTGGAAATCAGAAATAAAAACAGCAAAACCTGGAGAAACACAGCAGGTCTGGCAGCATCTGTGGAGAGTAAACAGTTAACATTTCCAACTGAAGAAGGGTCACTGGACTCTCAATATTAACTCTGTTTTCTCTCAACACATGCTGCCAGACTTGCTGTGTTTCTCCAGCTATTTCTGTTTTTATTTCATTATTTCCTTGGTATTTTGGCTAATATGTATATGAGGTTAGAAAGTGAGTCTAGAGGCAGACGAGAAGGCTTCTCTCCCTGAAAACAAAAGGAACAACGCTCAAACAGAATGTGGTGTGTTATGTACCAGACCAGACCCCCTCAAAGTATTTTAACAAGGTAGCCTAGACCCTAACTTTTTCTTATTTTAAAGGAAAATATGAAGTGCTGTCTTCTAGATGCAACGCAGCTAGTCAAACCACTCGGCATTAAAGGCAGACTAGAAAGTCATGAGTCTGCTTCATCCTATTGGCATCCAGGCTGCATGGCAAACATACAACAGAGAGAAGTCAATAGTGTATTAGAAAATAGATTTTGGTCACTCCCCATTTCCTAGATCCTGGCAGTAATTGACCTCAGTGTCAGCCTACATGCCAGTTCCCAACATAACTGACCTAACTTGTCCCAGATTGGCAATGGGCAAGAACCCAGTTTGAATTGTGGACTTCAATGTTGAGAAAATCTGTGCTACAATGACATCTTTCATTTACCAAGTGGCTTTAATGTCGAGTAGTTTGACATGTACTGGTTTTTCATAGAGTCATAGAGATGTACAGCATGGAAACAGACCCTTCGGTCCAACCCGTCCATGCCGACCAGATATCCCAATCTAGTCCCACCTGCCAGCACCCGACCCATATCCCTCCAAACCCTTCCTATTCATATACCCATCCAAATGCCTCTTAAATGTTGCAATTATGTTAACCTCCACCACTTCCTCTGGCAGCTCATTCCATACACGTACCACCCTCTGTGTGAAAAGGTTGCCCCTTAGGTCTCTTTTATATCTTTCCCCTAAACCTATGCCTTCTAGTTCTGGACTACCCAATACATGGAAAAGAGTTTGTCTATTTGCCCTATCCATGCCCCTCATAATTTTGTAAACTTCTATAAGGTCATCCCTCAGCCTCCGACGCTCCAGGGAAAACGGCCCCAGCCTGTTCAGCCTCTCCCTGTCGCTCAGATCCTCCAACCCTGGCAACCTCCTTATAAATCTTTTCTGAACCCTTTCAAGTTTCACAACATCTTTCCAATAGGAAGGAGACCAGAATTGCACACAATATTCCAACAGTGGCCTAACCAATGTCCTGTACAGCCACAACATGACCTCCCAACTCCTGTACTCAATACTCTGACCAATAAAAGAAAGCATACCAAACGCTTCTTCACTATCCGATCTACCTGCGACTCCACTTTCAAGAAGCTATGAACCTGCACTCCAAAGACACTTTGTTCAGCAACACTCCCTAGGACCTTACCATTAAGTGTATAAGTCCTGCTAAGATTTGCTTTCCCAAAATGCAGCACCTCACATTTATCTGAATTAAACTCCATCTGCCACTTCTCAGCCCATTGGCCCATCTGGTCAAGATCCTGCCGAATGGCCTTACTTCCACTCCTATGTCTTATGGTAATCTGAGGTAACGCTCTTCGCTGTCCACTACACCTCCAATTTTGGTGTCATCTGCGAACTTACTAACTGTACCTCTTATGCTCGCATCTAAATCATTTATGTAAATGACAAAAGGTAGAGCACTCAGCACCGATCCTTGTGACACTCCACTGTCACAGGCCTCCAATCTGCAAAACAACCCTCCACCACCACCCTCTGTCTTCTACCTTTGAGCCAGTTTAGTAACATTTAGTAACATATCAAAGTGTGCTTGGCAAGAGTATTCTGAAATAGAATATCACACCTGGGATAGATGACCAAATATGAGATTTTAAGGTGAAGTTAGAGTGATAGAGATGTATAACATGGAAACAGACCCTTCAGTCCAACTCATCCATGCTGACCAGATATCCTAACCTAATCTAGCTCTGTTTACCAGCACTTGGCCCATATCTCTCTCAACCCTTCCTATTCACATACCCATCCAGATGCCTTTTAAATGTTGCAATTGTACCAGCCTCCACCACTTCCTCTGGCAACTCATTCCGTACACGTACCATCCTCTGTGTGAAAATTTTGCCCCTTAGGTCTCTTTTATATCTTTCCCCCCTCGCCCTAGGGATTCTGGGTAATCCAAGATGGAGGATGGAAAAACAATTGTGGCTGTAAGAGCTGCTTTTTATTTGAGGTATTTTGAGGTAAGTTAGCGAGAGAGAAGGAGGGATAGGTTCAAGGAGTTAAATCCAGAGCTTAAGGCCTTGATAACTAAATGTACAGCGGGCAGTGGAATAATTTAAATCAGCGGTGTGTGGAAAAATTAGAGGAGCAGATATCCACTTTCTAAAGTTAGAGAAGATTACAGATGGGAAGATGTGACGTCATGGAAGGATTTTTTTTTGAAAAAGAAGGTTGATAAGATTTTTTAAATTGAGGCTTTATGGACTGGGACCCACAGTAGGTCATCAGGTACAGGGATGGTGGGTAAACGTTTGGTGCAAGTTTGTATAGAGAAGCAGATGTTCACATGACTCAAGATTGAGGGGTAGAATATGGGAAGCCAAGCAGGAGAGCATGGGAAGGGTCAAATCTGGAGGTGACTAATGAGGGATCAGCAACAAATAAGGTGGCACAGATCAGGCTGGGTAATGTGATCAGTGCTGGGTTACTTATTGCTTGTGATACATATAAATAATATACTTGAGTCTATGAGAGTGCAAGAATGTGCATGTGGTGGAAAAATTCAGGTCTGGCAGCAGAGGGCAGCACGGTGGCACAGTGATTAGCACTGCTGCCTCACAGCACCAGGGTCCCAGGTTCAATTCCTGCCTCAGGCAACTGACTGTGTGGAGTTTGCACATTCTCCCCGTGTCTGCATGAGTTTTCTGCGTGAGTTTCCTCCGGGTGCTCCGCTTTCCTCCCACAGTCTAAAGATGTGCAGGTCAGGTGAATTGGCCATGCTAAATTGCCCGTGGTGGTTAGGTAAAGGGGTAAATGTAGGGGAATGGGTCTGAGTGGGTGGCACTTCAGTGGGTTGGTGTGGACTTGTTGGGCTGAAGGGCCTGTTTCCACACTGTAAGTAATCTAATCTAATCTAATCTGTGGAGAGCAATCAGAGTTAATGTTTCTGATCCAGTGACAACTCCTCAGAACATCAACTCTCCACAGACCCTGCCAGACCTGCTGAGCCTTTCCAGCAACTTTTGTTTTTGTTTCTGATTTTCAGCATCAGCAATTCTTTCAGTTCTAATTTTATAATCTCTCCTCGTGTCTTCACTCTTGAAGTCTAGTCGTCATTCTTGTAAATGTACAGTGTACTCCCTCCAAGACTTAGATATTCTTCCAGGGATTTGGTGCCCAGATTTGCCCTCAGTGCTCCAAGTAGTGGGTGGCACGGTGGCACAGTGGTTAGCACTGCTGCCTCACTACGCCAGAGACCCGGGTTCAATTCCCGCCTCAGGCGACTGACTGTGTGGAGTTTGCACGTTCTCCCCGTGCTTCGGCGGGTCGGTGTGGACTTGTTGGGCTGAAGGGCCTGTTTCCACACTGTAATGTAATCTAATCTAATCTAACCAGGTTTTATACATCCAATCTGGGTTTCAGCATGTCTTGCCTGTTAAGGTGAGGTTATTGTGAATTAGAGTTTCCAGACTTGTTAATATTTGTTTATCTTTCAGCTCACTTGAAATCCAAGAATCATCAGTACCATTTAAAGAGGAAGAAGAGAACTGAGGCACAGTTAAATACACAAAGCTCTCCGGACAGCAGCAAAAATATCCCACAACAAGTGTAGACTCTGCCACTGTGTGCAAATGTGTCACAATTTTTCCTGGGATATGATGGGACTTATCTGGATAGTGCAAGGCACGGGCTGAGCTGTGGCTGTGTTCTGTGACTTACTGTTAAGTTAATGCAGCACAGCTCTTTATGAACTGGAGACACTGATGTCTCTGTAGCTCTCTGTTTACTGCTGGTGTTCTCCATGGTTTGAAAAGTAATCGATTTCAGATTTGATTCTAAATTGTGTGCAGTCAGAGCTTGCTGGTGGTAGGAAGATTTTATGATTTTATTGAAATTTGGGGACTTGTGACTTGGTGTTGAACAGATGTATGGAGATTTTGCCACACTGTGACTGCACCCCATGGTCAAATAGTCCTCTCTCTCTATCTCCAATGTTGGTATGACTAATAAACCAAAAGGGTTCAAAGAAAATTAAAAGTAAATAATAGTTTTTTAAAAAACCAATGATTTTTCTGTTGTCTTTGCTCCCAGTAATGGAGATTAATCTTTAGTTGACAACTTTAATCTGGTGACAGGCTGTAGGTATTGGTAAATATGATCATAATTCAATTGTATTTAAAGAAGTCATGGAAAAGGACAAAGTTACAGCAAGAATAAAATTGTTAGATTGGGAGAAAAACTGACTTAGAGTGGGGGCATTTAATTTGACCAAAGTGAAGAGGAAGTAGTCATTTGACAGCAAATCAGTAATCTATTGAAGGAGGAGACGGAATAAGATGCAGAACAGATTGGTTTCTCAAAGAAAATGGGTGCCTTCCCTGAATCTGGATAGTTACTGCACACCAGCCCCACACTGTTGCAAACACTAACAGACAACAGAAAGAGTGTCATCTGTTATCTTACCCCAAGAGAAAATATCACCATATGAAATAATTAATTTTACATGGAAATCATGTCTGTCTCTAGATCTGTGAGATTTGACATGGCCATTAATTCCACCCAGTGTACTGTTACATTTCCAATCTAAATTAAATACATTTCCACACATTGCAGGGTAACAGGCATTGTCAATTACCATATTGAATATTATCCTGTCAATTGCATGGGGAACACAGAGGAACACAGTCTCGATAATAGGCCGAGAGAACAAATCCCTGATGACAAATCTGGAAAGTCATTGTGACCACTGGCCTATGATCTTATGGCTGAACTCAAAGTATCATCTTGTTCCAGATGGAGAGACCACAATCTCTCTGAATGAATTGGTTTTGTTATTGTACCACGTTCTTTCAGAAATGTCCAACTGTACAGTTTTTCATTATGTACAGGATTAGGGTTTTGCTCTGTTCCAGTTTGGTGCTGTATATGCTGACTGTGCTTTTAGCCACGCAGACTGAGCCCATTCCAGACAGTTCACTTACAAAGCTTATTCAAAGGTGAATCATGACTCTTTTATATCCTGCTGGGTAGCCCCAGCTCTGCTTTTGAGACTGTGCCCCCAGATTCACAGATAATATTGAGCAGCAGCAGTTAAAACATTATTTATATTGAATCCATACCTTTGAATTTTGCGATAAATCAGCTTGAGCCTCACTTTACATTTGGACTCAAAACTTAAAAATCCTGTGGCAGGATTCTCAAAATGCTGGTTTGGAATTTTGGCATCAGTTCTTGCTCAAATGTTTCCTGAATAAACAACCTTAACAAGTTAACTCTGTTCCTGCCACATCAGTGTGTTGTATCTGATTATTATTGCTACTCTCACTCTCACTTTACAGCTTTTCACACCTTATCTCTGAGTATCACTCGGTAAGCTGCTCCCTTTCCAATGCCTTCATTGTGTTGGGAGGAAAGGAAGAACACATGTATGTATTTATTTATTTGGAATCTTTCATGATCTCGGGGCATCCCAGAGTGTTTCCAGCCCAATTAAGTACCATTAAAGGGCAGCCTCTGTTGTAAATGTACAAAATACTGCAACCAATTCACATACAGCAAGGCCCCATCAACAATATAATAAAAATAAGACAATCTGTTTTTATTAAGTTTATTGAGGAATAAGTATTGGACAGGGCCCTGGGGAGAACTCTCATGCTCATCTTTAAAATGACACTATGGTAATATTTACATCCACCTGACAGGAAAGATGGGGATCATCCTGATGGGATATTGATATAAGAATCATTGCTTTGACTGGAATTCTATTCTGTTCTCTTTGGATATACAAAACATTGGTTCAGTTGGTGGAGAGTCATTCAAATTGACTTCAATCATCTCTATAAACACGATCCCTGCAAGTCCAACTCTGTCCTGTTCCCAGAAGGTATGGATAGAGTTGATAGTAGTTGTTTTTCCCTAAGATGGGGGAGCTCAAGACTCGGGGGCAGGTAAGAGGAGAGAGATTTAAACAAGACATTAGAGGCAAATTTTTTACACAGAGGGTGGTTCACGTGTGGAATGAGGAAATGGTGGATGTTGGTACAATTACAATGTTTCTAAAAGACATTTTGATGGGTACATGAATAGGAAAAGATTGGAGAGATATGAGCCAGAGGCAGGCAGGTGACACTAGTTTAGTTTGGGATTATACTCTGCATTAACTGGTTGGACCTAAGAGACTGTTTCCATGTTGTATGACTCTATGACGAAGAACACTACCAAATAAACTAGAAAAGCAACTTGTGGACCTGATTGCATTTTGTACATATGAATATGTAAACATATGTGTGTACCTCTGTTGTTCTGGGTGTCAATCTGTATATGGTTGTCTCAAGTAGGAATGTGTGTGAATCGCACCTTTTTCGCCTGAATCACTTCCTGTGTGTGTAGTTTTATGTTTCTCCGTTTGTGACACTCTGTCTCTCTCTGTCTGTCTCTCTCTCTGTCGTTCTCTGTCTGTCTCTCCGTCTCTGTGTGTCTCTCTCTGTGTGTCTCTTTCTCTCTCTGTGTCTTTCTCTCTCTCTCCGTCTCTCTCTCTCTCTCTCTCTCTCTGTCTCTCTCTCTCTCTCTCTCTCTCTGTCTCTCTCTCTCATCTGTCTGTCTCTCTCTCTCTCTCCCTCTGTCTGTCTCTGTCGTCTGTGAATATGTTGCTTTGTTGGCATGTTGGCAGTCTGATGAAGTGGGCTGTGAAGAGGACATAAGGCAGCTACAAAGGGATACAGGTAGGTTATGTGAGTGGGCAAAGAACTGGCAAATGGAGTACAAAGTGGGAAATTATCCATTATGCCAGAAAGAATAAGAAAGAAGCAGATTATCTAAATGATGAGAAGTTGCAGAGCTCTGAGATGCAGATGGATCTGGGTGTTCTTGTGCACGGATCTCAGAAGGTTAGTATGCAGACCATTGAATCAGTTCCCATTTTACACCATTGGTCAAAATGAAAGCTCCCCTTCAGAATTGAACAAGACATTAAGTACCTAAATATCAGTTTCCTCCATCCAGATAATGGCCTTGACGTAGAAGAAGCCACATCAAATGCGATTGATTTTGTGCATGTTTTGACAGTTGCTCCAGCCCTGAGCCCATCATAGAGTCATAGTCCACACTTCCATTACCCCTTTACTCCCTATGTTTCTGCTTACCCTTTGTACCATCTTACTTCCTTCCTTTTTATTGCTCACAATTAATCAACGTCTTAAACCCTAATCCTTCATCACGTATTGTCTTTCTGACTCTCCCGAGGCTGATCCAGCTTTGATGCTGTCTGAGATTATACTACAGCTGCCCTCCAGGCGATTCTCTGAAGGGCTGACCAAGGCGACAGCACTAATTGCCTCGACCCAGTCACTTCCTTCTTGCCTGCTGGCCAGCGGAGGTCTCAGCTCTTCATCCTCCTGCCCATTCTCTCTCCATGCTCCCAGCTTTGGTCCTGGATCAGCACTCACTCCATTGTCCCACACCTCCATCCAGAATGTGCCCTCGTGCTAAGTGGGTATGTGCTGACTGTGGATGGTTGCATTTACACCACGCCCATGACTGTGGTATGACTGAGTGACGAATGAAGCTTTCCCTCTCGGACTATTTTTACACTCCTCACCCTGGTCAAACACCATTGTGTTAGTGCAGTCCCCATCTCTGCATCTTCATCTGGCTCCCTCCTCTGACAGTTTCACCTTCATGAGCATCACATCCTGTGCCAGATTCTTGTTCAAAATCCTTAGTCGCTGAATCACCCCTTGAAATAACGTCAGTTTTCCCACTGTGGTAAATTCTTGACTTTCATTGTTCAGCCACTTCTCTGAGGGATTGTTCTGGGGAATATGGTTTCAAATCCCACAATGTTAGTTGGTGAAATTTGGACTCTATAAAAATCAGGAAGTGAGAAAGCTGGCCTAGTGATAATTGTGTAACCACTGTCAATTGTTGCAAAAGCCCAACTGGTTCATTAATGCCCTTTAGGAAAGAAATCTGCCAGCCTTCCCTGGTCTGGCCTATATGTGACTCCAGACCCACAGCAACTTGGTTGACTCTTAACTGCGAGAAAGTGAGGACTGCAGATGCTGGGGATCAGAACTTAATGTGTTGCTGGAAAAGCGCAGCAGGTCAGGCAGCATCCAAGGAGCAGGAGAATCGACGTTTCAGGCATAAGCCCTTCTTCAGGAATGAGGAGGGTGTGCCAAGCAGGTTAAGATAGGGAGGAGGGACTTGGGGGAGGGGTGTTGGGAATGCGATGGGTGGAAGGAGGTTAAGGTGAGGGTGATAGGCC